>NC_056524.1:64429397-64623406 GCF_019175285.1 Sceloporus undulatus | reverse complement strand
TATATTAAAACAATTAAAATAGTAAAATAAATTGAAAACAATTTAAAAAACTATATAGAGACCCTTTAAAAACATCAACAGCACCACACAGCATTAAGAGCCCATCCTCAACAGCTGGCGGCACAAAAATGTTTTAACCTGCTGCCAGAAGGAGAGCAAGGGCGGCGCCAGCCTGGCCTCCCTGGAAAGGAAGTTCCAAAGTCTGGGAGCAGCCACCCAGAAGGCCTCTGCCCTTGTTCCACCAAGCGAACCTGAGAAGGTGTTGGGGTCAGAGAGAAATATCTCTCCGGATGAATATACAGACTCATAAAGGGAGGCATACTCCATCAAATAACCTGGATCCAAGCCTTATAGGACTTTATGGAAAAGAAGTAGTGGCAGAGTAGGTAAAAGCAGTGAGGCTATTGCTAGTGTGTAGACCTGCCATGTGGATTCCAGTTGCACAAATAGGAGCATCTCACACTATCTTTGGAGCATGGGAGGGGCTTCTAAAATTTGAAGGTCACATGAGAGAATAATTCTTTTGTGGTGCTGTAGTAAATACTTTCTTCCCCACATTTTAGATTCCATACAGGTCCAGTCATCTTACTAAAATCTCTCTGTGGACTTGTAACACAAATAAATGATAGAGGCAGAAAGAAGATGGTTGTTGTTTGCTTTCCATTGAATTTTGCCTATGTATTTGTATCTGTATTCTGATTTGGACGGGATAAACACTCCTTCCCTTCTTTGATTGCTGCTTCTAGAGAAACAGCTTGAGACATAGCTGGAGATTACCTTCAGGCAAACTTAGACAAGTGAGGCTATTATGCAAGAAGCATAGAGATCCTGTGGAGTTTCGCACAGGTGCAGGTGGAGATGATGTATTTTTGTAAGGCTGAGACTTTACATTCATTTCCAGGAAAGTTGTGAAATACCTGGGAGTGTTTCCCATATGCTGGAAGGCTTTGCAGAGCAATAGCTCTAAAAACCTGAAGTAGTTTCCTCCCTGAAGGATTTTTGGCATTTATTTATAGCACTTCATGATATGTGTGCTCAGCAAGTCCCCAACCTTACCCCTTTTCATTGTTATTTTTCAAGAACCATAAAGAGGTTTGGGGGACTCATTTTGGTCTTGTCAAGGCTGGGATACATTATCACCAGGGTGAAACTCTATTCTCATAGCAATATGTAGCACATCCTAAATCGTTTCCTTCAGTAGGTCTGTAGTGGCCAGCTTTTGTGTGTGTGTGTGTGTTATGTGCTGACAAGTTGAAATTCAAGTCTCACTTCATCTGCAAATTTAGTAGATGAACTTTTCAAGCTAGTATTCTCTTAGGCTCAGTACCCCTTTTCCCTCAGTACTCTGTCCCTCACATCCACAGTTTGGATTGTGTGGAGAGGGGATAAGGCAAGATTTGTCTTATATGGATCTTGTAAAGATTTCAGAGATTATGACGGGGAGGTTATGTGTGGGACATTTGCAGTCATCATTGGAATGCTTACTACTTTAGCTGTTTTTTAAAGCCAGTGTGGTGTATTGGTTTGAGCATTGGACTAGAACTCTGGAGACCAGGATTCAACTCCTACTCGGCCATAGAAACCCACTGGGTAACCTCTGGCCAGTCACACTTTCTCAGCTTCAGAATGGATCTCCCATGGATAAGAAGAGATGACTGTAGTAACATTTTACAAGTGCCTTTTATCTTTTACATAGGGCATGAAAGGCTTGAATGTATTACAATATGATATGAGATGGAGATAAACTAACTTCTTGTAAAAACATGTCAAACTTTTGCACATTTAAAAAAGTAGTTAAAAGTAAAGAGGCAACAAATGGAAATGCATAAATAGAATTTGATGTAGTGCTGAAACAAAAGTGGGCAGCCAGCTTAAAGCATGTAGGAGGTGAGGGCAAGAGACAAATGAACAAGCATTTGATTTCAGTTAACATCTGTCATTTTAATTCCAAAGGGATGAGGAACTTTTGGTTCCCTTGTAGCAGGGGGACATGCTGTGAGTTTTTCTTTTATATTACATCTGCCTTCACCCATAACTGCCACATTTTTAATGAATTCTACTAATCTTATTTTAATCCCTAGTCTGGTTTTCTCATCTGAATATTATGGCCCTGAATACTACATTTGCAAGTTTTAGACGGGAAACTTGATTTATGGATAGTTCTCACTTTACTTGTACAGTTGTGCCTTCATGGATTTCATCTATCTCCTGTGCAAAAGAACTTCAAACTTCTATTCACTTATGTATCTAGACTTAGTGAGGTTCACCTTTAGATATTTTACTCTAGCAGTCTGAACAAGCTTTCCCACGCTATAGTAAAGATAGGATGAATATCCTTCCCCCCCGCCCACCCCCAAATTAATACAGTACTCTCTTCTTACATTGTTGCATGGTCTACATCCTCCTCCTCTTCCCTCTTTAACATTATTTCAAACTAAAATTCCATGTTTCAAAAAAAAAAACACAACATGATTGTCCGTAATACCATAATAATACTGTACATAGTAGTATTACTGAGTAAGACTGCTGCTTACACAATCAACAGTTAGATTGCCCAGCATTTAAGTGTCTTGTGTTATCCTCATTGCTTGATTGTGAGTCCATCAAATATTGTAGAATATATATCAGTGGGAGTATATAGAGCTAGAAACACTGTAGCAGTTACAGTTCTCATATCCATGAGACAGTGCAGTCATTTTTATCTTCCCAATGCATTTTGTTTATATTAACTTTTTCAAATTGAATTCTTAATATCTGGTCAATATTCCTTCTTTTCCATATTTTAAAAACACATATTTTTCAGCTATAATATGTGTGTATTGCTAAAATACAGTGGTACCTCGGGATACGAATTACCCAGGTTACGAATTTTTCGGGATACGAATAAATCCCATAGGGATTTATTGTTTCGGGTTACGAAGGTTTTTCGGGTTACGAAATTAGCCGCGGAACGAATTAATTTCGTAACCCGAGGTACCACTGTAATTTTTAGAGGAAGAAATGCCTAAAAAGATGAGGATACTCTGGTTTCTCTTCAGATTGTATAACTCTTTTGCCTTTTAAAAAGAGGAGCAAGATAAACATAGCTACAGATATATGGGTAATATTTACCTAGAAATATTATTTAAGTAGCAAGGAGATATTTCATAATGATGGAATTAGAAATTAATTACTTATAAGGCTGACCCACTTTCTCTAAAAACCACGCAGATGAAGAATTTAATCCTTAGAGAGACTTTTATTTTCATCCATTTTGACAGCTTGGTCTAGAATAACCACAGGGGTTGTGTCAGCCTAAAAGTGACATTTGCACAGTGCTGAAATAAGGCTTACTGTGTCTTGGTGACCAATCACCCCAAGAACAATCTATCCAGTTCCAGGACTGGAATCCCCTTATCCCGTGATGGCGAACCTATGGCACGTGTGCCACAGGTGGCACGTGTCGCCATTTCGCCAGGCATGGGGCGAGGGAGAAGGCGGAATGGGCACGCGTGTGCCTGTTCTGCCTCCCCCGAGACAGCGGGAAGCCAGAAAATGGCGCCTGGGAGAAGGAGACAGGCGCGTGCATCTGGCTCCTCCTCCCAGCCCTCTTCCCTCCTGGCTTCCCATCCCTCCGCATGAAAGGGCTCCGTGGAGCCCTTTGGCGTGGAGCGAAGGGCCGACGAAGAAGGGGCGGGCAGCCTCCTCCTCCTCCCCGCAGGGCTTCGCCAGGCCAGAGGTGTCCTCCGGAGGATACCTCTGGCTTGGCGAAGCCCCGAGGAAGGAGCAGGGCCTGCGGACCCTTTGCTCCTGCCCCCCACAGGCCCTTACTGGTCCCCAGCTGTCTCTGAGAGACAGCTGGAGGCCAAGGGAAGGGCAAGAGGAGCAGGAGCACGCCTGTCACCCGCCCCCCAGTTCCCCGACTTTCAGCTGTCTCTCAGAGACAGCTGGAGGCCGGAAGGGGCGAGGGAAATCCCCGTCTGGAGGGTGGAAGCTCCACCCTTGGTACGGCGACCTCAAAGGTTCGCCATCACTGCCCTTATCCTACATTTTTTTAAAATCAATTGTTTAGTGTCTCTCTCTCTCTCTCTCTTCCTCTCTCTCTCCACACACACACACACTTCTTTCTTTCGTTCTTT
The DNA here is from genome assembly GCF_019175285.1 of Sceloporus undulatus. NCBI lineage: Eukaryota > Metazoa > Chordata > Lepidosauria > Squamata > Phrynosomatidae > Sceloporus > Sceloporus undulatus. The sequence goes on along the minus strand of NC_056524.1, from coordinate 64,619,288 downwards.
CTTTCTGGGAACTGTACAATTATTTTATGCCTGCATTTTAGTGAAATGTAACAGAGTAAACACCAAATTCTTCAAGTTGTTGTGCTTCTTTGTAGCAAGGTCAGGGAACCTTTTGGCCCTCCTGATGTTCTGGATGAAAGCTTCCAATGGAATCCTTACCATTGGCTATATTAGTTGAGGCTTCTAGTGACTGGACTGGAAAAGATCTAGAAAGCAAAAATCTGCCATTTCTGCTTTTTAGGCTTGGAGGTGGCATTGGTGAAACGAAAGCAATGCAGTTTTACCTTTTTCAGATTTGGTCCTTAATTGTCTCTCCTAGATGCCTACTAGTGTATCAGGAGGTCGTTCAAGACCAATCTGAGCAGTGAAAACAAGTTGCCCCCAGCTGCACTGCATATGAACTGCACTGCATTAAATACGTTTTCTTAGAAGAATCTTGCAGTGTCGCCTTTTGAGGCTGGTTTGGAAGAACATTAAGTTTGAACTTTGTGAAAGATTTATGGATTACTGTAGGTTTTCCCCCCCATGATATTTTTCTATGTGTGTGTGTGTGTGTGTGTGTGTGTGTGTGTGACCAGAATTCAGAATTCAAGACATGTCAGAGAATGTTTATGCATGATCAAGGATGCTGAAGAGGCTCATCACTCGCCAGTCCCTGCCATTCACAATTTTTTTTGAATTCAGAAGCTTCTCAGCTCCAAGTGGTGCATGTGTGTGTGTTCCTCACCACTTCAAAGAGAGCTCTGCTTAGGGAGCAGCTGTACCATTTAGCTTGCTCACAGCATCCAATCAGATTTGCAGGCAATTCTCCTTGATCAGCTAGCTGGGAAGCTTGGTGGTTTTTTTGCCCCCCTTCCTCACCCACAGGAGTGCTCTATTACTATAATGCTGGGGGGATGTTACAGGAATATATAATTCAGCATTCTGAAACTGTCCTCCAGCCGTAAATGAGATGGAAATTCGGCAGCTTTTAACATGCAGCTACTTCTAGAGAGGAAAAAAAAATAGTAAGGTGACAATCTAAAGAGCTATGGATTCTCATATGTACAAAAGTATCTATATTTAGCAGTTTCTTCTCAATATTCAGTGAGGTTGTCTTCCTCCTTGTCCCTACAGCAGCTATTTTCCTTTTGGGAGAAAGAAAGAGAGGGAGAACAGTTGTTAATCAAAATAGGTTAAAGAGGGATAAGCTGCAGCTCTTGAATATTAATAAGATGCAGAAAATGTTTTGAAATAAATAGTAAAAGGCTTTATTTTGTTTGTTGTTATATTCCTGTCATTTGCATTCACATGAAGTTCTGTGTCGTAATATGTAAAATTCTTCAAGAAAATATTAAGGGTTTTGCACCCCACAGTTGTTGTTGTTGTGTGCTTTGAAGTTGTTTCAGAATTTTGGCGACCCTAAAGTGGAACTATCATGGGGTTTTCTGGGGCTGAGAGTGTGTGACTCACCAAAAAGTCATCCAATGGGTTTCCATGGCTGAGTGAGGAATTGAGCCCTGACCTCCAGAGTAGTGTGGTGGTTTGAGCGTTGGACTAGGACTCTGGAGACCAGGGTTCAAATCCCAACTGGGCCATGGAAACCTATGGGGAAGGCAATGGCAAACCTCTGAACAAATCTTGCCAAGAAAACTTTGATTGGTTTTCCTTAGGGTTGCCATTAGTCAGAAACAACTTTAAGGCATGCAGCAACAAGAAATCGAGAGTCATAGTCAAATGCTCATGTGTACACATGTACACATGAGTGTTAAGTTACAACCAATCGATTTGGTTTAAAGTAAAGCAAAACAAAACATATAGATATATAATCCAGACACAAGTTTAGATCTCAAGTTTTCCCTCTCCCTACTGCAGCCCCTGATTATCCCTCTCAGCTTGTCCTGAGGGTCAGGAAACCCTCCAGAATAATGTGGGAAGTAATGGGTACTACAGTGGGAATTGTAAACACATAGGGTTTGATCTTCATGAAAACAGCAGATTTGAATCCATCTTAGAATAAAGAACATTGGAGTCCCACTGACTTTAAATGGGATGATTAGGTATGTTTAGCTCTCTACTTCATATTGAAATAAATGTTTACATTTTGTATTTGGACTGAATTGTACCTATTATTTTTTATCACATTCTAATTTAAAGTGTTATTAATTCTTGTTTTTTTTAAACTTGACAAACGTTACCTAAAAATTATGAATTGCAGCAGCATCTTCACCAGGTAAACAATCGTAAAATCCAGTGTCAGCAAAGAGCCAGAAATTGAAAAAAAATCCCACCCCCATTTTTCACTTTCAGCATTTATATTACCATTTCAGATTGAGGTTTGTAAGTGTTCAACTTTGCTGGATTGTTTCCAGTATCTCAAATTACTTTATAAAAATGTTATGATTTCAAAGACAATGAAATCTATGTTTTCCACATTGCCTAAGGGAGACTGGGTCAGATAAATGTGATGCATTTTACTGTGAATTGTGGCCTCCTTGATTTTGGATTAGAGGTCATGTTGTCACTCTTCTCCAGCCTGGTTCCCCACTGTAGGCTATAATGGGGGTTTAATCCAACACATCTGGAAGGCACCAAGTCAGAGAAGGCTGTTCTAGAAATTTAGCAAAGTATTATACCTAAACAAATCCTGCTCCTGAATTAGATTGTTTTGGACAACTTCTCCATCATGTTTCCTTTCTTTGATTTGAACCAGGATGTAAATACAGGTGAAGGAAGTGAATTTGCTGACAGTGGGATTGAGGGAGCAACAACTGACACAGACCTCCTCTCTAGACGTTCGAATGCCACCAACTCCAGCTACTCTCCAACAACCAGTCGGGCCTTTGCTGGCAGTGACAGTGGCAGCTCTTCTACTGGAGATGGCGCCCGTCAGGGAGTTTATGAGAACTTCCGGAGAGAGCTGGAGATGAGCAGCACCAACGATAACTTGGATGAAGCTGGTTCTGCCCTGAGTGATGAGCAGAGCAGTGGGACACTGAGTTCTCCAGGACAGTCAGATATTCTTCTCACCGCCGGTCAAGGGACTGTACGGAAGGCTGGAGCTCTTGCAGTGAAAAATTTTCTTGTCCACAAAAAGAACAAGAAGGTGGAGTTAGCCACACGGAGGAAATGGAAGCAATACTGGGTGTCCTTAAAAGGTAAAGTGCACTATTTGTGTGGACATGTAGATACTTTTAAAAAGAAGAGAAGTCAGTTGATTTAAGTAGTAATGGAGAACATTGCCTCTGAAACCAAAGCAGCTTTGTTTATATGGAAGTAGCAAAAATATTGAAGGGTTTGTGGTATTTTGAAACAATTAAAAATAATGCATTAAGATTAGGGTTGTCCAAGTGAAACTGGACATGGCTTCTCTACTTTTAATGGATGTCTAGAAGAGGGAATTCTAGCAGGTGTTGCTTGTGCCTGGTTGCATGATGAGCAACACTTGTTGAAATTCTCACTTCTACACAACTATCAATTAAAGGTATAGGAGTCATCTCCAGTTTTCTAGCTGGCAACCATAATTCAGAAACAGGTCAAGATCCAGCACTCCATTATGCCACGTGCTTATATATTCAAAGCCAGTTAAATTTGGGACTTGCTTGCCTTCGTTCTGTAGCCCTTTATGGCATCAAAACAAAAACCCACTTCAAAGGGATCCCTGGCCTTGTAGAGCAGATTTAGAGCACATGGGTGACTGCACAGGGGATTCAGTGGAGGTAGCATTGTAACCTGATTATATTCAGTTAAAATAACTGTTAAAAACCTTGAGTACTAGACAATTTATTTTCCATACTAAGAAAATAATTGCAATTACTATTACTAGGCAGTTTATTTTCCGTAATTCATATTTTAGAGGGCAAAATATTTTGTTGGTATGATACAATGACTAGATTGTTGAGTCCAGGCATGAAAAATGTAAATTCAAATCCCAGCTTTGACAAAACGCTTAGAAAGTATGGGTTAATTCAACACAACACTTAAAAAGTGTTTTTAAGTAAATTAGTGCATCTCAGATAGCTCTGTATTCCAGTGTTGTTGTGGAGCTAAAATATTTGGAACTAGGGGTGGGGGTGGGGACCACATCACATGCCGCAAACAAGAAAAAATTATGCTATTATACATGTCAGGACAGAAGCATTGTCAATGAGTGAATGTACATAGAGAGATCTTGTAGCACCTTTGAGACTCACTGAGAGAAAGAAAGAAATGGGCAGCATGAGCTTTCCTAGTCTTCAGTCTACTACCTCAGATGCATAAGCTCATGCTGCCCATTTCTTTCTTTCAGTGAGTCCCAAAGGTGCTACAAGATCTTTCTACATACGGATTCTATGACAGGCAGTAAAAGTGAATGGAAATGAGGTCCATTTGCTTTTGAAACTTCTAAACAAGTGTTTATTTCCAGTTGATACTCATTTTCTAGCTTTTGCTATAAGCCAAGTTTCAAAAGTTTCAGCAGCGTTTGACAACCATTTCTGCTATCACTGAAAGTGAACCCCAAGAAGTGGATCTGTGATGACATCAATTTAATTCAGCATTTTAATGTGTTTTATCTTTGTGCATAATACCACTAAAATGTTTGGATTTTATAAGAATATAAACTTGGGGGGGACTTTTGGAGTCTTAGAGGAGAACTTACACCTAAGTCCTAGATCTACGTATTTGAAATAGTATGTTCCATTAGTTACCAGTTACAACAACCCATACTTATTATTTTTCATAGTACATTTGCATAGGATGACAATCAGAAATTCTGTTCCCATTCTTGCTTTTAATCTGTTTTGTGAGGAAGGTTTACCTTCTTTTAAGTTGATGGATTCAGCTGGCAATATTGTTCTTCACGTGTGGCTCACATCTTGGGCAAGTGCAGCATGGGTGAAAGGTTCTGAATTTGGTCATATGGGCCCAATAAAAATGGGTGCCTTGTGGCGCCCTCAAGCCAAAAGTAGGGCTCGGAAGCATGCAACAACTGCACGCTCCGAGCCCTAGTTCGTGTGGACGGCACCATTGTTATGCAGTGCTGTCCACACAGCACATGTATTGATGACATCACACGCATGCTGCATCCAAACAGCACGGTGCATGCGTGATGTCACTGCGATGTCCCAGGGTGGAAATGGCACCTTGGTGGCATCGCAGCAAGGAGCTCCATTTGGAGCTCTTTTTGGAGCTCTTTTTTTCCTGTGGAGCGTTGTCGCAGCTGTATGTTTGCCATGACAATGATCAGGAGGAGAAAGGGACAGCCTCTGGCTATGCACATATCACTGTTTAGGTTGGAGTGGGTAAATTGCAGACCCTTGTTCCTACTTTTGTGGCCCCTGGAGGCCTCCAAATTCTCCCATGATTTGGGGCAACTTATGGCCCAAACCCACACAGAAAGCCCACTGAACACATGTGAAAATACTCTCACACAGAAGGTAATACTCCTTCCCTAATACCTCCATATTCATTGGCAAGCCCTCTCAAATGTCAGCAGGAAGTGACACAGTGTCACATGCTGTCACTATTTTGAAAAGAGCTGTAGAGGAAAAGTGAAATATTTGAGATTGTGGGGCTTGCAGAGGAAAATGGAGGTGTTTGGGAGTATGGGGCCTGCAAGGTGACTTGGGGCTGGGGAATCTGTCCCTTACTTCCCTACAGTTGCCTATCCTAACTCAAAATGTTTTCCCACTTCAGCCTAAGATGGAACACATGACAAAAACATTGTGGCTTGGAGATTGTTGCATGGGATCCACACTTCTGAAATTCCTATCTGATCTGCATCTTCCCATCAATGAGGATGCAAAAGCCAGGGATAAACACTTAGCAAAATAGGTCACCTTAGTCTTGTATGGAAGGATTCCTTCCAAATTAAAAATTCAATGCTACGACCCACATTTTATAATCCACTTTATGTAATAATTGAGAACAAAGTGTCAAAATGGAACCCAACTCAAAAGAGGGCAGAGGCAAAGCCACACTGCAACTCAGCTTATCTGCTTTATTGTTCAGAAAGGTCAGCAATGACAGGAAGGTTACTGGCTGAGACCAAGGGATAAAAAGCAGACTCTGTGATTTCACTTTTATTCATTTTGGTAACAAGCACTGCCTGCAGCAGCAGTTTATAGGAGCCAAATATATATTCCATTGCTTTGCTACAGAGGTCAGAAAAATAGCTCAGACACTTACCATGGCTGACTGAGCAAAGGAGGTGGCCTAATCATTCATGCAGGCAGCATGATGGGAAAGTGTGATGGTGATGTTTACAAATAAACAGAAAGCCATCTGGAAGGAAAGAAGGGACAGAGGGACATAAAAGAGGTGTTACTTTAAAGTGTGACTTGTGTTCGTTGTTTGCTTCTCAGATTACTGGGGCTTAATAATGTTAGTATTTAGGCTTTGAAGTTAACATCTGCTGTTTGTTGCTGAAAATGTTTTCTGTAAGTCTTGGGTTATTATAGCAACATGATAACTAAGGATAACTTTAAATCAGGAAAATAATGAAGATTAAAATGCACATTTTGTCTTGCCTGATAGAACAACTAATTGTATCCTTCCAACTCATCTGATTCTACCATCTTGAAAATAATACTTTGTTTTTATGTTGATGTGATAATAAGTTTACAAGCAGCTAAAATATCATGAAATGGAAACCTCATTCCTGTTGCTTTCCTGTGGGACTGGATTGGGATAAAACTTTATTTTAGAAAATTTCTCATAGTTCATTCTTTTAAAATTGAACATTTTCAGCATGCAGCAGATCGTTCCCCCCTTCATTTCTTGGTAGGTACCTTTTATATATCTACTTGTGCCAAGGCGTGCTTCTCTGCCATTGGTTTAGACAACAATGGCTCTCCCATTTTGTGGTGAGTGAACCTGGAGCTGTGTTACTTGCCATGATTATGATTCTAGCTTAGCATCACTGTATCAGCTCTTGAATGGTGAGTCAATATTTAAGAAACTACCATTAATTCTGTGAGTTTTCCCTAGTTGGAGCTACAGGTAGAATTCAATCATAGTCATCTGCAGCATTGGCTAAAAATTACAGATATGCACAATGTGTTTTGTTCCACATCCTTCCCCCCGCCTCCCAAAATACTTTAATTGGTATCAGTTTTAATTTAGATTTTTAAGTCATTTAGCTTCTACTCATTTTATTTTTGGTGTGAGGGACTGTTTTTCCTTCTCCTTAATAGAGACTTGTCACATTCACAGATGTGTTTCCTACTAGACATTACACCTACCCAGATAATATTTTGGAAGAACAGAATTTGTAAGCCTAATCTCTTCTGGATCCAGTGAATAATGATCATGATTCAGTTTTTAAACAGGGAGAATTTACCCATGACCAAAACTGATATGGATGTAGGTGGTCTGTGTCCAATGAAAAACATTTACCATATGTTTTAACCATATGAATGTAGAAAGCGTGATAGGATAAGCATTAACCTCCTTCTGTCATGAACGAGGGCCTTGCTCCAGCTTTCCAAAGCTCTTTTTGCTTCATACATCTCAACAGCTATGTCCAACAGCTATATGTACAATCTGTACTTGAAGATTCCTGCAGTTCTGTTAGCATAACTCTCCAAAGCCACAATTTTAAATAAATAAAAATGCTGATTCCTAATGGTGAATCATACAAAAGCACTTTAATGTTCTGGAACCAGAGTAGTGGAATACACTCCCTTGGAGAGTGATGGAGTCTCTTTCTTTGGAGGTCTTTAAACAGAGGCTGAATGGCCATCTGTTGGGGATGCTTTAATTGGGGGTTCTTGCATAGCAGGTGGTTGGACTGGATGGCCCTTGTGGTCTCTTCCAACTCTATGATTCTGTGATTCATTATAGGAAGACAGAGACATTATAGAAAAAAAATACAATCTAGGCTGCATAGTATTTGTTGTTGTTGTTATTAAGCTGAAGGGAGATTTAAATTTCAGTTTCAAACCAGTGCTTCAAAAAAGTCTCTGAACAACCTTTCTTTTCTGGCCCAATATAATCATATGTCTTCATAATGAAAACTCCTTGTTTCAGTTTTTAGGTAGCCCAAACAACACTATTCATGAAGAAGACAAAGATATCCACATGCCTGCGAGAATTCTGAGGTTCTCAGGAACATAACTGTGTTAGTCTGGGGCATCAGTATGCAAAGGGACCTTTTTTGTAGTGGCTTTTCTTGTAGTGGGAGATCCTTTTGGGGCAACTACACACAGCGACCTTGTTCTCCGGGCAGTCAAGCTTCGGATTCCCTACCAAGTCATCCACAATGCCTCTATCCTGAATGTTGTTGGCTGCGGTGGCTTACAGCTTTCAAGCGTTCTCTTCCCATCAGGCCTGAAGAGGAAGAGCCTTCCCCTCCCTCCTTCCAATTGTCATCTTCTGGCCTTAGAGGGAGTGAAAGGACAGGCCCAACACCATCGGGCCTGGTCTCGATTAAGAAAAAGAGTCCTCGCTCCAGTCCATCTGCTTTGGTCCAGGCCTCAGAGGGAGAGAGGAATGCTGGACCTGATCCCCTCCCCCCCTCACCATTCCTTTCTCCTTTTGTGTCATGTCTTTTTAGATTGTAAGCCTGAGGGCAGGGAACCATCTATTATCCCCTCTGTTGTAAGCTGCCTGGATTTCCAGGGATTGGGCGACATATAAATAAATCCCAATATTATTATTATTGAAGCACTTTTGAGACTAACTGAATGACAGATGTACAATAAACTTTTGTAGACTTGCATCTAAGAAAGTAGACCAAATCTATGAAAGCTTATGCTGCAACATCTTTCATTCAGTTAGTCTCAAAAGTGTTCTGAGGTTCTCAGGAGTATTAAAAAAGTCTAAGAGCAAAAGCAGGAATTCCTGGATAAACTAGATTATCCAGATCCGCTTCAATCTGGCTTCAGGTCTGGTTCTGGGGTGGCAATGGTTACTTTGATGGATAACCTTCACTGAGGATTATAGAGAGAGTGTGTGCTTCTCTTAGTTCAATTTACTATGATATCCTTCTGGGCTACCCCCTGGGATGGAAATTGAGGCACTGTTTTAAGGTACATAATCCCAATTCTTCTGGAATGAGCAAACTCAGAAAGTAATATTGGGGGATTCTTGTTTGACACCCATTGTCCTGCAAGTACCTCAGGGCCTGGTTCTGTCCCCATGCTATTCAACTTCTACATGAAACAGTGGATGAGTTTATCTGGAGTTTTGAGGTCAAGTTGTTGATGACAGCCAACCATATTTCTCAGTTCCACCTAATTCCAAGGACTCTGTTTCAGTTCCAAACCAGTATGTGCTGTCTGTAATGTACTAGATCAGGTAAACAAATTGAAGCTTAATCCAGATAACACAATGCTGCTCCTGGTTACATCATGGAATACAGATTCAGAACAGAGTGTGGTCATGCACACCTCCTGACATCTCAGGTTCAAAGCTTGGGTATACTCTTGGTCTTCACCCTGATCATGGAGGCACGTGACTCAGCAGTAGCCAGACTACACAGTTAAAACTAGTGTGCCAGTTGTGTTCCTAGAGATGTCTGACATGCATTCATCATACCCTGTCTGGATTACTGTAACATGCTCTATGTGGGGCTGATTTGGAAACGATTGAGTAGTTGCACCAGGGCCAAAATGCAGCAGCCAGATTGCTGACAGACTGGTTTCAGGGAACATAGCACTCTCCTGTTGAAACAGCTTCACTGACTGGCGGTTCATTTCCAGGTATAATTCAAGGTGCTGGTTATGACCTAAAAAGCTACATACAGTTTGGTTCCAGAATATCTGAATGACCGTATTTCCCAATATGAGCATCCATGAATTTTAGGTCCTGGTTTTGGGGGGGGGGGGCTTCATAAGATCCATCATGAGCACATTTGGTGAGCCTTCTTGGTAGCTGCTTCAGGATTGTATAGTTCCCTCTCACTTGAGGGTAAGTTTGTCCCCTGTCTGCTCCCTTTCCACTAGTGTTCAATGACCTTTTTGTTTATCCAGGTCTTTGATTGACCATTGTAAAAGGTCTTTTAACCAGCGTGCGTTACTTTGTTTATAATTATAGCTGTTTTTAAAATGGTTGTAAAGTAAAATAATGTTTTTAATAGAACTGTTTATTTGTTACTTTAACTTTGTTTTAAATTATATTAAGTAAGCACCTGGGTACCATATTGGGAGAAAGGCAGGGTATTAAGTAAGTAAGTAAGGCCCAGTGCTAGGGCTCGTGAGTGCGCATGTCTTTTAGTGAGCACCCACATGTCTTTTAGAGGAAGCGGCGTTATAGGGCTGTGTATAGGCGGCTTCTTTTGTGCTGTGCAGCATTGCCCCATGGTTTGGTTGCTGTGGTCACGCTGCGCAGCAAAGAGGGGTGGCATTTCAACGCCTGTGTGTACCAGGTCTAAGTAAGTACATAAGTAAGTAAAAAAAAAAATCACAAGGAGGACTGTCTGTGGGCATGGAGTGCTGACTGGAAGTTTATGAGGTATGTGATTACTGTTAGAAACTGGGGGCCCTTTCATACTATACAAGTATAGCACTATGATTCCAGTTTAACTGCCACGGTTCCATCCCATGGAACCTTGGGATTTACAGTTGGGGAGTATTTAGATTTCACAGCCAGAGAGCTCTGGTGCGTCACCAAAGTACAACCTCAGGATTCCAGCTGTATCCATGGCAGTTGAAAGTGGTTTCATAGTGCTATAATAGTTTACTGTGAAAGGCCCCAGGTGGAAGAAGTAATGGGATGTGGAATATATATCATAAAAGAAGGCATGTCAGACTGACTACAGGAAACAGAAAATTTTGTTACAGATCTTATTGGTATTAATTTAATTTCTATTTTTTATTATTCTGAATGTTATCATATTGGGACATGATAATTATGGGTGGCCTGCAATGTTATCTTATGTGAGGTGCTAATACTTTACTGTTTTTCTTAAGGATGTACATTATTCTTCTATGAAAGTGATGGGAGATCTGGAATAGACCACAATAGCATCCCAAAACATGCAGTCTGGGTGGAAAACAGCATAGTGCAAGCAGTTCCAGAGCACCCAAAGAAGGATTATGTTTTTTGCCTCAGCAATTCCCTTGGTGATGCCTTCCTATTTCAGGTTTGTTCTGTCCTTGTATTATTATTATTTTTATGCTTTATTTATATAGTTGTTTTTCTTCCTTCAGGCAAAGTCCTGAATGGTGCCCCAGCACTTGCAAGATGATTATTTTAACTTCTAGTGACTGGCCTAGCTAATCATTTTAACAGTGGGTGGGCATCTAGAAATCCAAACACTCTGGTGTCAACATGTAACCAAATGGCTTTGCAACTTTATTTGAAGTTGACAAGTATCTGTTCCTAGTTTTTCAGTAAGGCTAGACTCTTATTATGTAGATCCATGACTGTGTGATGGCATATTTGGGGCACTGTCTCCTTCCACAGGGCGATGTTGTGGGGTCTGCACAAAACAGAAGGATGTGCATTTAATATCTTTGAAACTTGGTAGTTCAGGGAAAATATACTTTACAGTACATTAACTCTTTATTGCAGATTGGATTGTAGAACAGTACAGCAATAGGCACAAACAGCATTCAGAATTTTGTTTATAGATCTTGGAAATTTATAGGCTTGGAAATATGTCTGAGTGGTATTAATGTGTTTTTACCAAAGGAGATATTTTTACCAAGGGAGATGTTTTAGTTGGGGTTGGGTGAATTGAGACATAGATATTTTGGATATTCTCCCATAGATAGATTATATTACATCAATGGTTTCCAAAATCTGATCATCCAAGGAGACCACTTGTTTTACCTCTCTGCCAAGGACATCTACATATTACAGAACAATGTTCCTTGTGCTTTCTTATGTGGGTAACTAACAGTTATTTGTGCCTACTAGGTACATTTCTTTCTTTCTTCGAAGCCCTTTTGGGGTGGGTGTGTGCGTGCAAAATTCAAGTAATTTCTGACATGGTGTATCATTGGGTTTTCCTGGCACAATTTGTTCAGAGAAGCTTTACCAGTGTCTTCCCTGGAGGCTGAGAACATGTTATTTGCCCAGGGTCAGCCAGTGGATTTAATGGCTGGGCTGGGATTCAAACCCTGGTTCCCAGAATCACAGTCCAACACTCCAACCACTATGCCATGCTGTCTCTAGCTCTCCAAGGACTTGCTCTCAATGGCTTGGGAACCAGCACCAGTCCAGGGACCATCACTTTCAGTAGCACTGTTGCAAAGGATTCTGGAGTTCATCTGGGGTGCCTAATTCATATGGAGTTTAAGTCAGGCCTACCTATTTCATTGTGTAAACTGAGAATACATATTGGGACACATCCTGGGCTTACTGCAGATGCTAGACATTATAGTGGGTGATTGATAGTGGTAAGCAAGATGTCTTTCGCGAGCTGATCTTCCATGTACAGACCTTTTCACTGAAGAGTAAAAAATAAGCTATTCCAAAATATACTTTGGAATACATTAGACCGAATAATGCACTAAATTATTCCCCATGCTATAATTGTATGGCTTGAAATTGCAGGTTTCTATTATTTATTCTATTTATTAAGATTATAAAAGCTAGATGAGAGTAATTACCTTGTTTTAAAAAAAAACAAACCAAAATTCTTCCAATTTACTTACTTTAATTGTTTGTTAAGTGATGTAATTATTTTCAGTTCATCTTTCGACTATTTCAATAAGTTTTTTCCCTCTCCCACCGCTGATTCACTGTAATATATTGTTGTTGTTAACTGCCCTCAAGTTGACTCCAACTCATGGAGACCCTGTGGATGAGACTCCAAGACCCTCTGTCCTCCACTACTCTGCTTAGAGAGTAGCTCTCAAGCTCAGGGCTGCGACCTCGACCCTTATCACACGGAGGGTTTTGCAGCTCTGATCCGAAGCCACTGCAGGTCCAATGATGCGAATTCATGTTAAAACGTGATTATTATCACACATGATTGCTTTCTATGGGGAGTACTTCCGAGCCAGATCCAAAGCCAATCCAAAGTGACTCCTGATTTTTGTGTTTTCTGTAACAAGCAAATTCACAAAAATTGTTTCCAAGCTCACTTCAATTTCAATCCGAATTGGTCTGGTGTGGAATGCAACTTTGTTTCCATCGTGGCACACCCCCAAACCTCCAAGGTCTCACATTTCCCATGATGCTGCACTGCATTTTTGCCCCATTTGCTTCTGGTGTTCCTTCAAGAACATTTGAATGTAACTGACAGGAATGAAGGGAATGAAACGAGGCTGGGGGGAGAGATGGGAGCAACGGTGGGGGCCATCAAAGGCTGGGGGGAGCAACAAACTCCAACTCCCAGAATTTCATAGCCTTGAGCCAAGGACCCCGCAGCAAACTCCATCTCCCAGAATTCCATAGCACTGAGCCAGGACAGTTAAAGTGGAGTCAAACCGGATTATTTCCCAAGTGCGGATGCAACCTAAGTGAAGACAACTGTTAGAAAGGGACAGAGAGTGGATTGGATTCAGGGAGGTGGTACTTTAGGGAGCATGGAGAATAAGGGAAACCGGATCATTTCTGCACTCCTTCAAAAGGGGTCTCCTTCAGAGCCAAAGGAATTACTTCCAAGAAAACCTGCAGCTTCTACACTGATTATTTTGCAGTGAAAGAATTTTTTAATAATAATAATAATAATAATAATAATAATAATAATAATAATAAATGGATGGTGGCTCTGACACGGAGGATAGATGTAGATGTGGCTGAAATGGATGAGGAGAATGACACGAGAAAAGATTTAGAAGTGGCTGAAATGGATGAGGAGAATGACAGAAGGATAGATGTAGATGTAGCTGAAATGGATGGGGGCTTTGACATGGAGGACCCGTTTAAATTTGGCTGCCAGGGATAGAAAAATAGAAGGGAGGAAGAAACGTGAAGCAGTCATTCACATGAGCCTAGCATTCACGTGAAAATGGAACCAGGAAGTGTCCCCCTTCTTCACCCCAGAAGTGCATAGGTTCACGACGTGTTCAGAACCTCACTGAGCATGTGCAAGTCATGGCATGTACTGCTGTGATAATTTAATGTGCACTCGCTCCACTTTGACTCAGGAATCACCACAATTTCATTCTTCACATGAGATAATTCATCACGTGAATTGCCTTGGATTTGAATTGACTCTGCTTCCTCTTCAATTTGAATTGGCTCTGGATTCGAGTTCCAGTCTCACGTATGATAAGGGTCCTCCTTGAATTAATATACCCACCTGGTGTGCAGTCTTCCTCTTTTTCTACTACCCTCTACCATTCCTAGCATTGTTGTCTTTTCTAATGAATCGTGCCTTCTCATGATGTCACCTATGTACAACAGCCTCAATTTGATCATCTTGGCTTCTAGGTTGAGATCAGGTTTGGTCTGTTTGGGGATCAGTTTATTTGTTTTTTGGCTGTCTGTGGAATCCACAGCCCTCTTCTCCAGTACCACATCTCAGATGAGTCAATTTTCTTCTTATCAACCTTCACTGCCCAGCTCTGGCATCCATACATATTGATAGGGAATACAATGGCTTGTACAATTCTAACTTCAGTGCTCAGTTGTATCTCTTTACTCTTTAGGATCTTGTCTAGTTCTTTCATAGCTGCCCCTCCCATTCTAGTCTTCTTCTGATTTCTTGGCTCTAGTTCCCTTGTTATTAGTGTTTGAACCATGGTATATGAACTCTTTAACTATTTTGATTTCTTCATTGTCTAGGTTGAATTTATGTAGATCCTCAATGGTCATTTTTAATCACCACCACCACCACCACCACTATTGTAACTAATATATTACTCTGTGTATTATATAAAGAAAGCAAATGCAATCTCTGGTTATGACCTAATTTCTTTCAAACATGCAGTTTACAGAAGGACTTCCCTCCCAGCCAGCAGGAATGAAAGTGGTATTTTAGATTAATCATTGCATCCACATTCTTATTTGTTATGTCATCAGTAGAATAAACAATAGCCATTAAACTGTTCATTCATAATAAGACCTTCTATAAAAACTGTATCAGAGTGCTTGTTTTGGCACAGTGAAGTGCAAGTTATAATGATGGCCAGGTTTTTGTTGGCCCAAAATCCTCAGACGTAGTAATTTCCTAAGATGATAATATTTTACAGTTTTGGTTTATGACAGAATCTGCAATGGTTGAGTGGAGTTCTGGATCACTGGTCTGCTGCTGATTTCTCTTGCTTTCCAGAAGGTCTGAACAAGCACAGTGTGGAACATATCGAATGGCATTACATTACTGTAGTGTTTTGCTCTCTGAAGAAATCTCATTCTGGCTAGACTACCCAGGCTCTTGAACGTGGAGAGATATATATACACATACACTCGCATAAGAGATAGCACCATGAAGCCAAAATGTTTTGCTAATTTCTTGAAGTTCTGTTCATTAATATCTGAGATATATACTCACTTGGGGGGGGGGTTAATTGTGTACCAGGTAGCATACTTTTTTAAGGAAGGAGGGACTTGTAATTATTCGTCCACCACAATTAGCTGCCTTGTTTCATATGCCCACATGTTCTTCACAGCAACCTACTGGCAAACTGCAATATCTTGCTTAAGGTTGGCCAGCCCAAAGGGAGGAGGCAAAATGAGGTCATCCCAATCCTTGAATATTCTTCCCCCAAATCCAGGCACAAAAGGAAAATTTCAATGTAGGAGCAGTGTTCTTATTTGAGTTGGCAATGACTTCATTCCTCCATCCCCACAATTGCACTCCTGGGGTAAATGAAGACCTACAGCTATTCCTCCATTTCAAACTCTTGTGAGCAATTTAGCAGGGCTAGTTTAACTGCAGTCAAGAGTTGTTGATGCAAGGGGATACCTTGCTTTGTGGGGAGGATGGTGTTGCTGTGTGACTTCAAGTCATTTTTATGGAGATTCTGTCATGGGATTTTCTTGGCAAAATTTGTTCAGAGAGAATTTTGTCTTTTTCTGAAGCTGAGAGAGTGTGACTTGCCCAATGTCACCCATTGAGTTTCCATAGCTGAGTGAGAATTAGAACTCTAGTCTCCAAAGTCATAGTCCAATGCTCAAACTATTACACCACACTGGCACATATCGAATTCATTCCTCTTTCCTCCAAGTCTAAAGCAGCTTCACATATGATTTTTTCCTGTATAAATTAAGCAATATAATAAAATGCAGTCTTGTCTCATCCCCATTCCACTTGACTGTATTCTCTCCTCACAATGGTCTCTTGGCCCAAGTATAGGTTACACACCAGGACAATCAAAAGTTGTAGACAACCCCCATTGTGTGTATTGAAAACACAAAAACAGAAGCACATACTCAAATAAACATTTCAGGAATCATAAATCTGAAATCCAGACAAGTAGCTTGAGCAACCAGTGGCTAGACATTTTAACTCTGACAACTCTGATTTGTCTGTGTTTAGAACTGAAATGCCCCTTCTTTCTAGTACTTTGGTTATAAAACAAAAATTCTTGATCCAGAGAAATAAGGCTTTAAACCTACATGTTCTCAATCTATCAGATAATACTTAATACCATCATCCACTTTCGCTTGTTTACAATAGAATGCTCTAAACTCCTTTTAGATACAGTTCACTTTCATTTTGAGGAACAGAAAAAGACAGAAGCTGAAATGTTTTGCTAATTCATTTATAAAAGACCTGTTTATTAATCATGCTAATAAATATATATTTTACGTGATTAACTGCATCCCTCTGAGATCCAGAAGAAACTTGTCAGAAGTCAAAAGCACTGTTTGTGTGTGTTGTGTTAATGTGTCCTCCCAAAATTATATTTAGAAGATTAAAACATATTTTAGCCACATTGTTGCCTTGTGAGTACCAACGAATGAAGAGATCGCAAACAATATAGTAAAAAATGAGAATAGCCAAACACACACATCCAGTTGTATGTACTAACCATGCCACCCCAGCCAAAAGTGTTAATGGTCTTAGTTTGAAACGGTGATGCATGTATTACAAACCTGGAATACAAACCTGGAAATTTGGGGTCACCGCCAAACCTATACCAAAGATTTGCTGTTTTGCAGTTTGGGGGCTACTGCAAAACATTTTCATTGCAAAATGTTGCACAGCAGTTACAAAACTTTGGCAAAGGTTTAGAGGTGATGCCAAATGTTGGAGTTTGTAGTAAATGCACAGGAGCCAGCAAGGTGTTGTGGTTTGAGCAGTGGATTGCAACTCTAAAGACCAGGGTTTGACTCCCTGCTTGGTCATGGGTGAGCTTGGGCAAGTCACACACTCTCACCCTCAGAATACCCCATGATAGGTTCACACAACAACAAAGTACATGCACCTCTGAAAGGGATACTTCTACACACAGAGAATGCGGGACAGGAATTCTCATTAAGTAGGACACCCCTCTATGTTGAGGAACTAAGTAGAAGTTCCCCCTGACTCCGTCACACTGGCACTCGTCATGTATCTGGTCAAGAGTGTGGTTGCAGTCATGGTGGCATTTGAGGTAGGGTTAGTATTGCATGTTTTTGCTGCTTTTTTCAGACGTTCAATGTTTGTGGGTATCAAATGCTTGTATAGGGCTTGTTTCTGACATTAATCATAATCAACCCACAGCTGAGCTGTGTTTTCCATAATTCAGATTCATTTACTATAACCACAACCTAGTGCCTGACTTCTGTAAGGAATTTATATGGGGAGGAAATTATGGCCACACTTTTAACTTCCTTTAGATGACATATTTTCTCAGCCATTTGGCTTAGGGAGGCTTAAATAGTGAATTCCTGCAAATCAGACCCAATCCCCCAAAGCCTCAGAGCTATAGTTGCAACTGGAATTATGCCTTTGTTTTCCATGGGCACCCCCTTTCTTTTTTCTTTAATTCACAGCAGTGGAGGTCTGCCATATGTTGTGTCTTTTTCTGCTTAAGCGTATAGGACAGTAATAACTCTTTCCCCAATTACAATGGCAAGCGGGCTCTTGCAGTTTTATAATAACTCTTCTCAAATAATTTATTTTCTTACCTCTACCTCTTATATTTTCTTCCTCAAGTACAAGTTATGTTTTCTGTACAGAGTGGGCATGAGGGGTCATGGGAAGAGAAGAAAAGAAGCACAGGGGTTATATTTGGTGAGGACCAAACTAGATCTTCATAGAATGTTGCAAAATCTTACAAATGCATTTTGTTTGGAGGTTTTAATTCTCAAAAAAGAAATGTCATAGAGGGTAAAGACTCTAGGGGTCACTTGGAGTGCACAGCTTTTGTGGCAACACAGAGCTTTATTTATTACAAGTTCCTTTCTGAAAGATCAGAGCTAGGTTTTCCTGTGTCATCTTGTGGGAAAGAGCACAAAATGAATAATAGGAATAAGAATATATCAGTAGGTTCTTTAGATTTGTGTAACTATTTCTTAGTGATGGACTGGGACCTTTGTAGCTTTAAAGGATTTAGATGGTGAAACAGAGGTGGGTTTCCATTAGGAGAGAAAGATTGGAGGTAATTATGAAAAGAGTGTGCAAATTACTTTAATCTCACCCAATTTGATTTGTTATGCAGAGAATTGCTCAACCATGTACATCACATTAGTAAAATATATATTTGCAGATAATTCATGAATATAAAGTAATATGAGAACAAAATAAAAGACATGATTTAGAGTTTTAGCATCTTACCTTGCTTAGATGGACTTACATTGAATAGAAACTACTGAAGTGACTGAACATTGGAGACGGACAGACACAGCAGTAGTATTTACAGTTCTGTACCGCTTAATAGTGAACTCAGCATTCTCTAAGTTGTTTACAGTCTGTAAGCCAATTGCCCCCAACAAGCTGGGTACTCATTTTATTGACCTACAAAAGGAGGGAAGGCTGAGTCAACCTTGAAGCCCTGGGATCAAACTTACAACTTTGCGACTGCAATACTGACATTGAACCACTGTGCCACCAGGGCTCCTTTAGAGTGTTGTTCAATACAGCCAAAATATGCATTTCATTGTAAATCTATTCTTACTGTGTTGGATCCAAATATGCTACACATATCCCACTAATTTCCTCTTCAGTGAGGCAGCTATGATGCATCCTACACAAATCTACTAAATTTGTAAGTCACATGGTGATACCTGATTCTTGCAATGTTTAAAAATGGCATGCTCATATTTCAGGTATATGCAGTTTATTTTTAAGGTTTAACCTTTCCTTCAGAGGCAGAACAGTCTTTCAGTTCGAGAGTATAAATAGCTCAATCCTCCTACTCCCTCTCCTCCAAATGCAGCTTAAAATAATAATAGTAATGTTCATTTTCTGTGACTGTCCAGTCAAAACATTGCCATAACTGTTGACTAAATTCTTTGATATGGTGAACCATTATAATTTAAACTTCACTTCAAGTTTCCTGTGAATAAAGATTGTTCTAATTTCTGTGATTAAAGCATTTTATATGCTTTTTCTAGACTTCTTAACTCACTTGGAGGTGTCTTCCTAAAAAAACCCAAACCCATTTAACTTGCATACAAAAATCAGCTATATGTTGGTTGCTGTAAGAAATTAGAATTTGCTTCTACACAAATTGTGACAGGATGAAATTATGTTTAATGGATCTTAGAGAGGTAAAAGAAAAGGAGCAAGTAGGCTAACTAGTAAAATGACATAGCAGATAGATTTCTGGATTGGCTTTTGAATCTTATTTATTTATTAATTTTTATCTCTCCTTTCCCCCAATATGACACCTAAAGCCTGCAGTGGCCCACTGATTACATCAGTGGCCAGTGCAGACTTAACAGTGAAATCCTAACTCAACGATGTGGAGGTTGGAGTGGATTAGGAATAGAAAGAAATCCCTTGAACCAGTTGAACGGTTTTTATGGTGGCATAATCCCTTGAGATGGTAGAAGCATCTGCTGTTACAACTGCTTTGCCACCTGAAAGAGGGGCAGATCAAAGTAGGAGTTGAATGCAAACATCCTTCAGCTCAGGGACAAAGCTACTATGTCAGCACCAGCCAGGGCCAGTGGTCCTAAGACCTCCCCAGGTTGACAGGAGTTTGGATTCAGTAAAGCTGAATACATATCCCCTGCTTTTACTACCCTTAACTATGGTTAATTGTTAGGTCTGCATAAACATTAACCATAGCTACTAATAACCAAAGCTTGCTCTTAACTAAAGATTTGATGCCAGGTTCATATCTCAGGTTAAGAATGCACTGGAACACCCATTCCCAACCCCCTTCATTTTAAAGTGTAGTGCAAGAATTTGTAAATGTTTCCAACTATCTTTATATCACTGGACAACAAAAACAAGATGATTTGCAGAGATTTATTGAAGGAACTGTTTATGTTAGAGGAAGTCCATACAAATATACTTTGAGTAATATAAGCTGTGTAATTACTAGTGGGTGTTTAGATTGATATCTAGTTACAATTAAGGGCATTTTACATCCAATCTTATCTACTTCTCAAACTATTCAGGGATGTTGGGCACAACTTGTATCTCAAAAATCAGAGACATGAGGCTTTCTGTTTTGTAGGCAATTCTCTGCAGCAGTTATGAGTTAAAATTATTTTTAAAAACACACGTTTATTGCCATCCATCATGATATCATTACCAGGAGTACAGCATATGTTGCCTTATGGTTCAAAATCATAGAAAATCTAGTGAAGCTCTTCATTTGCTCTTTGATGTGCACTCTTCTGTTCATTATTGGTTTCCCTCTTAAGCTCTAATGCATAGTGGTCACACAGAGGTATTGTGAAGACATAACAATTGATTATTGTAAGCTTTCTCAGCAGGGAAGTGGTATACTTTTCATCATGGCTACAATATCAATGGACACTGTGTTAATTAAGTGATTTATTATTTGTTGCAGACTACCAATTATTCTACAAAATGTATGGACATGCACCCTGGCTCCTGCCAGGATATCTCATTCTAAATCATTGTATTCAGTGATTTCATTCTAAATCATTCTGTTCAATGATGAACTGAATATTATTGTAGTGTTAAGACGTTCTACAAACATCTAACTGTATAACTGTGTAGTTCTAATTTTTGAGAAGTTGCCATTGGTAGTATTGATTGTAAATATAGGGTGATATGTTAGAAAGAGAAAATTGAGTACATCGACACATGTCTGGACACACTGAATAGAAACTGTTACATGAAAAATCAAAAAGTTTTATATTTAAAAATCAGCACTGTGAAGATTCTGACTTCTGTGGGTTTGTTTTTAAGACTTGTAGTCAAACAGAACTGGAGAACTGGATAACAGCAGTTCATTCTGCTTGTGCAACAGCAGTAGCACGACAACACCACAAAGAAGACACTGTCAAGCTATTGAAAACAGAAATTAAAAAACTAGAGCAAAAGATTGACATGGATGAGAAGATGAAGAAAATGGGAGAAATGCATTTTCTCAGTTTGTCTTCTGTCAGAGACTCCAAGAAGAAAAAGACCATTCTTGACCAGGTACTTCACTTTTATGCATTTAGTACATAACTAGAAAATACAATCATATTTCCAAATACACCTGCTATGATGATTTTCCAATAAAATGAATATGTTGGACTTCCTTCTTGCCTTGTCATCTATTATCATTTGGAACTGGCATTGAAGATGGTACTTTACAATTACATAAGTAAGACAGAGACTGTCTTCTGTGTTCAAAGATCTTTGATTCTTGTGAGTCTTTCATCTATACATTTCCAACTTGAGGTGGAGAGTGACTTATTTTGCCCAAGAGTCTTTGGGCAAATATCTGCCTTTGCTATTACAGAATGCTAGTTATAGTAACAAAGGCCCGAAATAGATGGGCCGAAAAGAGTGGTGCGCAGCCACTCGGGCACCAATAGCCATGGCAGCCATATGTACCTGGCCCCAATCTGGGCCAGTGCTGCAGTCCTGAACCAGGCCGCCGGAAGGAGCGGATCCTATCTGTTCCTTCTTGGCCCAGTTCTTCCTGAATGGTGCAGTGTTGGCACGGCTTCCATCTGTGTTCGGGATGTGCTTCATCTGAACACTATGCCCCAAATGCAGCCAGAATCCACATCATTTGGCCCATGTGTTTCAGGCCCTAGGCTAAGTTTAAGTAACTAAGGCTATATTCTTAAGAATACATACCAGGGAGTAAGCCCCTCAGTTCTTGCTTCTGAATAAATATACAGTGGTACCCCGGGATACGAATTGATCGCGTTACGAAATTTCCGGGGTACGAAAAAGTTAGCTTGGAAAAAACTGTTCCGGGTAACGAAAGATTTTTCGGGTTACGAAATTTTTTTTGGTGTGTTTCGGCGCTTTTTGGCACGAAATTTAAAAGCTGCGGCTTTCCAGCGCTAGCGGTTTCGGGTTGCGAAATCTTTCGGGTTACGAACGGCGCCGCGGAACGAATTAAATTCGTAACCTGGGGTACCACTGTATTTAAGCTTACACTGTAACTGAAGGAAGGTAACATATGGAGCCCCTTTTATGGAGCTACAGATCTTTAACCAGGGCTGTTAAATATGTCTAGAGCCTTAACCAAAGGGAAACTATTGTTGCAGCTTTATGGAGATTTCCAGCCTATTGAAAGTATTTCCTGCTGGCAATCTGCACTACATAGACTGCTGATGGTGCTCAGCAACTGACAGATGTTAATGTATTATCCAGTGTATTTTATTCATTTTCTTTAGTACGACAGCAAACTTCATTGGTTTTTAAGCTATTACTTCTGAGAACCTAGAGATATTTTGTTGTTGTTATGGCTGTAATGTCTTCATATCTCAATTTTGTTGTATAAAAACAGTTTCTCAGTGTGTGGGGAGGGGTAGAAAAGAACAGTCCAGAAGAAATTAAAACTGGAATGTTAATCGTATTAGCTTGGTATCAAAGTAATAGTTGTCTCAGGATGTCTGTCTGTTTCAAAAATGAAGATATCTGCTTTGCTGTAATTTAGAAAGTTAAATCCATCTTTCTTCCTCAGGAATGTAATCAATGTTGGCAACAGAAGACATAACGATGAAATGTAATATTTGTGGGTATTTATTAGCATGTTTATCTTAAAATTAGTTCACCATTGACTTTTCCTTTTTCTATTCTCTAATGTCTTTTTATAGATATTTGTCTGGGAACAAAACTTGGAACAGTTTCAAATGGATCTCTTTCGGTATCGTTGTTACTTAGCTAGCCTCCAAGGAGGGGAACTACCAAATCCAAAAACATTGCTTGCTTTTGCAAGTCGTCCAACGAAAGATGCAATGGGCCGTCTTGGAATCTTTTCAGTGTCTTCTTTTCATGCACTGGTGAGTTTAAGCTGATGCCAGAGGTTGTTGTTGCTAAAATAGAAATCACTTGGTGCTTTTATAAGAAAGTTAATTGAGTTGTTGTGCAGCCTCTGGTCATTTCAGTGGGGTAAGCTAATTCTTAGTCTCTCCTCCCCTATCATTGAAAAGCTGAGCATTGCCTTTATGGCAGATTTTCTCCTGACATTGTTTCTTCACCTGACATTTAATTTTTTTTAAAAAAAACATGATGGAATAAATTTAGTTTCCAGTCATTATTATAAAGGCTATCATGCTGCTCTTATTAATTGTGAAGACCAAACTTTTCCTGCCTGAGCTAACTGTATTATTGTTCAGGGGCTCATACATATGCTACCAAGTTCTACCACTGTATTTTGTTCTTGCTCTTAACTCTTATGGATTATTTTCTGGTTCTGTCAAGGGCAATAACCTTTCAGTTCACTTACACATGTGTGTTCACAAACAAACACACACATATTTTATTAGAGTGCCTGTTACTGAGTTACCTTTGATAATGTCACCATTCATTTATTCTGATGTGAAGTTCACATGTGCAGTTTCTATTATGTCTCCTATTTTAATTTCCACTTCCTTAATGAATATGAAATTCAAGCAGAAATAATGTGGCTATTCTGTGCATTCTTTTTGTCATCTGATACCACTGACCTTCTCTTGTGCTCAGCAGTTTTTAAAACTTACACAACACTCCCCCCTCTGTATGGGCTATGAAAGAGCTGGCACTTTATTAGATTCTCTTTCAGATTTGAGATGCTGACACCTAGGTGAATACAAGATTCTGTAGATCAGATTTGCCACTGTAGTTTGCATCTGCCAGTGCCATTCTGTTTGCAGAATGATTTGAATTTAGCAGACATGTCTACTTACAGGAAGAGAGCGAGAACAATTTTTCACGATTCCCCCAGCTAATGCCCTGAAAAACTACTCCAATAGTTTGAGGAACTATTGAGAATAGTGTCAGATGTGGTGCAGGGGGTTTGGAAGGGGAAAGTAATCAACAAAATATTGCAGCCTCTGAAAACAGATCCGACCCTCATGGAAGAGAGAATTGAATCCAAAAATATATATTTTCCATTCAGGCAAAATGTACCTGATGCTCTACATGGCATAGAAGCCCCATTCAAGTATCATTTAAAACAGGAATTGGCAGCTGAATAAATAAATAATAATAAAATAATAAATCGTTTATTTATAGCCCGCCTTTCCTTGAGATCAAGGCGGGTTACAGCATCATGGCAACAACAAACGATAAATAAAAACAATACAATATCAACATTAAAACCAAGAATTAACAACACAGATTAAAAACCATACAAAAACTAGCCAAAGTGCAGGTGCAAGGGGGGGGGGGAAGAAGCGTTACAACATCTGGGGGAAAGCTTGTTCGAAGAGAAAGGTTTTAAGTCTCTTCCTAAATTGGTCGAGGGAGGGGATCGAGCGGAGCTCTTCGGGAAGCGAGTTCCATAACTGCGGGGCTGAGGTTGAAAACGCCCTCTGTGCAGTCGTAGAGTGTTTCGAAGGAGGAACCCTCAGAAGTTGCTTCCCGGCTGACCTGAGTGTGCGGGGCGGATTATATGGGGAGAGGCGGTCCTCCAAGTACCCTGGGCCCAAGCCATTTAGGGCTTTATAGGTTATAACCAACACCTTGTATTGCGCCCGAAAGCAAATAGGCAGCCAATGTAGATCTTGCAGAACAGGTGTTATATGGCTGGACCTGGAACATCCAGTGATCAGTCTGGCTGCCATGTTCTGCACCAATTGAAGCTTCCGGGTTTGGTACAAGGGTTGCCCCATGTAGAGTGTGTTACAGAAATCCAACCGAGAGGTTACCAGAGCATGTACCACCGTTTCAAGGTCCCCCCGGCCCAGGTAGGGTCACAGCTGGCATATCAACCAAAGCTGATAACAGGTGCTCCTGACTGTCGCATCCACCTGAGATGTAAGGTGGAGCGACGAGTCCAGGAGCACCCCCAGACTGTGAACAGAGTCCTTCAGGGGAAGCATGACCCCATTTAGGACAGGTGGACAAATCTCCAGACCTGGACCCGGGGATCCTATCACAAGTACTTCCATTTTCTCTGGATTCAGTCTGAGTCTGTTTTCCCTCATCCAGCCCATTACTGACTCCAGACAGGCATCTAGAGGAGAGATGCCATCCCTGGTCACTGTGTCAGTCGGAGACACAGAGAAATATATTTGGGTGTCATCAGCGTACTGATAACACTGCGCCCCGTGTCTCCGGATGATCTCTCCCAGCGGTTTCATGTAAATGTTAAATAGCATGGGGGACAGAATGGCTCCTTGAGGGACACCAGATGTAAGGGCCCTCTTATCAGAGCACACGTTCCCCAGCTGCACCATCTGGAATCGACCCGAGAGGTAGGAACGGAACCACTGGAGTGCAGTGCCTCCAATTCCCAACTCCCTCAGGTGTTCCAGAAGGATACCATGGTCAATGGTATCGAAAGCCACTGAGATGTCTAAGAGCATTAACAGGGACACGCTACCCCTGTCCATGCCCAGACGGAGATCATCGACCAAGGCAACCATGGCAGTCGTGAAAGTGAAGGTGGGGTTGGGGCCCTGATGAGGGCTTCAGGAATGGCAAAATTCCGGTCCATGGGCTGCATGCAGCCTGCAGTCCACATCCCTAATTTAAACCATGCTGATGTAACAGATGAGAGAAGATGAAGAAGCATGCCTGTCTCCAATTCTATCTCTCACTTCATGTGGAAAGTGGTATTTTCAAAGGAGGTGACTATCCACTTTGTGTGGAGGCTCTCCATGCCATTGGGAATCCTAAGAAACAGGGAAGTTTCTACACATAACAGAGGCTCTGTTCTTTGGACTCATCATTCCCTGGATGAGGAGAACAGCAGAACAGATAGGAAAGGAACAGAGCTAGTGCACTTCTCTCACATGTTGAATCAATGCACACTGAAGAATGTCTGATAGGGCTTGTATCTCATCATAGATGTATAGAGGGAAAGGGTATTTTGCTGTCTGCAATTATTGTTTTGTATCTTTTCAAAAATTATATGTAAGCCATTTTAAGAGTCTTTCTAGCTGTAGAGTAAGGTATAAGTGTCATTTACATGTGTCATTTTCATTGTAAAAATGGAAATGATGCTATGATTGCATTATGAATCCCCCTTCTACTACTTTGTTCTCTAGCCTAAGAGGAAATGAAGTATTTCCTTTCCACTGCAGTACTTATGGAACTCCCAGGAAGTTAACACTTTTTGTCAACACTGTGCTAATATAGGGAATGCTCACTCTCTCCACAGTTTGTGTGAAACTCAAGTAAGGACATGTCTTTAAAAAGTACATCTTAATTAATTCTAATTACTTCCTGACTATTATTATAACATTTCAGAATAAAGTAAGAGCTTTTAAAATTTTAAGATGGTGGCCTTATGTGCTGTCAGCCTTGGGATTTGATACCTTTGTCACCCTTTTGACTAATAAATTTTTGGGCACTGACAGGTGGCAGCTCGCACAGGTGAATCTGGTGTCAGGAGACGAACACAGGCAATGTCGAGATCAGCAAGCAAACGAAGAAGCCGATTTTCTTCCCTTTGGGGCTTGGACACTACTTCAAAGAAAAAGCAAGGGAGACCAAGCATTAATCAGGTAGCCTTGAAAATAAGGATAACTCTAGATTATGATCTTAGGTTTAGAGTCTGTCTTAGACATGAGCACAGAAAAAGCAAAGCAAAGATAATCTGATTTTAATTTTCAGGGCACATCCAAAATTAGGCTCAGAGCTGCAAATTGTTCTGCTTTAAGCAGTGGCTTCATTGAGGTTTTCAGGCTTCTTTCCTGGTAGTAATATCTGACCTTCTTCAAAATATTTTTCTCTGTATTCTTCAAACTAATTTCTGATATGCATGCAATTTTATGTGCTTATACAACACAAACTGTATCAAGTCTCCCTCCCAACTTCAAGTGATCTGTATATGTGTGTGTACACATGCATGAGTATATGCATAAGCATGCAAATGCACATGCATATACAGTACATGCATGTGTACATACAGATATATTTGCATACATGTATGCAGACCCTGACAGGCACTACCTATGGTTCTTGAAGCCAAAAATGTTGTCTTCCTGTGTTGTGCCATCAGATCTTCTGTGATTCTGTTCCTGGTGTTCCTGATCAGCAGATTTGCATACTTCAAAGCAGTTCACAGTAGTTCTCCTGATTACTTATGGATAAGGCTGTCACCTGAAGGATAATATTTTCTTTCTTGTGCCAGTGACAGATGCACTCATAAACTCCATGGCACTGAAGAGTTATTTACCACATTAATAGGATTGAGTTATTTATCGTCAAGAGAGAACTTAAAGATGCCATTGGAACACATTATCTCAGTATTGCTTCTTCCTCTAGTATTGGCAAAAATTTCAGTTTCAACAACCAGGTTAAATGGCAGGAACCTGTGCATAGTGTTTTTATGCAAAGGGGGGCCATGTCCTGATCTTAACCTGATCAATCAAGCCGAAAACTGTGATTTCATTCTGCAAGTAATAAAATTGCTCTTAGTTGTATGCATGTCATTTATACTTTGCTCTCACCAGGACAAAGCTTGTTTCTTTAATAACAATAAGCTGTACTTTCAAGGAGTTCTTTTTTTTATTTTTAGAAAAGTTTATTGAGTTAAAAAAAGACAAACATACACAAATCAAATCATATCAAACATCAAACATCGTATACATTGTCATTGAACCTACCAACATCATAGAGAAGTTACCTAATATAATAATAGCTTTCCTCTAAACTGGAGACTCTGAAACCATCTCACTATACTCATCCTCCTCTAACCCTCTACATCAAATTCAAGGAGTTCTGAAACTGCAAAAATCAGTTGCAGTTGATTAAAAGACAGTAAGGATGTATCTATAGACAAAAAAAATAGAACCTAGGACAAGTTATGCAGGAATTCTTTACAGTAGTGGTAACTGGTGGTTTCCATTTCACTGAGGTTGTGGATCCAGTCCATTTTTTAATCTTAACCTTAAAGGACCTGTCCTCAAAATAGATTCAAAGGTGTATTTCAGTGCCTTGTCTGTGAAATACTCTGCTTGCCAGTTTTTGCTTTAGGCGTATAGAATAATGTTTGTAGTATTTATTCATGTGTGGAGGAGAGGGTTTCAGTTTGGGCAACTGAATTACATGCATCAGGCAATTTCACTTGCCTGATGCATGTAATTCTAAAATTGGCTTCCTTGCAGTCCTTCCCTGAAAAGGGAGATTATGATCACTGCAGAACTTCACTGTCCAAGGATGATCTTTGCAAACTGAAAGGCAGCAGAGCTGCCATTTCCTTCTTTATACATTGGCCTAAATACCCTAAAGGCACCAGATGTTGGAAGCTAAGCAAGGTCAGTTCTGTTTAGTACTTGCATGGGAGACCATCAGTAAATACCAGGTTCTGTTAG
The DNA here is from genome assembly GCF_019175285.1 of Sceloporus undulatus. Taxonomy (NCBI): domain Eukaryota; kingdom Metazoa; phylum Chordata; class Lepidosauria; order Squamata; family Phrynosomatidae; genus Sceloporus; species Sceloporus undulatus. Next base: position 64,590,665 of record NC_056524.1, on the reverse strand, counting down.
TTATATTTAAGTGAAAATAACTGACAAAACCACGTCTGAATATTCTTTTCCTAAGAAAACCCTGTGAGGTTCATGGAGTTGCAGAAAACCTGAAGGCACACACATACACATGTTCTACATTTAAATGTGCCAGAGAAGCTCAGCTTTTTTTTTAACCAAGTAAATATAGAGGTAGGATTATGATTGCTTCAAAGCCAAGCTGCAGTGGGAGATGTAGCAATTTTCCCCCTTTAAACTGAGAAATGGGAGCTATAGGATCTTATTCCAGGTTGACTAAAGAAGGAATATTCTGTCTTGTGGCTATTCTAATAAATTGGACTCCATGTAAATCTGCAGTATTTGGATTGGGAATATTTTTGGCAGAGAAGTAATTTATTCATCATAAATACTAGTTTTTGCCTTTATGCAATCCATGAACTCTATATTCTCACACAGTTCAAGAACCACGTCTGGCAGACTTATAGTCAGTGCCTTACTACACGCAGGTAGTGTGGGATTGGCAATTACATATAACATAGGTTGGCGAGCTGCAGTGCTTGTATAGTATTGTTTAATTTTATGCTGCATTTGCCTGAATAGCTGAAGTCATCTGGCAAAGATCTAAACTTTCCCTGGCAGCTCTTTGGTGGGAAGGAGGAGGAGAGATATAAAAAGTGATAACAAAAAGGAGAGAAAAGTGGGCTGTGGAAAAATAAAATGGCTGACCAGAGCTTTTGACTCTAGGGAGTTTACCACATGGCCCCTAAAACGGGCCCAGTGCGTTCGAAATGTGAACACGCGCAGGTATGCATGGAACGGGATGGGACCAAGAACCCCATTTTATTACACAATGGAACGCCGCCTTTGCCGCCGGGCGTTCCAGTTGCGTCCCTGTTCCATCACAGAGGGCGCCATTTCTGGGGCCGCTTAGAAACAGTTCCCAGAAATGGTGCCCTCTGGAAAGGAACGGGGACGCAACTGGATCGCCCGGCGGCAAAGGCAGCATTCCATTGTGCAATAAAATGGTGTTCTTGGCCCCATCCCATTCCATGCGCGCCTGCGCGTGTTCACGTTTAGAACGCACTGGGCCCATTTTAGGGACCGTGCGATAAACTCCTAGGTCTTTCCCACTGTTGTCTTCAGTGCAGCCCATAATTGACATTTGGCCCTTGATAGATTACTCACTAGAAAATGTGGCCCTTGACAAAAAAAAAAGGATTTCTTATCCCTAATTTAATATATTTTTAATGTACTGAAGGATTAGAAAGTATTTGGCCACAGTTTACAAATTGCTTCTGAGAACACTCCTCACCTCCTTCCTTGGTACTCTTTCACTTCTCTTTCAGTGCTGCTCACTTCCTTTAATGGCTCTCAGTAGGTCCTGCATCAAGTTGGCTTTTATTTAGAACCTTGTTTAAGTAGTCCAGATAACATTTGCATTTGGCTATATTCCTAGGCTGGAAAGAAAGGTTTCAATCGATATGATAGCCCCCTCCATGATCCTTCATTTGTCCTAACAACATGAGATACATCTAAATTTAGAAAACGTTTGCATCATCCTATTGTATTTTAAAATAGCCTCATTTTTTTGGTACTTCTGCAGGTGTTCGGTGAAGGAGCTGATGCTGTAAAGAAATCTTTAGAAGGAATATTTGATGACACGGTACAAGAAAGCAAGGTAAAAATAAAGTGATGTTACATGATTTACACAAATAAGCTGAATTAGCTTGTGAGTCTTTTTTTAGAATGGAACTCATTCTTTTTGAATATAATAAAGAGAAATGAAATCCTGATGGGAAGAGCAAGTCCAGAGCAGCAAAGCTCTGCCAGATGACAGGCTGTTTTGATGATCAGCCAAACACAAGGTATAGGGAACTTGGCACTGCTCAGCTCTGAGACTGCTGCAGAGAGGAAAGCTCCTAACCATTCACTGGTACTTGAATGAGCAAGGCCTGTGGTTCCATGGCTGGTATGCACTAGACATGAGCAGAATTCTGATTCTGTTAGCAACTGATGTAAACCCTTGTGTGTGAAGAATATTAAATCTCTGTTAAATATGAGGGTGTCCCCACCTCAAAATATGTAAGATTATAAATATGTATGTATTGTCTTGTTGGGTCAGATGGAAGTTTTCTCTAGTTGTCAGTTGAGTCCTAGTCCTGAGGGAGATAGAGGACACAAAGTATGTATGTATATATAAATCCCCAACATTCTGGCTTCACCAAATATATGCCTCTGGAGATCCTTCATACAGAGTATTATCTTCATTATTCTATCCCTCCCTTGACGGAGAGGCCATAAGCTTTCTGGTCTTTCATTTTGCTCACGTCCGTTGATTTTTTTTAAAAAAATCTGTAAACCTGCCATTTATCCACATCAGCATCCTTTCTGACTCTTTTATGCCTGTTCTAACCCCTGTTATATAGGCTTCTGTTATAATGGTATAACCCAAACCTCCCAGCTTCCAGCAGGGATTTACAACCAGAGTGCAGTCTTTGCAATTCTCATGTCTATCTGTCTGTCTGTCTTTCTATCTATCTACCTCTCAGAGTAAAAAAGAAAAAGGATTTGAGAGAAGAGATTGTGGGAAAAGTACTGAAGGAATGTTTATTTTGGACTGTGCATCTAAGGTGAAGCTCTTCAAAGTTGTCTTTTTTGAGAGCAAAGCTCTCCCTTGTCTTTCAATCAAAGACCAGTACTCTGCTGATATCTTACAACAATGCCTTCCTGTAATTTGAATCTCACATTATAAGCAATAAGCATGTAACTGATTGTTCATATACACGGAGAGCTAAATGGGTTGGGGGGTTCTTATACTGGAGGCATGTGAAGGCAAATGTTTCCCATCTCAATGATCTGGTAAATCCAGTCAGGCTTTCTCTGGAATTCTAAAGGAACTGTTTGAAGGATACAACACAGCGCCATGGATATGGCCTGAAAAGTTTAAATTAAAACCTGGAGTGGATTTCCCATCTCACTGACATCAAAACCACAATCCTCCACTATGGATATCCCTCTTCCACCATACTACTTTAATACCTAGTCACCCTATATTTAAACCTAGCTATGTTTCATTAGGGTGTGGGATGTGAACCTGAACTTCAAGGCAGAGGCCCTTTCCTCAACAGCATACCTAAAGGATTTGGTAGTCTTTTCTCCAGATTTTTTTGCTTCTGCCCAAAGTAGCCCTTTCCCTCTGAAGTACTGTTACATTGACATAATTGCCAAAATATTTAGTAATATTTTGTTTTTGATCATCAACGCTAATTTAACATATAAATCTGACTATATATCAAAGAAGACAGTGACAGGCAATTAGTACAATTTGTGACTGACAAGTATACACAAGAACTAAACATTTCTGTTTTATGTGGCAAAGGACATAATATGGACTCCTGCTAATCTGAAGTGATTAGGGCAGATTAGCACAGTTCTTTCTATACTTGATCAGTGTGTACAGTTTAGTGACACTTTTGTTTTGGTAATTACAATTTGGTCTTGATACCTTCATAAGTCCCTAAAGTAAACTAGGCTATGAAAAACCATTACGTCAAGGCTAGGGGGCATATATTTAATCAAGCAAATGGGAATTGAACAATGTGATGGCATTTAAAACTAATGGAAATTCCATATATTTATCATTTACTAGAAATGACATCCCTTAGGGCATAGCTTAAACCTACCCTCCCTCCAAAAGAGCATTTGAAATGAATCCTGAAGTTGCTAAAAGGTGATAGAAATCCTTGTCCACCTAATTCCACAGTCGCCTTTCTTTTTACCTTATTAAGAACATTCTAACTTTAACTTAAGAACAATAGTATCTATTTTTGTTTAATTTATATCTCCTAATGGCCTCTTTTCTTGCATACTTGCCACTGAATCTAAATTCAATGGTACAGAAGGAGTTCTATGCAAGGAAATGTGCCCATTAACTCTGAGTGGGCAGTGTGTGTGTGTGTGCGCACGCGCACTCATGTATGTGTGTATTTGTGTGTGCATGGATATTTGCATGCAAATGGAATGCAAGCATGGACTTATCCTTACTAAAGTGAATTTACTTATACCAAAGAAAAGGGGAATGCAAATGGGTGACTGACAATCCTCACAAGCCTGAATTCAGCCTTTAGGTCAGGTTAGCTCCCATACTAACCCACAGGCATATGTATGTATGTGTGTACGAGTGCTGTAGTTGTTTCTGACACTGCTAGCATTTGATGGCTTCTGTCATTGTTCCTACCCCTACCCCTCCACCATGTTTGTTGACAACTACAAAAGCTGTTGGAATTTCTGAGCACCTTTTTATGCAGTGAGTCAAAAGGGAGATGTGGCAGCCAAATAATCCAATGCAGTTTTAGCATTCTTCAATAGAAACATAGTTTTCAGATCTAGAGAAGTTGTGACATTCTGTTCTACTTTGGTCAGGCTTCACCTGGAATATTATGTCTAGTTCTGGGCACCATGTCTCAGGAATGATGTTGGCAAGCTAGAACACATCCGGAGAATGCGTGAACAAGATAATCAAAGGTCTGGAAACCAGTCCTTTTGAGGAATGATTTAGGGAGCTGGGTGAGTTTAGCTTAGAGAAGAAAAGACCAAGAGATATAAAAGCCATTGTTAAATATCTGAAGAGATGTCATGTAGAAAATGGAGTGGCCTTGTTTTCTACTGCTCCAGAGACTATAACACAAACCAATGAATTCAGATTACAAGAAAAGGGATTCCACTTAAATTAAGAAGATCTTCTTGACTGTAGGAACTGTTTGTATGTGGAATAGGCTGCCTCATGGTAGACTCTCCTTCTTTGATGGTCTATAAACAGAGGTTGGATGGGCATCTTTCAGGGGTACAGCATCATCTAACAAAAAGATTCTATAATGCTATGTTTCTGCAGTTTTAATAACTTTAGTGGAGTTCATGGCAGCTTTAGCTTTATTCTATCCAAGTGAACAATATGATTTGGATTGGAATAAATCTACAACTTCCTTTGTCCTAGTGATCTACAGTAGCTTCATTCCTTCCCAGCAATTCTCCTGGCGTGAAGTCTTTCCTACCACTGCACTGCACTTCCTATGTATTTTTGGACTGTGAGTTTGTGTGTGTGAGCACTAGTTCATAATTGAGCATGGTCCTTGGTAGTTTCTAGGGAACAAAAACCAATCAACAACCTGTAATATAATGTTTTAATTTTGTGATTCAAATGGATCAAAAACAAGGCTGTATTTTATATATCTACATTTGCTATTAATTGACAAATAGTAGCTTATATTGCACCAAAAGTATTTTTGACACTTGTGTTTTTCTCTTCAGAGAGAGAAAGAAGTGGTACTCACTACTGTCCATTCACATAATCCTGATTCAGACATCTGGGTTCATGAGTATTTTACACCATCCTGGTACTGCCTGCCAAATAACCAGTCTGCTTTGACTGTAGTGCACCCTGGAGACACAACAAGGGATGTCCTGGAAATGATTTGTAAGGTAAAAAAAAGATTCTATGGGAAAAGGCTTTCCGAATTGTATGATATTATATGATTACTTGGAATTGCAATGCAGAAATTTTGTTCCCATTTCAAAGCAGTAAAGCCTGCAACTTTGCAGTTTATAACTTCACTTGAAACAATGCAGAACAGTTAGTTCCCCCTATTTGAGCTTTCTTAACTTTCAGTGATCTTTATTCTTTAAAAAAAACTATGTGCATTGTGTGTGACACAATTAGCATGTGAGGGGATACCTCTGAAAATCCTATTGAAATTCTCACTCTTTACTGAAAATTTACATTTTGAATTTTGGTTTTGGGGAACGGGGTCAGTATTAATTTGTGTTTTTTATTGTTTTGTTCCATTATAATTCCTCCATTGGTGTTAATCAAATGAGTATCCTTTATATCATCATTATGGTGAATTTGAAAACATTACACAGGGTTATGTTCTTAAAAGGCACAAGTATAGGGGGAAATGTACGTGTGTGTGTGCCCGTGCGCTTTCAAGTTGCCTGTCAATTTATGACAACCCCAGAAATTTTTCATGATTTTCTTAGGCAAGGAATACTCAGACATGGTTTTGCCAGTTCCTTCCACTGAAATGTAGCCTGCAGTACCTGGTATCCATTGGCGATCTCCCATCAAAGCAATAAACTGCTTAGCTTTCAAGATCAGGAGGGATCTGGTACCATTAGGGTATTTAGGACATGTAGGAAAAATAGAGGTCATCTGATACAGGGCTCTTCTCGTGTTTCAGTGGCTCAAACATCTTCTAGCCTGCTGAGCTCCCCTTTCCATAAACATAATGAACAAAATTGCATGCCTGGGAAATTAGTTTCTGCAAATACCTGTATCTGCAACAGACTGAAACGTTTCCCATATCTCTGTCCCATTTATGTATGACTTTGAAGTATCTTTAGAGCAATTCCTTGACACTCACTTCTTGCATATTCCTCTCATCAGCCCTACTCAGACCTAATGGAAAAATCCTTTTGAGAAGGTGGGCAAGCTCCAGTAGAACTAATTTTCACCAAAGTACTTTGGCCTAATTTTTTGATATTTGTACATATTCCATCTTTAATAGTTTTCTCAGTGCCTACAGCTGTCTCCTACTCTGACCCCCTCTCCCCAACTTTTGCCCCCTTGTGTAGATATTAAATAATATCAGCTCTTTTAGGTTCAGAAACATTATGTTTAAAGTGTAGTTCATGGTCGCATTTCTGCAAAGCAAGCAAAGAATTATAGTTCCATTTTAAAACTTGGCCTCAGGCTCTGGCTTGCTAGAGGAAAGACTAACCAGATGTCCCAGTTCTGATGTTATCTGTTTTATTCATTCATTAATATATATATTTCTCCTTTCTTCTGACATGGGACCCAAAGCAACTGACAACAGGATTAAAACAAAATGCAACCGAAAGTCTATTATACAAAAGTTAAAAATAACAATAATAAATGATCTTGTTAAAACTAGTATTTTAAATAGTATAACATCATTTTAAAGCATAACCATAAAGATAAAAAATACACCCCACTAGAATATTCATCTGCCCAACACTAGGTTTTTCTTCTTGGTGAATTCCTGATTTTTGAAGCTACTTCACTAGAATTAGGTGGAACTGATCATACGCTGAAGGAACTAGGCAGATCTGAGCAGACAGCATGCACCAGCGTAATGTTTGTGAAACATAAAACAGGATGCTTTGGAATTCTTGCCTGGGTTTTTTTGCTCAGGCATGGCCACTGTGCTCTACCCTTTCCACATGTGATTCATGTTTGCTGTTATTATTTTTTTGACTAGTTCCACTCTAGCTAGTTGTACACTAACTAACAAATTCCTCTCAAACTCCCCACATTTTTAAAATAATAAACATGATATTGATTAAGGTTTTTCTGGCTAAATAACTTTTTAAAAGTAAATTGTCCCTTCTGGAATCTTCTGGAAATAATAATTAATCTATTTAATTGGTTGTAGTCCTATTCATGTCCCCTACTGCATTGTGTAATCTAAAAGCATTTCTGTTTTTTTCTAAACAAGAAGTGAATTTCTAGCCAATTCCGATATTAGGACTTTAAAAATTTTATTTTTGGATTTTTGGCGACCCATGCAGCTACTAGAGAGACCTGGGGAAAACGTTGGCACTTAGAACCACCACAGTTTTCTACTCCCATAGTATTCCCCATTTATGGGGAAATAGTTTTAGATTCCTAGATGACATACAACTAAGCACTGAAGTCAGAATCGTTCAGGCCATTGCATTCCCAATTATCATGTATGGATGTGAGAGCTGGATAGTGAAGGAACTAGACAGAAAGAAAATCAATTCATTTGAAATGTGGTGCTGGAGAAGAGTACTTAGGACCCCATGAATAGCCAAGAAAACAAGCAAATGGGTTCTTGAACAGATCAGACCAGGGCTCTCCTTGGAAGCAAAGATGATCAAGTTGAGACTATTGTACTTTGGCCACATATTGAGAAGACATGGATCACTAGAAAAAACAATAATGCTAGGAAAGATAGAGGGTAGAAAAAAGAAAGGAAGACCACAAACCCAGATGGATAGACTCAAACAGGGGCATTGTAGGTAAGGGCTTGCAGGATCTGGGCAGGGCTGTGGAGAATAGGGATTCTTAGAGATGTCTCATCCATGGGGTTGCCTAGAGTCGGAATTGACTCAAGGGCAGCTAAAAACAACAAGAAATGCCTTTCTGGTCTTAAATTAAGTATGAAAACGATGTATCATTGAAAAATGGTAAAACAGTATGTAAAGGAATGCTTGCTATTTATGAAATGTTGGCAACAACAACAGCAACAGAAGTCTGGAAATTAATTTTTAGAGAAAGAGAACTATTTGCATACATCAATTTAACTAATTATCTGTTTTCTGAGATGTTTCATTGAATTCATTCAGTGTGAGAAAGGAACAAATACAAATATCTGGTTTTTGCTGTAAAAACTTACATAATAATGTATGCACAACTGCAAGCTACAAATAATCATCATTATAATTCATGGTCTTCATCCCCAAAACCTCTAACCAACAAAACTGAAACACTAAAAGCAATTTTCATGATACTTTGGCTTAAGAAAGAAAATTTTTAATTTCAAAGGAAAGCTCAACATTACATGGAAGATGTGAAGGATTCATTTGTTTAGGGTAACTATGTATTGTGTTCACTGACAAATGAATTTCTATAGACTGATGTTCTTGTGGGAGGGGGGAAATGTCTCATTGTAGCCAAGAACACATGGCATTTCTAAAAAGAAAGACACACAATGAACAAGAATTATAAAATGTTCCTTACAATGGTTTTATTTTTAGGTCTTTTTTTAAAGCAGTCAGCTAGCTTCTGAACTAGTTGCCCTTTAGTATACTGTTCCTGAGCAAAAATTCCCAAGAGCACACCCTGGTAGTTTTTAAGGTTCAAAAATATTAAGCCACAATTTGGATTACAACAGCTTTAACATCAAGCACTCCAGCTAAACTGATTTGTAGTTCAGGCTATGATTCTGTCTCTCCCTTTCCTTAATATCAGTGTAGGAAAATACTGATGTTTTCATTCTTTTCCATAACATCTATTAATTATTCTTTCTCTTCTGTCTCTTGCATTCAGCTCATTCTTTCCCCTTTAATTCTCTGATCCACATCATTTCACATCAGTTTGCCATCTGTCATCTGAGAACCAGTCGAGTTCTGGTATAGTAAACATTTCAAGCTCTACGTTTCATGTAAACCTCTTCATGCTCTAGTTGTTGTTGTAAAGAGTCCCCTTGTTGTAAATCATACCTTGATGATGGGAATCAAAGGGTTTCAAAACCATAGATTTACCGGACTCCCAGGACTGTTACCCTGCTCGTTGTAAAAATGCTTAGCATGTTATTCTGTAGTGTTTTGTATATTGAACACAGCAGGAGGATCTGTAGTTCCCTAGTAGGAACACATACTTTGCATACAAAAGTCGCTGTCTTCGGTCTTTGCCTTTTCCAGGTAGTGCTGGCAACAGTCCATTTCTAAAAGCTGAAGAGATGCTGCCAGTCAATTTAGATTGGGGTGGGGAATTTCAAGACTGGAGGGGACTCCCTGACCCATACAAACCACCAAGGTCTGTTGGTTTTTTTTCTGAACCATTAAATTTGTGACACATGGTGCTGTGGTGGTCCTCTCCTTTAAATGTCCCTTTAAAACAAAGCACTCAAGGAGTTGCACCTTATTTTGAAACTGAATCAAAGCTTGGGAGGCTTTTAGGAGTACATTTCAGATAGGAAACTTGATGCATGCTCCTTACATGCTTTGTAGTAATGGGGAATTTATGGTAGTTATACCATCACCACACTGCCCATATGCTGAGGTGCAGTGTGAAAGTCAGCAGTGGTTAGTGATGGGGGCTGCAGAAGCCATATGTAGCCCACCCAGGGGGAGCGATAGAGCAGTCTCCTGAGACTGCATCAGGCAGTTCCCTGTGTTTCTGTTTAGGCAGTCTCTGATAATTATAGAATCATAGAGTTGGAAGAAACCATCCAGTCCAACCCCCTGACCATCCATGGCATACTCTGTGCAGAATTGGGGGGGGGGCATTCTAAGATTACCTCTTTGTTTTTACTAGTCCTGTTTGTTTAGACCTTAGGGAAGAGCTTCCTAATAACTGATCTATCCCAGATGTCTCTCTCAGACTGTGATAATTGGGGTTTTCCCTTCATGATGAAAAAAGATGGTGGAAGAGCTGTTGTTTGTTAGCATATAGCCATCAGCATTTGTGGTTAGCTAGCTTCTGCCTGGACACTAGTCTCTGTGGGTTCTCTAACATGTCAATTAAATTTCCTTGACAGGCCTTCTAGTCACTTCTTTCCCTGCCCTCGACAGCTCTGAAGCTGAATGAATTGTGGAATGTACATGAGGTTTCCACTGATCACTAACTGACAGAAAGAGGCTGTTGGAAAGAGGCTAGTGGGTCATCTGTTCTATTCACGTGACTTTCATTCCCCGTGCTTGTCCTGGCTTGTCAGGTTTCATTTTTAAATGATTCTCAAGTGATATGCTTTCCCCAGGTCTTTTGTTCTGTAATACATGCTGTCACATACTTGGTTTCAAATTCCATTAACCCAGAAAGAAGTCTGAATTCTGTTTGGGAAAGGGGTATTTATACATTAAAACAGTAACACCACCACAGAGGGTAGGAGCCAACTGCATTTACTAGTCCTGGTTGCTCAAACCTTAAGGAAGAGCTTGCTAAATACTGATCTCTTTTGGGGATCACTGTGAGAACTGGGAATTTCCTTTCTTTTCCTCCTCCCACCTGAAACATTTGGAAATTACTGGGAAGTTGTAGAGGGAAGGTAGAATCCATTTTGCCAGCAGTGTGTATTTCTCTGACAGGCAGTCACAGTTCAATACAACTCAAACTACAAATAAAGATGGTTCTAATATACATTTATGTTAAGAGGGATTGTCTTCAGATCAGGCTTAGATATAATAGGCTACACTGGGACTGATTTTTAACTCTCTTTCATGAGGATATTGTTCATTATTGTGGTTCCAAGCTAAAGTTGCCATGGGCCAGAGGCAAGTTAACGATTGGCCTTGGGCAACAATTGCCCTCTGCAAGCTGCAAGCATTTATCCGCCCTTCCCTCAGGATGCTATTGTCATCTCTTCCCAGAGCCAAGAGCCCTATAAGATCAGTAGCAGGCAAGGTCCTCTCATATCCTTTTCATCCTGAGACAGATGGAGTCCTCCTCCTGCTGTTGCTGTTAGGCTGCCTCCAGCCTTGACAACAGCATCATAGTATGGTCTTAGCTACTTCTTTCACAGCCTTCAAATCAGTGGTCTCTTGATTGGTATTGGTCCTCAAGACCATGACTGGCAGTACCTTTTTCTTATTTGGAAGAAAGTGAGGGAGTAGGGAGACAAATATGGATGTGGGTGAGCAGGCTGTCTGGCTTTAATTAGTATCTTCCAGAAAAATGTAGGCCTACCGTTATATTCTTTATCATTTTCAATTTGCTGCCTTCCATACTTGTGAGAAGAAAAAGTACACTCACTTTACCTGCTTTAGGGATTGTTTTGAGTTTTTGAAGTAATCCTAAAATAACACTTTGATGATGATCACATAAATGTCACTTCTAGACTGATTTTAATCTGCAGTAGGTAACTGGAACAGAGGGTGGGCATGCAAATGCCATAACCTTGAGCTAATTATAACTAACTTATAAAGCTGAGAATTTGGAATGCACATAGTTTTTAATCTGTTTTGGGATGATACTTTGACTGCATGAAATTTAAGAGACTAATCCAGTTAGTATTTGATATCTTGATAGCAGACTGTATCAAGCTCCAAAAACAAAATTGTCTTCTACTATGTTTAAGTTTTAAAAAGTTACATTGTTAGATATGAAGGAGATACTATCTCCTTTCACTTTCTCTGTGATATAGTTCACCGTTTCTCTGCAACAGCTGTATTTTCACCCATCTGGTAGATGCTGAAGGCTGAGCTCAAGCAGTGCTTTCACTTGGAATAATAATGTGTTGTACAATATCAAGGAGTTATGTGAGCATTTCCCTTCTGAGTGAGGTTGTTTAGACGATACGTTTCGAAGCTTCCTTTTAAGAAGAGAAGATACCCTCTTCAATTTTCAGAGGCATTTTTCTATAAAAGAAAATGGTTACTGTTTTTCTTGTTTATCACTTGCAGTAGTAACCTTTCCCCACAACTCTTTTTCTTCCAGGCACATCAGATGGATTATTCAGCACACTATCTGCGTCTGAAGTTCTTGTTAGGAAACCAAATGCAAACCTACATACCAAAGCTAGAAGAGGACATTTATGAATTGGTAATCTTCCTGTTCAGTAATAATTCTGTGTGCTGATATTGTAAGAAAAAAATGGCATTTTAAATTGCTGTCTTTTGGTATCCATAAATCTATGAAGTGCTTTCAGTCAGTAGCAAGATCATTTATAATATACAGTGGTACCCCGGGATACGAAATACCCAGGTTACGAAATTTCCGGGATACGAAAAAATCCCATAGGAAATAATTGTTCCGGGTTACGAATGTTTTTTCGGGTTACGAAAAAATTTTTGGTGCTTTTTTCGGCTTTTTCGCACGAAATCGCGGCTTTTCCCCATTAGCGCCTATGGCATTTCGGCTTGCGAATGCTTTTCGGGTTACGAAAGCGGCGGCGGAACGAATTAATTTCTTAACCCGAGGCACCACTGTACAGTGGAATAAAGAGTCATTGTTATATTATTGCATTTTATTCCTCTCTCGCTGGTGATATACTCGGATCTTCCCTCTTCACATTATTCTTCCAGCAACCTGGTTGTGCTAAGACTTTGGGATTGACCCAAGGTTATCCTGCAAGAATGTTGGTGTGTGTGGTAATTCGAGCCTTAGTCTTCCTGCCCTTAGTCCAATACACTAGCTACTACAACCACATGTTCCTTGGTAATCATCATTTGGCAGGATGCTACCATTCATAACTCACAGTTTCCCCAATACCAAAGCAGGGAAGGAAGCAACTAAATGAAAAGAAGACACAGGCAACATGAGCATCCTGGTGTGAAAGCTTGGGTGGATACCAACAGAAGAAGAAAAAGCAAAATAGCTAGGGAAAGAAATTTAATTTTTTAAGAAACACCAGAAAATTGGGAGCTTTGGTATCAAGCAGTCTGTTTGAGTATATGCTTAAAAAAATAGTAACAAGGTTTTGCATTAAAAAACAAACTTCCCATCTCTTTGAAACATTTGATGAAAGCAATATGAATAGGGAAAGATGGAAAATACTGACGCCTAGAGGAGAAGATTGAAACTTCTGGATTCAAAAGGAATGCTATTCCTAAGGTTTCATTGACAACAAAAGCTTAGTGCATATGCAATGCATAGTCAGAGTTTGCAAAATTAATTTTAAAAGTAAGTAGGTACAATTATAATTACAATATCTCTTCAATCTCTTGTTTCTAAAAAGTATCTATTTTAGCTTCTGAACACCAATAACAGAGGACAAGGTACAATATGAACCAGTGTTTGAACCATATGATATTTCTCCTACACCACTTACTGATGACATAGTCCCATAATTTCAGGATCCCTTGTGAGCTGAGCGATAATATATAAATTCTTTAAATAAAATAAAGTACATAACTATAAAAATAACTTTGAATGTTATGGCTACACCTCTAAGAAGTGGTGTTGTCCTTAATTAAGCTATTGCCATATCATAACTTAGCTTACTTGCTAATTAGCTTACTTGCTGTTCACCGCTATGATCTTTGGAATAGCGGTATATAAATAAAACAAATTATTATTATAACTTCATCCCGCCCCCAATCACAAATAACCTCCGACCTCCATAGATAGCTTTTGGTGTTTTCCTATACAGTATCAAGTATTCCTATCCAAAGAAGTATTGTCAAATTATTATTTCATATATGGAGCACACCAACATACAATGTGATCTCTAGGAGGCCAGGGTTTGAATGCCCACTCAGCCATGGGCAAGTCACTGTCTCTCAGCCTTAGAGAAGAAGGCATTGACAAACCTCTTCTGAATAAATATTTCAAAGAAAACTCTTATGATTCAGTTACTATAAGTCTGAGATGTCTTCAAGGTACACACCAACAAATATGGAGCTCCACACTTAGAAATGAAGACAAGTTGTTCCATTTGGCCTCAATAAGCTCAGTTTTTACTCAAAGTGAGGGACACAAATAACAGAATAACACATAATAGATGCAGTGAAATCTACCTTAATATCTTCTAATGCACCTTCACATCTAGAGCCACCTTAGCTATCTAGCCTCTTTCAGCAGATATAACCTGGCTGTGTTCCCTCCACTTCTTAGGCAGTAATAGCTATAGACATCATACTTGTTAGCTAAATTCCACTCTCTCTGTGCTCAGTCAATTTTTCATGAGTGAACTGTGGTGGAAGCACTTTATTAGTGCTCTCATATTTTATTGTTTATTTTGCTTTTATTGGGCTTAAAATGAAGTCAGAGAAAGGCAGTGATATTGTATGTTTACATTTTTTGTGGGGGGAGATGTAAAATAAATTAAAGACACTTTCCCCCACTTTTTAAAAGAAAAAGACAAGTGCAGTATAAAAAGAAAGTTCATGGTACACTATTCAGCCACGCTAAGAACCAGTATTTGCAACTGAATCAGCTGAACAATAATATAAATAATAATAATAATATTAGTAAGCAGACTTTGGTTCAAACTGTTAAGCTTCTCTCTGCCCATCCATTCCTGCCTCACTCTTTTTTTCTCTTCTTCTTCACCTTCTCTTCCACCAACCACGGAAATTAAGAGGGCCCTGGTTGGTGCCTGACATGGTTCTTTGATGTTTCTATGAAGACATATTATTAACTTCCCCAAGGTGAAATCCACACTGCAGAAATAATTTAGGTTGACAGCACTTTAACTGCCATGGCTCAACACTATAGAATTCTGGGAATTGTAGTTTTATGAGCCATTTAATCTTCTCTGCCAGAAAGTCTAGTGCCACAAGAAACTGCAGTTCCCAGAATTCTATAGCATTGAGCAGTGGCAGTTAAAGTGGTGTCAACCTAGATTGTTTCTGCAGTGTACATGCAGCCTAGGAAAGAATGGGCAGAAGAGCAATCATAGCATCTTGAACCATTTGAGTTGGTGGCTTTATCTATCGGCTCACTTCAGTCTTCAGTATTCACAGTGCTGCAATCATTCTTTATATATTATTGCTGGCTTTTCCTGAAATCCAGAACATGGTGTGAAAAATGACATGAAACAGTATGTGTCCTTATAAGAGACTTCTTTAAAAACTCTTTTTGATTTTCAGCTGTATAAAGAAATTGAAATTTGTGAGAAAATTACACAGAAAATTAAGATAGAAAAATCTGACACATCATTTGAGAACTATGGTGAGTTTGGAATTTGTAAATCTCGGAATTTGTAAATTTTCTTACTATACCAGATAATTTTTGCTTGCAAGTATGAACTACAAGTCTTTAATATATTTTTATGGGATGCATCAAATAAGTATCTTGGGTTAGTTCTGAGGAGTAGTGTTCCAAAATGACCAATTTCAGGACTTGCTATTTTTCTGTTATCAAAATTATACACCCCCTAAATATAAAACATACTTATAAAGCATGACAGTTCAGCAAAAATATACTTGTCTGAAATTTTGAGATAAATTTTAATATCTGATTTTTCAGCACAACATTTTCCATTTTGAGAGAAGCATCCTGCCATCCCTGCAAAAAAGGAAAATGCACAGTGCCTTCCCTAACAGAAGGCTTAGCCTGTTGTTAAACCTGAAAAGTAATCTTTTGTGAGACACGACTTGTCTTTCAACAGGAGCCCAGCACTTTGTCAGACTAATTTTGATGCTGAAGCTTTGGGCCAAGGGTTTTTTAAAACAGCTCCCACCTGCTTAGGAAAAGAACTTACCCAGCTGATATTTCAATTTTGCTAGTTTCTAAAAATGCCAAGATTAATCAAGATTGCTCCAAATGAATCCCCATGTTACTACACTGAGTTTACAGTCTGCTCCAGTGGACAAATAATAGGCATCTTTAATGTTTATCCAGACTACTATGATTTAATGTTTAACATTAAATTCATATACTACTTACCTATAGCTGCAGGGCAGAAAATTGAATGAACCAGCAAAATAGGATTCTGTTTGAAAGCACAAGGCTTGAACAATGGATATTTATTAGCTAAATTTTGACACTGAGTAACATATGTATTGTTGGTAGAAACTGTCTGTCTTATTTTATTAAAGCAGGATGCATACATTGTCATTCCTTTCCTTTGCATTTTGGTTTTGCAAGCTTGCATGTAAAGGGTTAGAAGTGTCCTTTTAAGAATAATATTAATATGAAAGATTTGAATTGCTTGCCATCTTAGAGTGTGGTTTTCAATGGTATTTGAGTTCATATACAATTTTAAATGCTATTACATCATTTGTACACATTGGTTTAAAATGCTTTCTGTTGGTCAGCTTTTAAAATGTATTAGTTTTTTAAAATTATGTTTTAGAATGGAGATGAATATCACAAAGTAGCCATGAATGTCTGGCTGAATGGAATAGAATTACTGCTTTATCTCTGAAACTGCAATACAGCACTTTTTATGGCTTCAGTACTTTTAGTTCACAAGATTAATTTTTTTAAAAAAAACCCTTACATTTCTGATGAAATTCACACACGTAATATTTCAGGCATGATGTTTATCTATAACCTATGAAGAGTCCTCTGGGCTCCCTAGCAGAGTAGAAGACAAATCTGATGCCATTCATTTTTGGCTGGGCGTAAATCTGACCTTGGTCCATTGTCTGGTCTCACTCTGCACTCTGATAGTCTGTTGAGGGAGACATGCCCCATTTTGAACAGAATTACTTTTTCTAAGAATCACTAGACTCTCCTGAGGAGATGCTGGTGAACATTGTAAATTCAGCTGGAGTGCAAAGAAAGAGAACACCAAGCTAAAGAGGTCCTCTGGGCCAGAACAATAACTTTAGTAGAGAGAAAATAAACTAGAAAGATTTCCCCCCCGCTAAATCCCAGACTCTGAGGGATTTGGGAAACAGAGTGATTACAGGAAAGCCTAGACTATCTGGCTTCAATAATTTCGCCTTATATGTTGCTAAGCAAAATCTAGCCAACAATTTTAGCAAAAGACCTCCAAGGCCAAGAGGCAGAAAGGCTCTTTTTGGAATCAAGGGCTCTTTGTCAAAGCAGCAAGCAGGAGGCAAAATGAATGTCAGTTTAACTATTGCTTAAATACAGAATGTCTAGCTATAGGTAAGGCTCTTTATCAGGTAGTAGGTGTTCATGCTTAATTTATAGATGATTTCTCCCTATATCCCTTGAGTATTTTACATTGAATAGTTCCTATTATTTTGGAGTTATCATTGTTCCATTTCCCTTGGAGGCTAACTTGAAAACAAGAGGGAAATTTAACCCTGATTTTTCCTGGGCCAGTTCAATCAGAAATTTCTATAGTTCATATGTGTGTGTGTGTGTGCGTGTGCGTGCGTGCGTGCGTGCAAACAAAATCACACATACTATATACAGTCGACCCTTCTTATACACAGATTTTTTTATACATGGATTCAAGTATACACGATTTGAAAATGTTCAAAAAAGTATCCATTTCAAATATCAAACCTTGATTTTCCATTTTTTATAAGGGACACTATTTTGCTATGTCATTATATTTAATGAGACTTGAGCATACACAGATTTTGTTATACACGGGGATCTTGGAACCAAACCCCAGTGTATAACAAGGGTCCATTCTCTCTCTCTCTCTCTCTCTCTCTCTCTGTGTGTGTGTGTGCATGTGATTTTCTTTGCATACAGGAACAGTTGAATTATTTGGGATAATATTATCACAGTGTGTGTGTGTGTGTTCTGTGCCAGTACAGGCAACTTGATGACGCTATTAGTACTTCTTGGTGTGATATGGTCATCATCAAGTGCTGACAAGCTGAAACCATTGTTTTTGTCTGAAGAGGCATCTGATAAATTCTTTGTCCCCTTTGTGTCCCAAATATCTTCTTCTGAAACTATAATAATTCAACTGTTTATTTTTCCTATCATGCTTCAGTTTAGCAGTCCCATCCATAGTGAAGATATTGTCAGAGGTTCACAGATTGACTTTCTTTATATTTTGAGACAAAGAAGCCGCCAGTGACATTTCTGTACTCTGTAGCACACAATGCTTTTCTTTACCCTCCTCCCTTTTTCATAGTGATGAATGAAAGTCCCTTGCTGTCCACTGATATTATGCTGAAGGCAGTTTGACTGAGAATCCATTCCTACCACATCTGCTTCCTTATAGCTGATGGGCAATTGTGTGTTAAATGTATTTTCCCCATGAGGGATGTAAATATTTTGCTTAGTAAACAAAAAGGCAAGCTGCTGCCTACATATCCCTAGGAAGTAATCGAAATTCAGAATAGCAAATGCCCTGTTTAAGAAGTCTTAGTAATAAACAATGCATGATAGTTAACATGTTAACATCCTGCATATTTAGTATTGGGAGATATAAACTGAATCTACCTTGAGACAAAGACAAATGCAGATATCAAGTGTGAGGCACACTTTTAATTCTATGTTGTTGTTGTTGTTGTTTCCGTGTCTTCTCCCCACCCCTTGAATATTTGTTTTGAACATCTTTTGACCTTATCCATAAAAATATGCAGTAAATTGTGTTTTAGTAAAAAAAATAAAAAATATTAAAATCAGAAAAGCCTTCAATAAAGAAAAATATTTGATTTTTCTTTGCTTTCATAATACTCATAATATGTGAAATAATAACAATACAGGGCAGATAATCTTTCTAATACATACATACTAAACTCAAGCCAATTAATAAGGATGGAGGATAATCTTGAAATATATAATTTCAAAATGTTACAAAACATGCTAGCTTTTGTTTAACAAATTAATTTTATCAAAACAGTAACATTTAAAATCACTAAAAAAAATCAGGCAAGAAAGATAGATTTTTCTAATTCTATAAGTAAGAGACAATTTATTGAAATAAATAAATAAGTAAAGGTAGCTTAGTGTGCTAGTCCCCAATGTTGCTTTGTGGCAGGGATGTGGGTGCTGTTCTAGTGGAGAGAAGGACAAGCACAGTAAACCTTTATGACCTTTTAAAGAAGTCATATCAATATTTACCCTTGCTTTTATTATCATGTTGTATTGTAACAATTACTATATTTGTAGATGGTTATTATATGTTTTAAATTTGTAGACTTCTAAAGGCTATTGTTGTTCTAAACCTTTCCACTCCAGCTGGCCTAAGACCCTGAAGTAGGGTTCTTGAGGGGGTGAATAACCATGTAGAGTCCCAGAATGGCTTGAGATGTTCTCCCTGGAAAGGGTCTATCACGTACTTCAACCTGGAGGACGCATAGCTAATTTCCCGTTGCTTTCAATGGAAGGCGAATTTAAAATATTGAAAAGTCCAGTGAAACAACTGTTCATGAATGAAAAGTCCCATTCCACCTGACCTCACCTCTCCATATGCTTTGGCTGGTGCAAGCCAACATAGGATTGAAATGGAGATTGACCAGTCTGCTCCTGTCTGGCCCACTTGGGATTGTTCTTTCCATGTTGTTTGCATGAAACAGTAGCTGCAATGACATATACCAATAGTGCAGTGACATACCTTAAGCAACATAGGCTAGCCTTAAGCACCAATGTCATAACATAAAACGATTATAAGTATAATTCAGATACTGCTGAATTGCTTGATGACTATCAGATTTTAAAGTTGAATTTTAATTAGCTGAAGACATAGTAGTAGTAGTTGCAGTACTCAGGGCTCAGGTGGCTCAAGATGAATCTGGAGAACAGAATTATTTAGTTTGATCCCTAACAAAAACAATGAAGCATGGTGTCTTGCAAAGATGGGTTCTGATTTGCAGAGGAACGTGCAGAAACCTGCTACTATCTGCAGCAATATGTTCAATACATTTGAGTATTCTGAATCTGTTTTTCAGGCAGAGAAGTTGAATGTTTGGGTATAATCTAGTCACATATAAGAACTGTTATTTCTCTACATTTTGCAAAATTATGAAATTTATTTGCAAGAAATTTTAAAATGCTGAGTTTTGTTTCTGATTATTTCCACAGGATTTTCTCTGTCCTCTGTAGAAGAAGATGGGATTCGTCGCCTCCATGTGAACAATGTGAAAGAGACAGGTCTAGCTTTCAAAAAAGGTTAGACATTATCAGGTGTTGCCTTCCTCTTTCAAACATTTTGGAATCCAAGAAAATTTGTCTTTTCCTCTTTTTTGCTCTCAAAGATAATGCTATAATGTTTCTTGTACTGTGCCAATAATAATATGGGCATGATCACAAAAATCAGTACAGTGCATCTCTTTCAAGTTATTTCTCAATCCAGCTGTATAATTTAAAAGGATCTCTAAGCCAGTAGATGCCCTATTAAATTCATGGGGTTGCCATAAGTCAACAGGCAGCTTGAAGGCACAACCACATACATGCACAACAGCATTAACATTGAAAGAAAAATGTACACTCACTTTCTGATCTCTTAAACATTGATAACTTTGTTGTATCTCCCAGTGTTTTTCCTAAACAGACATTTAACAGAACACCCAAAAAAGGGTGATGATCGGAGGCTATTCTACTTTTTATTTTTGTTGTGTGACTTTTCAGACCCTAAATTGATCTTATTGCAGTGTTTTTCTTGGACTAGAACTCTGAGATTAGGACTCAAATCCTTACCCAGCCTTGGAAATGCATTGGGTAATCTTGGGCAAATGACATTATCTCAGTCTCAAAGAAAAAAAATGGCAGCCCTCTGAACAAGAAAACACTGTGGTAGGTTCAGGTTATGTCTCACAAGAAAAATGGTTGGAATGTACAAATAAGATGAGGTTTGTGAAGTTGAAGGCTTTCACAGCTGGCATCCATAGATTTTTGTCAGTTTTTTGGGCTATGAGGCCGTGTTCTAGAACAGTTTATTCCTGATGTTTTGCCAGGAGCTATGGCTGGCATGGTGGCGAAATGTCAGGAATAAACTCTTCTAGAACGTGGCCTCATAGCCTGAGAAAACTCACAAAATAGCTAAAGATCAGCTGTGTGCAGCACTTTGCACATAAAAGACACAATCTACATGCATTGGTTCTCCTGCTGCCTCTTCCCCCAGTGCATCCGGGCAACCATTCAATTCCTCTGGACTGGATGCTCCCCGGCTGTGCAGTAAGGGAGAACAAATGTGAAACCTCCAGCAAAAGAGAAAAGCAAAAATGGCATTTACAAATACTGAAGACCTTAGTTGGTAATCAGAAGCCCGTTACAGACAGGCCTTAAAGCGCGCGCTCTGCGCGTGCTAGGGTTAGAAAGGGGCGTCCTTTCTGGATGTCCCCAACCCTAACACGTGCGGAGCACACACAAAATGGTGGCGGCCGTTCCAGACGGCCGCCGCCATTATGACGTCACGACCATGCCGCATCCAAACGAAGCGGTGCGGATGTGACGTCCTTGTGCCGCGCGAGGGCACTTAGAGCGCCCTTTATGCAGTGCAAGAAGGAGCTCCGTTTCGGAGCTCCTTCTTGGCTTTGCGTCGCTGGGCGCAGTCTTCAGACAGCTGCGCCAGCGACGTGGAGGAGAAAGGGGCCAAGTGACCCCTTTCTCCTCCTCCCCGCCGCCGCAGGGTGTCCTTGGGGCTTGAAGCCCCAAGGACACCCCTTTCCAGGCTGCGGGGAAAGGGCCTTTTGCCGCTTCTCCACGGGCCGGAAAGCGGCGGATCGGGGCCTCAGCAGTTGCCGTTCTGACCGCTAAGGCCCCAGTACAGCGGGGAAAGGGGCGGGTGCACGCCGCCCCAAACGGGCGGTCTGTAACCCGCCAGAGTTTCCCAAATTACAACAGTGCCAAGAACCCTCAACCAGTAAGGTTGCTGGTTTCTGGGCATTGTAGTTCCCAAAAGTAATTTTTCCAACTTCTTAATGGCATCCCATTCCAGACATTATATGGCTTTGCTGCTGCTGGGGGCACATTTATGACTTGTAAACTAAAATTGCTTCCTCAACAATTAACTATGGCGGGACACAGATCGTCCAAAAAGGGCGGTCTGCCACCGCCTCCTTTTCCGCCGGCGGAAATCCACAGCGGATAAACCAAGTGGCTTCCCGCCGGCAGAAAAAGAACCCGCAAAAAGCCGCCCTCAGGCAACCCTAGCACGAATCCAACGCCAATGAAACTTTTTGAAATCTAAAAATACAGGTTTCTGTTTGGAAAACATGAAATCCTTAGGCAGGATAGAAATTCAAGCATAATGGCAATTCCCTTTGTTAACCATGATCTGCTATTTTCTGTCTGCAGGCCTGAAAGCTGGTGATGAAATTGTTGAAATAAATAAAAAAGCTGCTGAAGACCTGAACTCTGCCCTGCTAAGAAGCATTCTTATTCAGCCTTCTCTGTGCCTCACAGTACGGACATACCCTGAGAGAGAGGCAGGTCAAGTAATACAGCTACCACCACGCCGCATAGATGGTTCTCTCGACTTGACTGACAGTCCATTGAGATCAGTCTGCAACAGCCAAGGTACCCATATTTATTGTCATGATGAGCTTATGTTTGGATTTTCAAGTTACAATTTTTGTCATAAATTCTCAATGGAGATTGCTTGGCCATGTAAAACTAGAACCACAGATCATTATGACATGGTATAAAATGGGAACCAGGCAGGCAGATCTTCAGCAACAGCTATGAGGAACAAATTAGGGAGCTGGATATGTTTAACCTGGAGAAGAGAAGTATATGAGGTGACATGATAGCCATGTTTAAATGTTCAAAAAGATGTCATATTGAAGATGGAGTAAACTTGTTTTCTACTACTCCAGATACTACGACACAGAGCAATGGATTCAAACTACAGGAAAAGAGATTCCACTTAAACATTAGGAAGAACTTCCTGATAGTAAGAGTTGTTTAACAATAGAATACGCTGCCTTGGAATGTGGTGGAGTCTCCTTATTTGGAGGTTTTTAAACAGGCTGGACGGCCGTCTGTCAGGAGTGCTTTGATTTTGTATTCTTGAATGGCAGGGGGTTGAATCGGATGGTCCTTGTGCCTCTTCCAGTTTTCTCATTCTATAGCTTCTAATTCTTTTCACAGATTATTATAGTAGTTCTCTTTGGCCCGTTACAAACGGGCCTTTAAGTACGGACTCAGTCTGTACTCGGGTTAGGAAGGGGCGGTGCTTCCGCACCCCCCTAACCCAAGTACGGACTGAGTCCATACAAAATGGTGGCGCCCCTTCCACATGGGGGCCGCTATGACGACATCACGACCGTGCCGCCTCTGTACGGAGCAGTGTGGATGTGACGTCGTCGCTTTGCGCGAGGGCGCTTAATGCGCCCTTTGCGCGGAGCAGGAAGGAGCTCTGTTTCGAAGCTCCTTCCTGGTTTGCGTCGAAGGGTGTAGCCTTCAGACGGCTGCGCCCAGCAACGCAAGGGAGAAAGGGGCCAAGCGGCCCCTTTCTCCTCCTCCCTGTCGCCGCGGGGTCTCCTTGGGGCTTGAAGCCCCAAGGACACCCCTTTCCAGGCTGCGGGGAAGCGGCCTTTTGCCGCTTCCCCGCGGCCCAGAAAGCGGCGGATTGGGGCCTCAGCGGCTGCCGTTCTGGCCACTAAGACCCCGATACACCAGGGGAAGGCGCGCCTACAAGCCCCAAAGGGGCGGTCTGTAACGCGCCTTTGTCCCTACACACCAGTTTCTGAACCATTGCATTCAGAATGCCGACCTTATTTCTGTCACCTTTTATTTTTGTATCTTATCTGTCCACTATTTGGAGAGTTTCATCTGTCACCCAGTGAAGCTTTTTCTTTTTGATTACAGCTAGAGTCTTTTAGAGTCACCCCAAGTATTGCAATGTTTTATGCATTCTTTTTCTTGTTATACAATTTCTAGTTTCCCATGATTCATGTTTCTCACATTCCATGTTCTTCTGATATATGTTATGCAGCTTTGGACTTTCACCTCTGAGCTTGTCAACAACAGCATGTTTAATTTGAGTCCAGTTGTGTCACTAGCCACAGTTGCTACTTGTACTTGTCCTCCACTCTTTCCTAGTAGCTAGCTGAGCACCTTCTGTCTTGCGAGTCTCATCTCGTGACATTATTTCTCATTCCATTTTGGATTGTCTCATCATAGGGTTTTCATGGTAAAAGACATTCAGAAATGGTTTACCAGTGCCTCCCTCTGTGCAGTACTAACACGTGTTAGCTATGATGACACTGCCATTGTCTCTGAGAGATTCTCTACCAGTATCACACACACACCCCACACACACTACTGCTAACACTCAGTAGCTGTTCAACATATTGAGTGTGGAAACATCAGTCTGAAATGGAACAGCCGACCCAGTAGCAGTGCTGCTATCAACATTAACTCTTGTCACACAACAGCACAAAGTCCCAGCACCATGGAAAAGTAGTGTGATAGGTAGGCATTCTTGTTTACAGAATCTGAATTTTACATATGAGGGTTTGGAGCCCTGAGAAAAGCAAGGTGTGCTGGTTTTAAAAATACTACAAATTACTTTTATGAAAGATACTGTCTGGGTTTTAATCTTATATTTATGTTGTAATGTCTTTCTGCCTGACTCCCCTTTCTGATGGATCATAAAATTCTACTTTGTCAACTTGCCAAAAACATTTTAGATGTAGAACATTCTAAACACTTGGGAATATGGCAACTATCTCTTCAGGAGATTTTGTTGTTGCTAGTCTCTCTGTTTATATACTTTTGGACACAAGATGTCAGCAGTGTCCTACTTGAGACCAGTTCAGTGTTGAACTGATTTGGCCACTATACTGTCTACATTTCATTAATAACAAAGCAAAACTGAAAATATAATTGAAGAATATAATAAGAAGAATAAGAATAAGCATAATGGTTTTATTTGTATCCCTCCTCTCCTACAGGATCGAGGTGGCTTACATATAGCTTTGTGCAGTCAGCTAACTTCTACATATAGAGGAATCAAGAGCCGCTGCATGTTCACATAAAATGGGAAGCAAAGCCCCGATAGCTCCTTAAATACATCTCTGTGTTTCTAGGATATAGACAACCTAAGACTTCAGTCACTGTTGTGTTTAGCAGCTGATTTAGACCTCAACAGAAGCAAAACATGTGAAGTAGTCATAAATACATTTTTTCAAACATCTTTCATGTCCTTTAATTCCTGCACTAAATATACACACTATGACTAAGGAGTTAAATTAAGAAAGGAACAGTGAGGTGGACTTGGTTTGTTTATGTAAGTACAGTGGGTTCTTGTTATACGCTGGGGTTTGGTTCCAAGATCCCCCGTGTATAAAAAAATCCATGTATGCTGAAGTCCAATTAAATATAATGTCATAGCAAAATGGTGTCCCTTATAAAAAAAATGGGAAATCAAGGTTTGATATTTGAAATTTATACTTTTTTGGAACATTTTCAAACCGTGGATGTTGAATCCGTCTATAAAAAAATCCATTTATAAGAAGGGCCAACTGTATATTAAGGGAAAAAAGAGTCCATCTCCTCCATTTTGCTACCAGAAGACAGAACAAAAACCAAAATAAGGTTATTTACATCTCAGGAAACATAGTAAGAACTCTTGGCAATCAGCACAATTCCATCTTAATATTATTCTCAGATGGCTGAGGTGCCTGTATGTTTGGAAGCAAAACAGGGACCATCCCAAAATAAGAAAATACTTCACAGATACAGGTGTTCTCCTTCTCCCCTTCCTGCTCCACACAGAGCTCTTTAAGCCTATACAATGACAAAATCACAGTGAGATGATAAATACAGTAACTTGTTTTAATAATCCTGGGTTCACATTTTAACACCAAAGGCAGTTCAGCAATTCTTGTTTGGAGAGAATCACAAACTGCTGCATGTGGTGTAGTGGGTTGAGTGTTGGACTACATCTCTGGAGACTAGGATCTGAATCCCAGCTTGACCGTGTAAACCTGCTGGGTGACCTTGGGTGACACTGGTTGACCCTATCTCATCCTCAGAGGATGGCAATGGCAAACTCCTGTGAAGAAACTTGCCAAGAAAACCTTATGATAGGTTCGCTTTAGGGTTGCCATAAGTCATAAATGACTTGAAGGCACACAAAACAAACAAGAGATTGTGTTGAGGTCTTTTAAATCACAGTGTATAGAAGGTGCTTGTAAAAGGAAAGGAGGAGGGAAACATCTGAGGGAGGAGAGAGAATTGCCTGGCTTCTGCCCTTTGGAGCTTATGATGTCCTAGAGGTGAGTAGTAAAATTGATGTGCATGTTTTTGGAGTAGGTGGAAATAGGTACTTAGAACTTATCCCTAAGTGTTTAGTTATGTAAAATAGAATTGCTGTCACATTGTTCTGCCATATTTAGATTTAAAAAACCCACAACCTTTTGAAAGTTCCTCATGGATTGTTATAAAGATTATATTACCCCATCAACCCAATCAAGCTCTAGCCTGAGTAATTTTGCAGACATGAAACCCTCTACAATTTCTGTTGGACACTTTTGGAGGGCCCAAGGTATTTAGTTCAAATCATAAACTGCTCAGTGTGTGCATGTAGGTACATGCATATGCTTGTGTGTACACATACGTTTTCCTCTCTGCCTTATGATATCAAACAGTTTCCAAATTTCATCTTAAGCAATGTTGCCTTTCTGCTGTGAAGTGGATTATTTCATTTTTATGGCTATATATACTTCACCTAGGTGGGTTACAGACCGCCCTCAAGCGGCCGTTTTCCCACCGCCGCCATTCGCGGCGGAGGGAAACCCCAGCGGCCAGACCGCGAGGCTTCCCGGCACAACAAAAAAGGAGTGCCGAAATGGCGCTCCTTTTCAAAACGCGGAAGTGGCGCCGTGAGGGGTGAAGCACACCCTCACAGCGTCACTTCCGCTGTGACACGTCTGGACGCTATGCGTCCAAGACGTCAAAATGGCGGCGCCCATGTGGATGGGTGCTGCCATTAAGGACGCGCTCCGCGCGTACTAGGAAGAATGGCCGTGAGGAAGGTAAGACCCTTCCAAACCCTAATATGGCCCTTGCTAACCCTAGTACGTGTGGAGCGTGTACTTTATGGCGGTCTGTAACCTGCCCTACAAACTTATTTTCACAAACAGGGCACTCAGTTAAACGAAGTTATGCTGCAACTATAGTACTAATGAGGAAGCTAGCCTTCTATATATTGACACCAACAGTAGACAAAAGTGCTTGAAATGCCAAGTGAAATACCACTCCAGAGCCTTCAGACTGATTCTTCTGTTGTTGCCCTTTCCATTTTACATCTTTTCTGTGTAGTAAGAGTTACTATTGTTCAATAATGTCTTCGCTAGATAAAAATAAATTATTTTAGTCTATTTTTAATATTCATTTATTTACTACATTATTAATCTGCCTAGTTACCGAAGTTTCCTGCATGATGTATAAATTAAAAATATGAATGCAAAGCAGCAACAAAACAATAAATCAACTTTTCTGATAAAAGCAGTATGAAACCAACACATTACAAAACCAAAAGGAAAACCTGTCACAAGAATAAAAAGCATGAAGATTTAAAAAGATAAGAGTTTTCACTTGGTAGCAAAAGGACATAACGTAGCTGCCAAATGAGCCTCTATGATGGGGATTACAGAAACAAAATGTTTTCTTGCTTTGCTTTGCCACCTGGGGGGTCTTTCACATTACACAGCTTTAGCACTATGATTCCATTGTAACTGTCATGTCTACATCCTAGGGGTTTGTACATTAAGGGAGAGGTACTTAGCAGTGATATGCTGTTGTGGGCTCTCCCACTTGTAATATAAAGGATGGGGCTGTGTGGCTTCACCAAAGACCAGTGGGCAGATATGAAAACTGCTAGAAACTAAATCAATACAGTCACCTGCAGTTTTGGATTTTCTGTGGGGATGTTGGTATAGAGATTGTCCAACTGAGGGCCTGTGCTTCAAATATTACAACAGCGCCAATATTCATTGCTCTCCTTATGTGGAGAGTAAGAACTCTTGAATAGGAGACCTTCCTCCTACATGCAGACATCTTGATGCGATTGGGAACCCTGCTTTTTGGGGAGCAGGAACACCAGTTGTGTGGAGAATGTCAACCTGTAGCTAAGCTGTCCATTTTAAACTTTCCACTTTTCACTTAAAGAATCTGATGGAACTATAGATTGTGGGGGCTAGTGCTCTCACCATTTCATGTGTTAGTTGAATAAGCATACATAACAAGTGAATAGGGTTATTGTGATTGTATCTGATAGTCTTCATTAACAATTTAGTTGCTCTGTTCTGGACTAGCAGAAGACAGTTAGTGGACTTCAAAGGATGCCCCACCTACAAATCAATGGAATAACTAAAGTAATATAAATTGATATAGGGTATACTATCATGCATAATATTTGTATGAAAGGAATAGAAGCTCTTATTTGTAATCATTTGCCTCCTATTTTGCTTCTGTGAGTCACTACATTCTGCCCATCTTCCACTCTCAGTTTCCTTAATGCAGTGCAAAAGCAATTGGATAACCAACCATGGAATAATGAGACCAGACACAGAAAGCTGGGTTAAATAAGGGCCCCTTTATTTGATCTATATCCTGTTTAAGTTAATTGAACTTGAAAGGAGCAAGGTGGGGAGCATCCTCAATCCAGCTGAGGCCAGGTGTCTACCTAGACCACCTACTCAGCCTTATTTTGGGCAAAACGCCTGAACCGTGAGGGCAATTCAATCATTGGTTTGCTCCCCAGCCGGCCACTTACTGGAAGGTAAACCCAGGATACTCCCACCCACGTCACAGGACTCTGTAAGTGAGAGCTGACTTGGCCCTGGTGTTGGGAGGGAAGGAGTCGGGTTCCCTAGCACAGCATCCCTCCTTTAAGTGAGAGCAGAACCCCCATGTCAGCCTCAAGGGTAGAGTCCGTCCTCATTGCCTCACATGAGGGGATTGCCATCCTTTAATAACATACCACCCTGCTGCATTCAGACACCTTGTACCCAATGCAGAGACCCCATGGTCTCTGACCATGGAGGTCATCAAAAGAGTACCTTTCCCTGCAGCATCTGTCACTGCACTGATCCAGGTACTTATTATTGTCATGGGCAAGCAGTTATGTTCACAGTCTAATATCTCTTTAAACTTTTCTAGAATGCAATAAACAGGTAACTAATGATGAACAATAAACAATATAATGAATGGGATGCAAATAGAGTCAGTACTACATTCTGCATTTAGACAGCAGTTGCAAGACTATCTAATATTATTAAGCAGACATGATTTTTTTGGCGAGTAGATATTTGCAGTAAAAACTGTCTGTGGCATTTCATTTAAGGCTCAAATGAACAATTGCTTTCTGTCTGGGACTGGTGTCTGTTCTGCAGGAAGCAGATTGTAAAACACTTTTCCTATAACAGGAAAGAATGCCCAGATAACTGTAAAAAGTATTTGTTAGCATATGGTGATAGGATACATTTTCACATGGTTTTAGAGGGACTATTGTTCATAAGCATAAGCTGTTTAAAGTGGATACATGAGGATGTTTTTTTTTTTAAAAAAAAGTATCTGTGAATTTTTTTTAGGCCTTTAAAGAAGGTGCTTAATCTAAATATGTCTACATTAATAGTTTATCAATGTGGGAGTTATAACTTAGCTGTAATTGCAATTATTTGGTATATGTGCATAATTTCAGTCATACGTGGTGAAAAATGTAAGTATTCCATGGTTCTCAGTAGCTTTTGCCCTCTTTAGCTAAAACTCCTGCTGTCAATTTATTTTGTGACCAAACTGCTCTTTTGTTCTATCTATGTGTTGCAGAAATGGGCTCTTATAACTGTGCAGAAATTTGGAATCTTCCCCAGCTTAGTATCTTTGGTGGTAGCCCTGCTCCATCCTCCATACATGCCCCAGCCTATCAAAGCTGGCCCCTCTTAGTTCCTTTTTGTCCACCTTGAGAGCAACTGTTTTGAAAGCCTTCTCTTCTTTCTCGTCTTATGACTGAATAATCTTTTCCTTGTTTTCCCTCTTTTCCTTGTTTCTTTGACACTTTTCTTATTCTTGGTTTAAAAAATCTTCAGATTTCAGCTTGTTTCTTTTCTTTTTAGAACATCTGACGTTCTAAGCACTGCATTTCTTCTGGAAGGAAAGTCTTTCAGATTGGTGAACATTCCCAGTGTTTGTTTTGTTTGGGAGGACATATTGTCAGTCTTATTTGTGTTTGTTGAAATTTTATGGCTCCAATTCTAAAGAACCAAGTTTCCAATCTTAGCCTTTGTTGTTGGGCAAAGTCCCTCCAAGTAGCAGATCAAGCAGCCAAGAACAAGCCCCTGTAGTTGGTGTGCTTTTCATTTGAAGAACCTTCAAATTCTTCTTCAAAGAACTAAAACCAAAATTCTTCAATGGCAACTTTAATTCTTTCTTCCCTCAGTAGAAACATTGGTACCTTTGATCTCTTTGGTAATGTGGCCAAACAGTCTGTGAGATGTGTGACTTCAATTCCTCAACTGTCTGTGACATCTTGAGTATGGAATATAGCAATTCCTCCTCCAACTCAAGAAGATCTGTCTCTTGTAAGCGACTTCAGACTGAAAAAAAATCCTTCTCATCAGTCCATTTCACCTAAACATCATCACAGTTTCAAATCTTCATGGTAGTGTTCTCCATTTCATTTTGTCTTAGCCTTTATTTCTTATGCCAAGATCCTGTAGCAGTGACTTCAGTTGTCACTCTTTTTGACCCAATTGCCTTGGTATTGCAACTGCACCTGAAACCTCCATTGCAGCTTGAACATCAGTCTGATTTATCTGATGCTGTGATTCTGATACTTCTCCTACTTCTCCTTCTACACTCACTTCTTTACCTAGTCAAGTGGTTTGCAGCTCTGCATTACTTTCTCCAACAGAAGCCTCCTGGCTATATGCTGAATTAATTCCACATATGGGTAGGTTGCTTGGGATATACATAGGTGCAAGGCACAACACCAACCATGAAGCCTTTGTTTCCAAGCTCATTTGTCAGTCGTGAAGGAAGATGGCATCCATATCTCTTATTTTTCACAGATTAGAGAGAGTTTATATAGAGTTCAACAGGAAGAGGCTGTTTTCTTATTTAACCATCCAGCCCCAAACTTGTTTTGTTGTGGCAACCCAGGCTAAGAACAGCAGGAAATCACATTCTGCATGTGTGGATAAAGCATCTTTGACTGTCACTTTCTACTCCTCTGATGTGCATGGAATTGAAGTGGTGAACATGCTAACTTGTCCACATAACAACAGTTCTTTTGGGGAAAGTTTTTTTCAGAATTGTTGTTTTGCAATGTTACGTATGCATGGCCACATTCTGCTAGTTTTACTGAAGGTGTCTGGTTCTGCCTGAAGATCCTTTTGATGGAGAGAGTTTTTTTCAATGCAAAAATGGATGAGGCCATGGACTATATTTTAAAAGTAAGATCAGCACAAATAAGACAGGATTTGGTATTCTTTCTCAACAACCCTGGTACCAGCATTCCTACTGGTAACAAGATCACCATTCACAAGATCAATGTTTTCCTTGCCAGGCTTTTGTCAGTTTTCTGTGTCCACCTGTCATCAAAACATATCATCCAAATAATAAATCCACATACTGTTCTGCTTCCTCCTCAAGATAATCTTCTTGAGGTTCAAAGCAGTAGATTTTGATTCCTTTTCACTTACATGCCTGGATTCTGGAGTCACGCCATCCGAGTCTCCATGATTGTATTGCCATCTCAACATCTGGTGCAACATCACTGCCAATTCCTGGGTCTAGCTGGCATATGTATGGGATATACTATAGAGTTATATTGTCTGTCAGTATCTTTTGCACCATGCCACCTTCCAGAGCTCTCAAAAAAGAAATTGCCTCCTTACTAGAGCAAGGAGTTATAGAATGAATATCAGTGTTTGTTGCAGTATGGGTTTATATTTCTTGGTATTTTACCATCCCAAAACAAGATGGTAGACAGTGGCCTATTTTGGATCTCGGAAAGATCAGTCAGTATATTTCCCCAAAGAAATTTCACATAAGCACTTGAGTGCCATGCTTTCTTTTCTACATCATAGCAACTCATTTGTCACTGTAGATTTTAAAGATTATTCTCATATTATGATTCTCATGCATCATTTTAAATTCCTGCACTTTGCAATTATGATATTGCACCAAGTTCTATACTTGCAAATACAGTGCAAAGTACCAATGCAAAGTTCTTCCTTGCAGCTTTTCAATGGCCCTTTACATGGTACTGATATCTCCCCCACTTCAAAATCTGAAGAATAGAACTGTTTCCTCAACATCTTAAGAATTGGTTTCTCCCTCCCTTTACAAGAGAATATTACTCCTTCAAGGCATCTGTCACAACATTGTCAGGAAGTTTATCACAACCTCTCTCTGGGAATGCTGTTCAAACCTTGCTGCCCTGCAGAGCACCCAGTATCTGCCTTCGAGGTTGGGGAGCATAATACAAGTGCAGGATCACGGTTGTTATGGAAGAGGAATTTCCACACATTCTTGTAGTATTGAATGCATTACAGATGTGTGAGAAATGAATGGTTGGCTTTGCAGTTCAAAGTGGAAAGAAACCACACAACTGACCTCTCTCTCTCTCTCTCTCTCTCTCTCTCTCTGTGTGTGTGTGTGTGTGTGTGTGTGTATGTACACAAACAAACAACAAGGAACACACTTCTATCCTCATTCTAAAGTCTGGAACTCCGGGAGTGATACAATACATCACTTAGGAGTAGAAAGCATTGTAGTAGACACTCTTAACTGATAAAGTATGGTGAGTCATGAGTGAACTTTATATTTCATATAATTCTGTTACACACTGGATCTTCTAATCCCATGGTGGCGAACCTATGGCATGTGTGCCAGAGATGGCACGTGAAGCCATTTTAGAGGGCACACAGAGGGCGGGGAAGAGGAGGAACAATTGTGCACCTGATCCTCCTCTTCCCAGGCATCCTGGGCCTTCAGCTGTCTCCAGGGATGTCCCTCCCCCAGAAGGCAGAAGTCCTGCCCTCTGACATCTTGCCCCCTCCCCGGAAGTTCAGTCCCCTGGCACCAGGTGCGAGAACACCTTTGAGTTTGGCCACTTGGTCTCTAAAAGGTTCGCCATCACTGTTCTAATCCAATCTAGGACAGAATTTGTGACCCAGTCGTGAACTTGACAGCATGAAGAATTCATACGTTTTGGATGCAAGGTTGATTGAGATTCTACATGCATCCCGTAAGTCCTCTCAACTGGATCCTTCTGGAAATGCTTTGCTTTTTTATGTTTTCAGCAAGTTTACTGAACTGTGTCAGCCTGATCCATTGGTACATGATACTAGATTTTCTTTTGTCAGATTGTAAGAAGGGATAGGCATAATCTTCTCTTTGAGTCTAACTGGCAGGTATATATGCTCTTGTTTCTTTGTTGATGCAATGTATTCTCTTCATTAACGATACTGTGAGAATTCTGTAGGAAATTATGTTAGCCTATGCAAAGCTAAATTACTTCTCAGACTCTACCATGCTCTGTATACCACTGCAGATTAGGACTCCAATCCATTCATGGATTGAAAAATTATTAATGTAACATGTGTTGTTTATTTTCTTTCCTCCAAGCCTGAGAAAATATATTACTGATCTCCACCTTCTTACCTGCAATCTATAGATTCAGTAAGAATGCCTGTGGGCATAACATGTATGACAAGCCTACACAGTGTGACCATACACCCCAGCCATTTGTGAAATTAACAATATTTTTGAATGCTGAAATGGGGCTTCTGTTATTTGTGGTTTCTTTGTCACTGAAATGTGTTGCAGGTATGGTTCTGGGGAGAGTGACAGTGACTTTCTTTGCTTGTGGTATATTATTATTTGCTATGCTCAGTTCTTTAAATGTTACTTAGCCCATTCTTTCATGCTTGTTTCTTATTCTGGCAGGACACTTTCTCTGCAACAATCAAGACAGCTGTACTGAGACAACTCCAGAAGAGGCAGAAATGCACACCTTGGAGTCCTCCGATGAGGGTGATAAAATCAGCAAGGTGTGAAACTTTCATTTCCACATTGTAAATAGCAAAATATCTGTGGGCTGAAAGCTGGCATGCTAACTTCACAGCTGTATGTGATCAGAGTATCTTTCTCAGGAGACTGTTGATCTGAACATTTTTTAAAAAGTGTTTAGAAATGAAATGGGATGAAACTAATTAAACCCTTGATTATAGCTTTTCCCCACCCAGTGAAGCGCTTAGGTCCCACTTTCCCTATCATAGTTTCATAAGGTGTGGTAGCAATGATCCTGAATCTCAAATACTAAAGATTATGCTTAGCAATTTGATCATATTCAAGCCTGTCTGAACAGCATCTCTGGATTCACACATATCTGACATGCCACATTGATGCTATATCTCCCCCTCCCCTCTGTCCCCCTCTTTCTCTCTGTCACACACACACACACATTTTAATTCTTAAATTGAGCACCTACAAAAATGTATGTTTTTAGAATCTGTAGCACAGTCATCATGGTGGTATTCTACATGAAAACCTATTCCGGACAATCTCTCTTTGGCTGAAGCAAATGTCAACAGTTCTGTTAAAATAGCTGAACTAATTGATGCTTATTAGCATATGAAGTTCCCAGTGTATTTTTATTTTTTTGGTGGTAGCTCTCTGTGCAGTTTTCTCTCTGTGGAAATGAGGTTTCTTTGAAGGTGCATGAACAGAAATTATAATGTGACTTTGAAAGGGCAGTAACTGTAGCTGATGCATAAAAATCCCTGAATGTCATTTGAATGGTGCTTTAAAGTTGAATCTCAAATCATACTGAACATTTGTAGTGCAGAATCTAAAGAATTCTTCTCATTAAAAAATATAAATGAAGTCTGGGCTCTGTGGAGCTTTTCTGTATTTTCTGCTTTATATTTATTTTTCCACCAGAGTTTGGTAATTATGATTTTTGTCTAAGGGCAGACTGACATTGTACTAATTTCTTTGCCTGTGTGTTCTTTTAAAAAGAGATTTTTTTTTTTTGTATTATACATATATTCTGTTACATTCGGCCGTCCATATAATATTCTTTATCCATGGATTCAAGCATCCATGACTTGAAAATATGCCAAAAAAAGTATAAATTCCAAATAGGATACTTTGATTTTGCCATTTTATATAAGGGATACCATTTTACTATGCAGTTGTATTTAATGAGCATCCATGGATTTTAGCATCCATGGATTTTGCTATCCATGGGGTGTCCTGGAAGCAAACCTCTGCGGATACCAGGGGCCCACTGTATATTTGATGAATGCATTAATTTCCATTAACATGAGCGAGGATACTTCATGTGATGGCAAGAAACATGCATACATGCAAAACAGATGGGTATGTATGTATCAGATAAGAGCAGGTACACACAGGATACATGATACAACTAATACAAAAACCATACTTGAGCTCAAAACCTATCTTGTGGGAGGTGGCTCTGAGTTGTGAACTGAGCCACAAGTTATATTGTGTGGGTATCACAGTGGAAAGGAAGGAAAAAGCACTTGGCTGCTGATTTCCTGACTCTGTCATACAAGCCCTTCCTTTGATAGCTGCTACTAAACACTGGATGTCAGCTAAACAGAAGGTACTCCCAGGCTAAAGGCAGCTGCAAAACTTGCATCAGGTCCTAAAACTCAGATACCGAGCTCATATGTCATGCAGAAAGCTATTGAAGCTTCAACTCTAGTTTCCTGCAGAATCAATTACAGTAAGTGATGTTGTTGTTTTCTTTTCAAAAAGCAAGAAAGAAAATACTAATTCTAATTGTTCTTGGGGTATGTAGCCATTAAAACTTTATATATGGTCTGTGCTGGAAACTATGACTCAATTTTAACAAGAAGTACAATTGATGAAGCTGGTTAGTAATTGAAATATATTCCTAAATTACCTATCAATGCATGTTTTCTACCTAGGTTCCTAATTTTTGCATTGATATAATTGTGAGCTTTGCATTGATAGAATTGTTTTTTATTCTTCTTTTCATTTACATTTAACATATATGAAAGTTTTTTTATGCTCAATGTGCAAATTAGTAGGGGAAAAGAGGCTTAATGGTTTGTCAGCTTAACTACTTGAAGCAAAGCATGCATCATTTATGACCAGTTTGATTTAACTATCTCAGTCATTAATTGTCAGTAGGTTTAAATGTACTATCTATGTTATCAGTCTCATGTATAAGTATGCTATAAAGAATGGAAAATTAATTAAGGACTTCATTTAAGTAATACCATTTATTGGTATATCTGAAAAAAATTGGCATGCTCATAACTAACTTTAATATGCTCAAGTGTGTGCGTGTGTGTATTCAAGTGAAACATTTGTAATGTCAAATTTTCTTTTTAAACTTAAAATAAGGATAGGTCCTACTTTGGAGAACATACTTAAGAATTAATGCATTGATTGACTAGAATTTTTTAATGCATTAACTAGAAAAGATCCCAACACAGTAGTATCTTGTAAAACACAAGACCATTAAGCCCTATTCCATTGAGTCATATTTCTATATTTGTATGTAATTAAATACTCTAAAACTGAAAGACCACAAGAGAACATTTGTTTAATTTTTACATTTGGTGGAAGACATGCTTGAAAATTTTGGTGTCCACTTTATTCTTAATTCAGTTTTTGTATTATATCTTTATAAAATTAGATCACATTTTAAGGATTTTGACAATATGACCTTACCTATACTAGGTCGACTTATCCACGGGTCAAATGTAATTATACTTTAACTCTTATTAAAAAGGGAACCATCCCCTGGTGAAAGGCAAAAGTACAATCTGTCTTAGAAGCACTGACCTCCCTCTATTCTCTCTTCCATCCAGCCTTTAGTGTGAGCTAAAACAGTTATGCCTGCAATTATTTTGTAGGTTTTTTGGCATTGTTTTCCTTTGCTTCATCATTTAGATCGTTTGTTACATGCCCCCAAGTTTTACCCTTGACTTATCCAAGGGTCATGTAAAAATCCACAATTTTGCCTCCAAAACCTGCCCTCGACTTATACATGAAGTCGACTTATAGTTGATTATATACGGTGCATCTTCATGGCTGACCTAGAACAATTCCTTTTTCTCTGGCACCCAGAATCCTCTTCTCGCCCTGTGGTACATTGATGATATTCTCATCTACAGCTACACAACAGACATTTCAGTACCACACTATATCGCAAGCCCACTAGGTGCTAGACATACCCCACTAGGTGCTTGATATACCTACATGCTCCCAGTTTCCTCACTGATCATACTATTAGATCCAAGGTTTACAACCAAGCCCTCCAATGCAATCACATCTGCTCACTCCACAAGACAGGGACACCAAACTCGTGCAATCACAACAAGCATTTCTCAAGCTAAGCTACACACCATATGAAGTAAAAAGCAACAACAACATCAACTTCAAACCCAAAAAAACTTGTACTCAGGAGTAATCTATTACAGAGCAAACTGAAGACAGAAAATGGCAGAATCCCACTAGTGGTCACTCCATATCATCAATGACCCTATGCTGGACAATAATCCTGCACTCTCAAAGGAAAGTGCTGAAAGGGTTTTACTTTATTACAGACTCATTCCAGCATTCATATGGTTATTTACTCACCTTGACTATCGACAACATCGTTGCTTCTGACATTGTCCCCCAATGACCATCTAGAACTGGTCACCCCATCACAATACTCACTAGTTTGCATTTCTATTGCTATTCTCTTGGCCTGCTTATGCATATCTGTTTCTAGGTACTTCACTCCATGTATCTGAGGAAGTAGACTGAAGTCTACAAAAGCTTCTGCAATGTGCTGTACATTGAGCTACCTCTATACCAGGGGTAGGCAACCTGCGGCCCGCGGGCCGGATGCGGCCCGGCAAGGCCTTGGGACCGGCCTCAGCTGGGTCCTGCCGCCGATTGCCGCCGGGGCCTTTGGGGGGCAATTGTCTATAGAAGCCTCAGAAACAATCATTTATACTAACATTTTTTTAAAAATTAGCAAATTTTTTCGCGTGTCCTCCATTTTTTTAAAAAAAAAGTGTCTTCCATTTGAAATTTTTGTCCTACATTTGTCCTGGTTTATTTATATATTTAATTTTTTCAAAAATTATTTATTTATTTATTTATTTGGCTTCGGCCCCCCAGTTGTCTGAGGGACAGCAACCCGGCCCCCGGCTCAAAAAGGTTGCCTACCCCTGCTCTATACCAAGTGCGGAAACTTCAGTTAGTTCAAAACATGGCAGCCAGGTTGATTACTGGGACATCCAGGAGTGCTCACATTATGTCAATATTAAAATCACCCCACTGGCTGCCAGTTTGTTTCCAAACAAGGTACAAAGTGTTTAAAGCCCTACGTGTTTGGGTTCAGGTTACCTACAAGATTGCCTCCTCCCATATAATCCACCCTAAACACTCTGGTCCTCTGGCGGACATTTACTCCAGTCAGCCAGGACTAGGTTGGCAACCATCAGCCAGAGGACTTTTTCTTCAGCCACCCCCAAACTTTGGAATAATCTGCTGGAAAAAATTCAACAGCTGAATATGCTGTCTGAATTTAAAAGAGCATTCAAGACCAGTCCTTTCCAGCAGGCTTATCCAGATGATTTTAAATTGTGAATTTTAAATGATTAATTTTAGATGTGGATTATTTTAATATGTGTACATCTTATTTGTCCTTTTAAATTGATGTGTATTTTAACTGCTTTTTGTTAACTGTTGTTGTTCCCCACCTCAATCCATGGGGAGACGATGATGATGCTACCAACATTTTCTTTCTCTCAGTTAATCTCAAAGGTGCTACAATATCACTTTGCATACTAGCACTGCTGTCTTTGAATGCATACATACAGTTGGCCCTCCACATGTGCAGGAGTTAGGGATGCAGGTCCCCCGTAAAAGTGCAAAAAATCATGGATATCTCTAGCCCCTTCCCAAATATGCATGTTACAGTTCCCAGCTGATTCTGCAAAAATATCTGTTTCTTCTTGAGGAGAGGGAGGAGAAGGCCACACACTGCCTTTGGGGTGAATGGGGTTGGGCCATCTGCAGATGGCAAACCCACAGATGGCAAGAGTTGACTGTACTCACATGAGTAGTTTATATCCCCCTATTGTTGCTGCTGCTGCTGCAGCCTTCAAGTCATTTTCCAACCTAAGGTGAATTTATCATGGGATTTTTTTGGCAAAAAGGTTTGCCATTGCCATCCTCTGAGAGTCAGCGAGTGTGACTTGCCCAGGATCACCCAGTGGGTTTCATGGCTTAGTGAGGATTCGAACCCTGTTCTCCAGAGACATAGTTCAATGCTCAAGCCTTATGGAAAACATACAATAAGCCACCTATATCATCTTATAGAAAACATGATGATTTTAGATCATCAGATGATCAGTCACATTTTGCCAAATGACAGTTCAGGAAGACAAGTCAGAGTAAAGGCAGGAACATGACCTCTACTCTGGTTTGGCTTTCTCATTCATCATATAAGCTTATGTGGTTGCCAGCATGCAGTTGACAAGAGGCCTATTCAATTATATTTTGCTACAATGATCAGGATGTGAACATCATGCCATCATTCTGATCGGTCAAGCCTTTTTGTACCATTTTTACTCTTTATTTGCAAAAATGGAGTGGGTGAGATTAGAGTTGTCTTAAATCTCCTATTAGTGTTAAATTCAGTAATAAGCAGGTAACAGGTGTGTGTATGCTCATTGCAACAGTGGTGTGGGTGGAATATTAAGCACTTGTGGTGGTGGTATCATCATCATCATCATCATCATATACAGCACCATCAATGTACAGGGGACTTTACAACAGAATGAAATTTAGAACTACATCAGTAATACTTCCCTGGCACAGCCATCTCATGAAATTCCCACTGGGTGGTCCTCACACAGAGTAATGATTATTTTACAGTGACATTTGAATGGTTAAAGTTTGTTGAACCTACGTTTTCTTTAAAAAAAATTTTTTTTAGCAATAATCACAACACATCAAGATAATTTTTAGACAAGGAAAATATTTAGCCCATGTTCTCTAAAGCTGTCGACTCTCATAATTTTTAATTGGCAAACTGCTTTATTTCTTGACATTTTAATATTCCCATATAGTACAGGTTGCAGCCAATCAGCTCTGCTGAGCCACGGGCAATAGACATTTATTTTCCACTGGGGATTTTGCTTCTTCCTTTCAAGTTTAAGCTGTCCTTGCTTGAGTTCTTTTTTGAAAGCCCCTTGAAAGGGAGAATTAAGAACCCACTGCAGCTTAAATCTGAGAATTTCATTCTTGTTGACTCTATTGAGCACGGGAGGTCTGAAGGGAAATACGGTAGCTGTCCTTTCTCATTTACATGCAGGAGGGTATCGAGCAGCTTGGAATGCTGTAACATGGAATGAGAAGATTTTTTTTTCTGTTTGGTTAAGTGGGTCAAGGAATCTGGATTTGGTTCTTTGTTTGGGTTGCTGAAAATGGCGAATAGTGGAATTATCAGTGTAGCATCGTTTTGATGATGTCAGTTCTATGGAGAGTTAAACGTAAATCCAGAAATGAAGGCACTGAGGGAGCTTCTGATTCTCTTCAGCATATGCTTCATTTGGTGAGATCTACCACATAGCACACATAAGAAGAGTGTTATATTGCACATGAAAGAAATGATTGGCTATTGCTTTCAAAGAAAATGGAGTGATTCAAAGTTCTTGCTTTAAATATCTAGGTTTCTGGGTCACCAGGGTATTAAGTAAAAATGAGGGGAAATGGCTGAGAAATATTTAACTAACTGAAACGGTAAATACTTGTTAAAATTTTATATTTGGCTGTTTTATAGTTGGACAAGGCTGAATTTTTGTGGAGACTGATTTTTATTATTGCATGACTGAAAAGGGAAAAATGTGGCTTTTCTTAGTAAATTGATGCATGTCGTTTTGCAAACTGCTACCTCCAATACGCCTAAAATACTAATTAAGGCCACCAAAAGTGAATTGTGATTCAGATAGTATTATCTCAAGCATTATTGTTTTACTGTAAATTAACAAATACTGGGTTGTGTTTTTTAAGCCGATCTGTTTTTCAAGGAAGTACCCTTATACTATGTTATTTGTTATCGTGTAGTTAACATTAAAGATATATGATTAAGAAGATCTCAGAGAGAATAAATACTATGAAGGCTCCAGCTATAGCAGCTAAAGTCATATAAAACGTCTTGTTCCCTCAACATTTAATGGCATGCAGTTTTTCTTAAGACAGAAAAGTGTATAAAACTCAGAAAATAATATTTTACATGACACAGGAATAAATATGCCTATGACT
The DNA here is from genome assembly GCF_019175285.1 of Sceloporus undulatus. NCBI lineage: Eukaryota > Metazoa > Chordata > Lepidosauria > Squamata > Phrynosomatidae > Sceloporus > Sceloporus undulatus. The sequence goes on along the minus strand of NC_056524.1, from coordinate 64,549,369 downwards.
ATAAATATCTTTAAGACTACACTTACGCTTTGATGTTTTGTGTGCAGAATCCCCCTGCTATTTGGAACCTTTATGTGTGAGCATTTCAATTTGTGCAATTGTGATGGTCTTTTCCCAATCCATTCTAGTTGCACAATCTGTACTAACTGTATATATTGCCCCCATGTGGCAATGCTGGTTCACACAATTGGCATGTCTGTGTAATCCTTGCTGGTAATAAGCCTTCTGGCAAGGCTTTATATCTGTAGGGGGATGCTGAATTCAAGGTGCAGCCACAACACTTGAAACTTCTGTGAACAGTCAGATTATTCCCACTATATTTCATTTTATTTTTGAAAGACATGTAATTTAGATGATAAAGATATTATCACTAATGCTTTGAATGGATTTTAATTGTCTGAATGCCTTCCAGAATAAATGTACTATGAAAACATGTTTTATGATGCACATAGGTCATTAATTTAAATATATAAATTATGTGTAAATTATTGTAGTTGTTATGTGCCTTCAAGTCATTTCTGACTTACAACAACCATAAGGCAAACCTATCATGGGAGTTTCTTGGCAGAATTTGTTCAGAGGAAGTTTGCCCTTGCTTTCTTTGAAAGCTGAGAGAGTGACTTTCCCAGTGGGTTTTCATGTCTGGGTGGAGATTCGAACCCTGGTCTCTCAGCATCTTAGTCCAACACTTAAACCATTACACCACACTAGTTCTATACATAATCCAAGTAGTCTTCAGGCTCTGAAAACAAGATAGTAAAGGTGTCTTTCTTTGTGATTCAGTAAACAATAAAATTTCCAGAGTCATATAAGAATTGGAATGGGGTTTGGATACATCTCTCTTTGTTTATCATGCACATCTATCTGTCAACAATATAAAGAAAGTTTTCAGAACCAATTTGATTTATATTGGGTTAAGGAAATAATTTCAGCTTACTGATCTCAGATAGAATAAATACTATCTGAGATAACACTAGCCAAATCCAGAAAGGTGTGTTTTTGAGGAAATTAGAAGTGGCTTCTAACAGAAGGGGCTTCTCTTGTACTTGTTACTATCAGAATTTTTATGATGTGAGTATTGTAATAGATATTACATAAACTACAACAAGGAGTAAATAAGAGTATTGAGCTGCACCTGCACTGCAGAAATAATGCAGTTTCACACTGTTCTAACTGTCATTGTTCAATGCTGTGGAATTCTGGGATTTATAGAGTGGTAGGGCAAGCTCTCTGACAGAGAAGGCTAAATATCTCACAAAATTACAAATCCTGGGATTCCATAGCATTGAGCCATGGCACTTAAAGTGGTGTCAAACTGTATTATTTCTGCATTGTAGATGCAGTGTTAGTTAAATTCCTGAAGAATCCTCTGCTTTGTACAGTTGTCCCTCCATATTCACTAGGGTTAGGGGAACAAGCCCCCTGTGAATATGGAAAAACCGCAAATAACAAAAACACTGTTTTTACTTGAGAGGACACCTCTCTAGGAATCTCTAGGTCCTCCAGTGCAACTCTGTGGTCAATGTCCAACATACACTGACCATAGAATGGCACTGGAGTAGCTACAAATGGTCTTTCAGTGCAATTTTTAGTTAAAGTTGACCACAGAGTTGCACTGGAGGACCTAGACAGTCCTAGAGAGAACATATTAATGAAATCCATGAATAATCAAATCTGCAAATATCAAAGCCGCAAATATGAAGGGATGACTGTATATTTCTAATTTTCTGTAAGGAGTACCGGTAACTGGTGGTTGTAGAGGAACAGTGAGTGGGTCCTTAGGGTCAACTAGTTAAACAGGATACATTGTCCTATTATTGAGAGCAGAAAAGTCTCTCCCTCATTACTGCATCAGCCAACCAGGTTGCTTTCTGTTTACCCATCCAACGTATGTTTAAGTGTGCAACCTTTTTAGAATGTGCACACACACATTCTTTATTTTAATTTTTAATTGCTTTCCTGGAAACATCATTGCTTTTTTAATTTAATATAATTTAATGTATTTACTTTTATAACATTTACATTTATTACATTTCAATCAGGAACAGAAATTTTGCCCTAAAACGAACCTATCATGGGGTTTTCTTGGCAACATTTGTTCAGAGGAGGTTTGCCATTGACTTCCCCTAAGACAGAGAGTATGTGACCTGCCTAAGCTCACCTAATGGGTTTCATGGCTTACTGGGGTATCAAATCCTTGTCCCCAGAGACGTAGTCCAGTGCTCAAACAACTGTACCATGCTGGCTCTCACGTCAAAAAACCTCCATCATCCCCCATTTCTACAATCACTTTATTTTCCCAACTACTTCTATCTCCACTGACTGAAAGCAGCACTCAGAGAGTCATCAAATGCTCTGAGTCTGGTGGCCGAGCAGATGTTGTGGTCTCCCAACACTGGGCATGCCCTCTGATAGCAGCTCCAATAATGTGTCCTCTGAGAAGTGCACATATCTCACATATCCACATTCTGTGGATACAGAAATGTTCTTTCTACTCAAGCATAATTGAATAATGGTGTTTCTGTATTGGAAATAAAGTTGGAAATGCTGTGTCCCTCAGAATTAAAGTATTTTCCAAGAGGCTTTTCCGAAGTTTTGGTGATGATGTGATCACTGAATTACTGTTTCTGGATATTGTGTAAAGATCAATTGTGGCTTTCCCCTCATATTTAATGCTTCATCTGGGATGCTAGTATTCAGACACAAAAGTGACTTGGGCGGGATACAGACTGACCAAAAAGGGCGGTCTGCTGGCACCTCCTTTTCCACTGGCGGGAAGCCGCAGTGAATAAACCACACAGTTTCCTGCCAGCAAAAAAAGAACCCGCAAAAAGCAGGTTCTTTTCCTGGCGCACTTGTGACGCCTGAGTGCGCCAATGGCGGCACCCATGATGTCACAAGTGTGCCGTGCCATGTGGACGCTAAGCGTCCGTTGCGTCAAAATGAAGGCAGCCGTGTGTACAGGGCGCCGCCATTTTGACACCCTCCTGACGTGCCAGGGGTGAAGCACGTATGGGTGGTGCGCCCTTGGCCAACCCCTAGCATGTGATGAGGGCGCACTTTAGGCCCATCTGGATCGGGCCCTTGTTGCTTTAAAAAGTTGTGATTTCACACACATATGCACAAATTATGCAATGTTTGATGGGCATTTTAGTTTCATCTTTCACTTGGTTTCAGCTTAATTAGAGTAGGTGGCTGATGACAAGCAATGATAGGATGATATAGATATAAATATACAGTATATGATTTTGGGATCAATATTGCACCTGTATTGGATGGGATTGCCCTGGAACTACAGGCACAGACCCATAGGTTGGTTGCACTACTAAGTCCTGCTCCTGTACCTGGATGACCAGAAACATTCAGTGCTAATAGTGTGTTTTATTACCTTTGGCTTTTCTGGAGAGGAGTGACCAATCCATAATGATTTTGCTTTAGTTAGACTGAGGTTGGGCTACTGAAAGGTGATCCATATGGAACTGTCTTTAAGAAGTGCCCTGAAATGACAATTGGTTCAAATTGCAGCACCATCAACAAAGCTTTTAGCTAGTACTGTATAGGCTTTATAGAGCACACAGCACCAGTTTCAGCAACTTTGTTGGCTCCTAATTGGTTTTGAAATTTGAAGACCTATTTTGTGGGTCCCTGCCAACTGAAGGATGAGAGCTAGATGAGGTAGCTTTTTTTGAATACAACTCACAGAATCCACCAGCTGGCTTGGCCAATGAGAGATTCTGGTAGTAGTCTGCAAACAACCTCTTTGAAATATTGTATATGATAAGGCTTCCACCAGGCTTCTGTTCAATGATGGCAGTTGAGTTACAGAACTTCTCCTTGGGGCGATTGGCTTTGTACTTTCCTTTTGTGGTTTGTGGGTAGCAACCACTAGTGAGTTCTTGTGTTTCTAGTGATCATTTTCTGTGATAATCACTGGCTTTGCTGACTTGGATTTTACAAATGATATTTTATTGCTCTGAATTGTTTTATTTATTTTCTTTGAGTTGGATTCGTTTTGTTGACCATACAAGCCGCCTTACTGATTTTAAATTGAATGACAGATTTTAAATAAATGGAGCCATCAAAGCATCCATGTTTCCTACATACACGCCTCAGCCTCATATATGTTCATGCCAGCATAATGAAAATAGAACTGTAGTGGTCATTTCTTAGGTGGGCAGGGAAGCATTTGAACTGCTTGGACATGATAAACACCATCTATAGAGTGTATACTGTCATTTAAATCCTGCGTTGAAGGATAGCCTAGTAAATATGCTTCCCAATATAATTCCATATCCATGCAGACCCTAATATTCCAGATGAAAATGATAAAAAAGATAGACAAGAGATTACATTCACAATATTTAAAAATGTATCCTAGAAGTTTGATACTTACTTTACAAAGCATACGCAAGGTGTTAATTTCACCAGTAGATTAGAGGGATGTGATATAAATTAAATGCAAATCAATTGCAATGCCTGGAAATGTAATGTTCCTTTTATGAATTCAGATTCTAGTTTAGTTATTTAGTTAAGAAGAATAGTTTAATGAATGCATTCAGAAACTCATTTAAAACTGTTTGCAAAATTCAGGATTTTGTGAAAGCCATGTTTGCTAGCACAGATCTGATTCTCTTCTGGAGCAAGTTAAAAGGTCAAAAATACAGTTGCTAAAAGACTGCAAATTCTGAGCCTGGTGAGGACAAAATTGATGGTAGTCTAGCATTTGCTCAGATACAGCTCCCAACAACTGGGAACAATCTTGTCTCTTGCAGTTGTAGCAATTCTAAGGATAATTGGCATTTGACATTTGAATTGGCTGTCCTACTGTGATACCCGAATGATAGTTCTACACTGTAAGGATAACCTCATGTGAAATTTATAGAATTATGTTGATGCAGCAGTTAGTAAACTTTCAAGACTGGTGTTTTAGTATGAGATATGGTATCTTGTATATTGTAGTGCATACTTTCTTTAGAAGGTGTCAGTTGTCATTTGTATAACTCAGAACCAATTGAACTCTTTTTATATCGGATACAATATATCATCTTTTGCTTTAGCAAGCTGTAGTAATTTGTACCTATTTAAACCTTTATATAGAAAAAAACTGATTATGATTAACTTGAACAGTACAATGGGACTATAATGTTGACTGTTTGTTCTGGAAATAATAACTAGTTTGTCTGTATTTTTTATTTTAAAGAGTACAGAACAAGTTGCTGCTTTCTGTCGCAGTCTTCATGAAATGAATCCACCAGACTCTAGTGTGACTCTTCAGGAATTTGCTGGACCTCAGCAAGCCACCACAAGACAACTAACTGATGCTGATAAACTACGCAAAGTTATATGTGAACTTCTTGAAACAGAGCGCACATATGTCAAGGTAAGCACATCTGCTAAATCAAAACACTTAATAGACATATTTTAAAGGTATATGGTAAAAAGCAATACACATATGTGAGCATCCCTGTTTTCATCCAATAAAGTTATAATGGCCAACAGATGACACAGGGAATTCCAAATGCATCAGGTTTACATTATTCTTGTTAATGCCCAACATCTAATAGTAATTCAGGGTATTGTGGTGATGTTTTAAATTTGTAGTGTCTAGAAATCTGCTAAACTAATCTTTTCTCTCCCCCCGCCCCCCATGTCCAGGACTTAAACTGTCTAATGGAGAGGTATCTGAAGCCTCTGCAAAAAGAAACTTTCCTCACTCAAGAAGAGGTATGATACCAATTGCATGTTTGTTGACTGACATTTAAAAAGATGCTCTGAAGGCCTCTAAATAGGTCAAACTAGCGTTTTCATCATTTCTAGATAAACTGGTTAGGGAAGATGGGAACTGCAGTCCAGCACTTCTGGTGGTGAGGGAAATAGCTTTCTTACAAATTGATTCCTAAGTAAAAGGAAGCCAGAGGTTGATATTACTGAAGATTTTAAGGGCAAACATTTATGAACTGTTTTGCTCGATTCAAAACTTAGAATGAAATAAAATGGCTGACATATTTTTATCACACTTTGATAATACTTCTTTCTTACCAGCTTGATGTTCTTTTTGGAAATTTGACTGAAATGGTGGCATTTCAAGTTGAATTTTTGAAAACTCTTGAAGATGGCGTGAGGCTGGTTCCAGATTTGGAAAAGCTTGAAAAAGTTGACCAATTTAAAGTAAGCCTTTAAGGTTTTTGCTGCACATTTGTAGTTGTTTTACAATATTTAAATGTCTGAGCAAAAGTAAATTGCCTGAACAGCTTTTTCCACACCTGTATGAAATCATTATTAGTATTTGTTTGTTCACTTCTTATGCTTATCAGGATATCATATGAGGTATCAGTTTGTCAAACCCAGGATTGCTGTAATTAATCGACATAACAATTGCATTATCTGTGAAGACATCCAAGATATTACATATCCAGTTTTACACTTTCATTTTTGTGGTGGAAGGGCTAGCAACAGAATTGTAAATACCTGAGACCCTAGTTTAGATTAACCTGAGATACTGCTTCCTAGGAAATGCTTCTGAAATGCATATTCCATTCTTTTTCTCTCTCTTAGTGATCAAGCAAGCAAGCAAGTTACTTTTTAATATCTTCTCTCTTCTGTTGCAAGGACTTGTACATTATCAAAAAAATGCACACACACACATGCACACATAGTAATAAAAATGGATGACAAAGAAACTTTGCAGAAACATTGCTTAAATATTGCTTAAGCATCACACAGAGACACTGCTGTAGGGCAATATGAATCCGTGTATAGTGTGTATATTTAAATATAAATTATTCTCCTCAGTTTCTTAGTGTCATCTGATCTTAGTTAACAGGTAGCTCTACATGGTAAATGATCCCTAGGTATGGATTTCCTGTAGAACTCTGCATTAAATAAATAATGCCAGTCTGGCTGCAGTCAGCTCTTGTCTTTGTATGTCTGAAAGTGGCAGCTGATAGTCTGTTGCTGTGTAAAGTACCTATAAACTTCTACTTCTGTCCATCTGGAGGCAGGAGGACATTGTACACTGAGATAGTTTTCTCCTCCAGAAATGAAGAAGTTCACCTGCCTTCCCAAGAATGTCTGAGTAGTGGCAAAAATTTCTTATTAGTCATGGAAAGAACTTGTCATAGGTTCAGACAGAAAAATTTAGTTAAACATTCATATGATTGCTTTGTTAAAATGCTCCTTAGAGGACAAAGAAGAGCTACCTCTTATACACCCAGTCAAAATTACTAGTAACAGAATTGTGCTAAGTAAAATCTAGTCTGACTCTCAACCCACTTACAATACATGAACTGAGGATTTTTTAAAAATTTATAGTTAACACATTCCATTGTTTCTAAACTAAAACAAACAGACCCTCCTTCATGTAGTTATGGTTTCAGAAGATCTGTGAAGCAGGGCACTGTGAAGAAACATCTGTTTTTGGACTTCTTTTTAAAAAAAAATATGATAGAATTCCAATGAATTAAAATATACCCTGATTTTACATTCTCTTGATCCTAGAAAGTATTGTTTTCCTTGGGCGGGTCCTTCCTGTATTATGCTGACCGTTTCAAGCTATATAGTGCCTTTTGCGCCAGCCACACAAAAGTTCCAAAAGTCCTTGTGAAAGGTGAGTGATGTTATGAGTGCACTGTTTAATAAAATTGTTACCACAACTTTTCTCAACCCTTAAAATTGTTTTCCATTTGTACGCATGGTTAAGGTAGGATGAGGAGATTGTGAGCTCTCTCTTGGTGGATGCATTTAAACATACAACCATATGTGAAGAATGAAGTGGATAAAGGATTCCTAAACTAAATGATAGTAGCAGTAGATGCCTGCTAAGATCCCAGGCGTCCTTTCCAGCCTGCTTCAAATCGCAATTCCAGGTATACTGAAGATCTGAGAAGGATGAAGCGGGCTGGACAATAACTAGAGCTCCACTGGCAAAAAACTCAGCATTTATCTGCACTGATTAGCACTGACTATCCAGAGTTTCAGAAATAAATCTTTCTCAGCCTCACCTAGAAATGTGACAATTGGATGTAGGGCTTTACACACACAAACTCATGTGCCCTGCCACCAAGTTGTAGCAATAGCAAGTACATTTCTATACCGCTTATCAGTGCACTTAAGCAATCCCTAAATGGTTTACAAAGTGTAAGCTAATTACCCCCAACAATCTGGGTACTCATTTTAGTGACCTCGGAAGAATGCAAGCCTGAGTCAAGCTTGAGCCCTTTTTCTAGTATTGAACTCACAACCTTATGGTTTGTGAGTGAGTGGCTGCAGTAAAGACATTTAACCACTGCGCCACCAGGGCAGTTGTAGCCCCTTGCTCATCTATGGAACAAGCCCGAGGAAAAGAAGAAGTCTGGTGTGAATAACACTGTCCTGTGTTTATGGCCCATGAAGTTGCATACTGAAATCTTCAAATGCTATGAGTCACAAGACCCATCTTTTATGTTTTCCAAGTAAAGATGCAAACCTAGGGCATACCAGCTGATTCTGTTTTAAGCCTGTCATCATCAAACAAATTGTTCTTGTTCCTATAGTCAGGAATTACATGTCCTTGCTTGATTTCTACTTATTTTCATGCTGTGCCTTTGTTCAACTTGTTACAATTTTTTGGTTGATGTAGGCTTAGATAAAGGCTATCACATAAGAAACCATGTGTGTTGACCACAGCTTAAAGTAATCTCTTTACTAATATTGTTCTTGTCATTAATTGGTGTATTTTGCTCTATACAAACTATGTTCAAGCAGAGAGATCAGCTAACCAGTGTAATAAATAATCTGTAATAAAGGTCAAATATTTTCATTGTGTATTAAGATTTTATTTTTATTTTTCTCTTACGCAGCTAAGACTGACACAGCATTTAAGGCTTTCCTGGATGCTCAAAATCCTAGACGGCAACATTCATCAACATTAGAGTCATATCTTATCAAACCCATCCAGAGGATATTGAAGTATCCTCTTCTTCTGAAAGAACTCTTTTCCCTCACTGATGCTGAGAGTGAAGAACACTATCACCTGGATGGTAAGTTTTTCTGCTTGAAAATAAAAATGAATGCATTCCATGATTTCATGTTTAAAAGAAAAAACATTCAGTTGTATAGATAATGTGTTACAAGGTTGCCTACACTGGTAATATTTGAAAAGGTATATCTGAAAATATATGGAAAACCTTTAACTTGAAGCTTCAGTGAACCCCTGCTGGTGCAGAGGTTGGGTGGGATAAAGGAGTGTTGCGTGATTCAGATATGTAAATGCCTTTCAAACAGTGCAGAAAAATGCGGTCAAATCTCAGTGGAAACAGAAGGACCGCTTTTTGCTGCTATATGTAAAGAATTGTTTTCTCTCATCATACTCACTTCCCAATCTGTCATGTCCTTTTTACTAGCAACCAGGTTTGTGTTGCCACTCAAAGGCTTATTGTATCTTTTTCTGGATTCTGTTTGAAAAACACTGTGTTGCTCTGTCCTCTTAGAGTGCAAATACTGGATCACAATAGGATACTTTGTTCTGTAATTACCACACACACCACACTTTGGGTAGTCATGCAATTGCTTCACAACATGCAGAACATTCAGTTGTGCATGCATTATTGATCAGACAAAAAGTGGGTTAATCGAGCATGTGCACTTCTATAACACACATTGTTTGGGTGTGCAACTGGATGACATTTGTTAAAAATAAAATATGCACAGCTGCTGTCCCCAGTACCAAGAGGGCTATAGTGCAGGCAACCCCACTTTCTTTGCTGCTGTTTCCCACACTATCTTTAGTATCAGCTGGAATCTGCAACTGGTCAATAAGCACAGAGCAAAGTAGTTGAAAAAAACTGAAATAAGGACATAATTCCCCTGCTTTTAATCAACATAACGTATACACCATGGTGAGGTATACAACATGACTAACTGTGAGCATAACGCTAGCTGGCTAAGTGCTCAAAAATACAGTTCTCACTTCTTTTTTTAAAGGAAAATAAATTAAGATTTTGATAGCATGGATACGCAATCTTGTTTTGTCTTTGTTAATGGCTTTCTGTTTCATTGTGTTTCTTCTAGTGGCCATAAAAACAATGAACAAAGTTGCTAGCCATATTAATGAAATGCAGAAAATCCATGAAGAATATGGTGCTGTTTTTGACCAGCTCATTGCAGAACAAACAGGAGACAAAAAAGAGGTAAGGGGCTTTGTTCTTGATCATTTGGAAGATACTTTCATTGTTGAAACAGAACATATATCTTAGTGATTTAAATATATAACCATAACTGTTAGTAATATTTGTATTTATTATTAAATTATGAAGAGCCCTGGTCGTGCAGCAGTTAAATGCCTGTACTGCAGCAACTCACTTAAAACCATAAGGTTGTGAGTTCAATCCCAGCTAAGGGGGCTCAAGCTTGACTCAGGCTTGCATCCTTCCGAGGTTGCTAAAATGAGTACCCAGATTGTTGGGGGAAATTAGCTTACAGTTGTAAACCACTTAGACACTGTTAGTTCAGTATGAAGAAGTATACAAATGAAGCTGTTTGTTTATTAAGTCATTACATCCTGCTTTTCTTCCTTCATGAAACTCAGTGTGATGTACTTGGGGTTTCTCTTGTACCAATATGGGCCAAGGTACTCTGTTGATACATGTGTGCTATATGATAGTAATGATATACCTGCAAGTCCTATTTTTTCCACTATGGAATTGGGAATCTAGAACATTGAAGACCATTTTGGAATGTCTGGGAGCCAGTCCTCCTCCCTCACCCCTGACCCACTGTGATTTGCATCTTCCAAATGAAATGGAAATGGCCAGAAATCCACTTTGATTTAAGAACTAAGGGCTTCTTCTGGAGCCTTATCTTGGACTGGATTTCATTCTGTGTTACTTAATCAGCACATTGTGTTTCTCTTCTTTTATAAACTGGTCAAGGAATGTTGTTTTGCATTAAAGGGCATGATATTGATTTTAGAAAATACTTCTATAAAAAGATTTTGTACTAAAAAGTGTCTGAGTTAAATGGGCAGCAGACTGTTTTTAAATTGCAGGTATTTATAAAATCTGCAGTTGGTAAATATGATCTTAAGACATACCCCCCCACACACACACACGCATATACAAAATAGCGCCTCTTCTAAGACAATGACTGGAATGATACACATATTGTGTAAAGCTAAAGATTTTTTGTTTTTTGTTGATCCCCCCTCCCAATAAAGACTTAGGGCTTGTCTGTATGGATTATTTACTCCAAATTTTCCTCTGGATCGCTCTGTCCTGTTTACGTGACACAGGGCCAAATCCCTGAACTGCACTGTCTCCATGACATCCACACCCAGTTCAGCCTTTCCTCCACTTAATACAAAAGTTTAAACCTTACCTTTTGCTCTGGGTTTTTGGCTCTTTCTGCTGCAACGATGGGTGGCTACCTTCCCACATGGTCCTCAAGCCACCCAAGCATCTCCACTGTGGGTGGGAGTCACTCTGAGATCAGAACGAGGCACTCAGCATCAATAATATGGCTTGGCACCTCATTCTAACCTCATTGGTGGCACTGGGCAACGAACAAGGATTGCATTGTAAAGCAGCCTGCCGTCGTTGCTGTGGAGAGAACATAGGTAAACAGGGAAGGGGGAGATTTGGGACCAAAGTACTCTGGGGGCAGCCCAGAGTATTCTGGACAGTGAAGACAAGTCCTTAGACATGTTATATAGGTTAATCAGCTAAATCTCTCAAAATAAATTAATTGAAATTATAATTCTGTATACTTGTCTGAAACAAAATTTCATGGAACTCATTTGGGCTTGCATTTAAGGAGTTATATTTAAGATTGCACTATAAATCTTTGGTTAGCAGCCCTAGTTTGCCCGCACATTGATTTCAGCATTCTGCATCAATAAACATGACTTACAGCCTTTGTTTACTCCTATGATGCTTAGTGTTTCAATTTTCAGTACAGGCACCCAGTGCTTGAATTATAATTTGTTTTAAAGGTTGCAGTGGCATTTCTTTTGTGTGTGTCTTTTGGTCGCTGGCAGGTTGCAGATCTTTCTATGGGAGATTTGTTGTTGCATACTACGGTCATCTGGCTTAACCCTCCTGCATCTCTTGGGAAGTGGAAGAAAGAACCTGAATTGGCAGCATTTGGTATGTGCTTTTTCAGAGATACAGGTGGGTGGGTGGAGGGAAAGGCAGAAGCGGCTATACAGTACCTCCTCGTCCTCCAGAGCTTGCAGGTAGACCAATGGAATGGGTGGGGGAGGAAGGCAAAAGTGGAGGTCTTAAGGCCTCCAGTCCAGCCAACACCCCAGGAGCCTCTTCCTCCTCTGCAGCTTGCAGGCAGACTGATGGAATGGCAGTAGTTACCTTTGCATGTATGACTTTTTAAAAACCACTATCAGTCTTCTCATTCTTCTGTCTTAAATATAAATCCATCAAGGCTATTGGCCTACATTCCTATTTTATGCAAATGCTGATCTTGGTTATTTTCCTAAGCACTGCAGTGTGACAGAATTAATTGCCTTCAAATGAACTAGGTATTATGACAATTTAATAAGATTAGTAATATGATTTTAAAAAAGTCTTTGAAGTAAAGTATTGGCTTTATAACTTTGGAAGTTTATTTACTGAGTTTTGTCCATTTTATAATTTGAGCTCATATTGTGTCAGTTGCCTATAAGAACCTTATTGAATCAGAAAATTAAGTGACAATCAATAAACTGCTTACTTTTGAGTAATCCCATTAAATTACTCGAACAATGAATGGCTCATGGCTCTAATGGCTACAGAAATGGGAGAGGAGGGGAAGCAACATAAGTGTGGTTCCTCCACCTCTATACTTTGTAGAAGATTGCCTTATGCCTGTCAATCTTTGTCTAGCCAGATTTTTTAGAATGACATTTTGGTCACCTGTACTCCCAAGGTTATAAAAATCAGTTTTACCCAGTGGGAAGATCAACATCTGTATCCTCTTAAGAATCCCTTAATAATATCAAATTATCAAGTAACTATTCTAGGAAAATGGGATGTAACTTTATAATTAACATTTTTGAACAACTTTAAAAAATGTAGGTACTCTCTCTTCACAGGTATAGTATACATAGGTCCAAAACACACTGCAGAAATAATTGAGTTTGAAACCACTTTAACTGCCCTGACTCAATGCTAGGAAATGCTGGGAACTAGTTTTGTAAGACATTTAGCCTTCTCTGTTAGAGACCTCTGGTGCCACAATAAATGACAGTCCCCAGAATTCCCTAGCACTGAGCCAGGGATTATTTCTGCAGTCTGTTTTGGACCACTGCCATGTAAATGGCTACGAAGGAGTTGAAAACTCCCTGAGGTAGAGTTTATTATATATATGGCTAAAATTAATTCCCAGCCCAGTCAACCAGTGACTGAAGGAAATCCACAGCAGAATACAAACCAAAAATAAAATGTGGAGAGATAGGGTAAGTCTGTAATGATAGGGAGAACAAGCACTGCTGTGGGGATTATTTATTAATGAAAAAAGCAGAGTAGGGGCTTTTTTACACTACACCATTATAGCCCTATGATTCTTCTGCTTTAGCCTATAAAATCTTGGACTTTTCAGTTCTGGAGGAGGGATATTTGGAATTCTCAACTTTTGATCTTTTAATAGTGCCTCACCACATTATACAGCTCAGGATTCTGTAGGATGCAGCCATAGCAGTTAAAGTGGAAGTACAGTGCTATAACTGTAATGTAAATAGGCCACAAAGTGGCTGATGTCAGAGCCATGCTCCCACATGGACAGCCACCCACTATGGCTGAGGATAGTAGTGGATGGTATCTCCCTGCTTTGTTCATGTCCTGAAAGGTCCAAATGGAGCATCTGCATTATTTAGGGACCCATACTTGATAATAACCATGCTAAATGTCTCTAAGATTTTTAATATCTAATTATATCCACTTAACTATAAGAACATATCCTTGATTATGGAATTGTACATCAGGAAGTTCTTTTGCCAATTGTTGATTTATATATCAATTGTATATCAAGAGGTTCTTTTGCCAATACATATTCAAAACAGTTGATATTAGTTCAGACTAGGTGAGCCATCTACATGTTTAAAAATTGTGTCCTTTACATTCTGCATTCAGAAATATGCAGAAATATAACAAGAATGTGTATTCCTTCTCAGTGGACTTTAGCTGTTTGGGAACTTGTGAAAGGTTCGTTTAACATTCTAGTTCTTTCTGTTCTCTTTCCAGCACTTTCACTTAGCAGTCCATATTTTGTTTCACTTTTGCCTAGCAAAGTCCTGATTTTCCTATATGTTTCGGTTTCTCTAGTATTCAAAACTGCTGTGGTTCTTGTGTATAAAGATGGTTCCAAGCAGAAGAAAAAATTGGTAAGTTTGTCATTACTTCAAATAGCCTTAAGGAAATCAGGCAGTCTGGAACTGATAGCAGGAGAAAATGATTCGGGGAAATCAAAGAGAGCTCAGAATATCATTAAGTCTGACAAGATGATTCTTAGCAGTGAACCTTCATATATGCAAATACCAGTCAAACATTGTTTTGTCTGCAAAGTCTAGTATTTTAAGTACATGCATGAATGTTTTTAAAAACAATTTGTCTTCAGTGATAAGATTTATTTTAATCCTTTGTAATTATTGTTGTAAAATGTGTTTTATCTGAGTGATGTCTTCTTATGAGATGTGTCTATGGCCTGTTACAGACTGCCAAAATAAAGCTGCTTGGGGTCTCTTTGGAAGTATCCTATTTAAATGATGCATGGGTCCTAAGAGTCTGGAGGTCGTGCCAAAGCCACACTCCATTCCTAAGCACAGGAGTGCAGCTTTGGTGCAGCTTCCGGATTCTTAGGATGCATGCATCATTTAAACAGCATACCTCCAAAGAGACCCAAAGCAGCTTTATTTTGCCAGTCTGTAACAGGCCTATATTAGTGATGGTGAACCTTTTAGAGGCTGAGTGCCCAAACTGCAACCCAAAACCCACTTATTTATTGCAAAGTGCCATGTCCCTCTGGCTTTCTAGTAACAAACTCTAGCAAACTCTGTGCTGGGGTGACAGCACATGTGCCCACAGAGAGAGCTCTGAGTGCCACCTCTGGCACATATGCCATAGGTTCACCATCACTGGTCTATATACAGTGCTACCTCGGGTTACGAAATTAATTCGTTCCGCCGCGGCGTTCGTAACCCGATACATTTCGCAACCCGAAAAGGCTTTTCCGAAGCGCGGCTAGCGGCTGGAAAGCCGCTAGCCGCGCTTCGCATTTCAATTTCGCGCCTATATTTTTTTCGTAACCCGAAAAAAATATCGTAACCCGGAACAGTTTTTTCCAATCTAAGTTTTTCGTATCCCGGAAATTTCGTAATGCGATCAATTCGTATCCCGGGGTACCACTGTATATCTAAATCTAGAGAGAGAGTGAGAGAGAGAGAGAGAGAATATATATGCACACATACCCTGATTTACATATCCTGCATTTGAGATAGCTTATAAAGCAAAAACAAACAATTAAAACATCCTGGCATCAAATAAATAAAACATCCTGGCATCTATAAAAGCAGCAATGCCAATTATGTACTGTAAATTTGGTCTAAGCACACAGGAAGTGCATGCCTTGAGGCGAACACAGTCCAGTTTCCTAGAGCTTGAGGAAGGCTGAGGAGAAAGCCTCCCACATAGGTAATGCAGAACTGTGCTGGGGCAGTGAGAGAAAAAGAGAGAAAGAGGGTAAAAAATTGGAAGTGCTTTTAAAATCCAGTTTCCCCCTTGAAATCTAGATTTCTCTATCGATTTTGACAAGAACATTTTATTGATCTACAGACTGATGTTTCTTTAAAAATAAAATGTAAAGAGAGCTACTTGCCAGAGTTTTGGATAAGTGTTTGGCAAGAATACCCAACATTAAGTGAAAAGATTTTGAAAGTACTTATACTGTTTGCAACTACCTACCTTTGTGAAACTGGATTCTCAGCTCTGGTGGTTATGAAGAGTAAATATTGTGCAAGACTTTACATCACCAAAGAACAGATAATTTATCTTTCTAATATTATTCTTCATTTTAGTAAACTTTGCGCTCAGAAACAAGCATATGCATCACATTAAGTATAAAGATTGTGTTAAGTTGGGTACTGAATTTATTGAAATAAAAATGTTCTGATTTGAATAATGTTATCGGTATACATAAATGTATAAATGAAATGTTGGTATGTGTAAAAGTGGGAACGAAAATACATACACACTAAAAAATATTCATATAGTACATTGAACTGGTGGGGCCCCTCAACATATGCATGTAGAGGTAATTGGGGGCTCAGGGAGGAAAGTCTGAGAATCACTGGTTTAGCGTTATGCTCTGATCCTGAATTGATCTCGCGGCATTTGTTGTAACAAACCAGTTTCATAACTTTTGGTGAAAGGCATTTAGCAACCAGTGGTGTAGTGTGGAGCCAGCATGGAAGGAGGTGAAGGAAGGAACATCAGGGTCCAATTCCCTGCTTGGCCATGGAAATCTACTGGGTGACTTTGCACAAGTCACACACTCTCAGCCCAAAAAAACTTGTGATAAATTTGCCCTAGGGTCTCCATAAGTAATAAACAACTTGAAGGCACACAATAACAGCAACAATTTAGCAAATGGCTGATTGCCACTGGTGACCAAGCGAGAGGAACTAAGTGTAGTATCATTTTTCAGAAGTAATTAGACCAGGCCTGCCTGGGTTGTTTGGTCTTTCTTGCTCTGAATTGCCATATTACTTGCCAAATTTCAGGCCCATTGTTCTGTTGTCTATTTCCATAATCAGCTGACCCAGAAGCACTTCCACTCCAGTTCCCAAATCCTGTCTTCCTCACCTCTTTGTTGTCACAAGAATCCATCCTCATGATATCACAGGTCCTCTAGTCTCAGGTTTTGGCCATGAATTCTCATAAAATGGGATTTGTTGAGCTAGCAGTACCAGATGAGAGGGGTATTGTCCAAGGTTCGAAACAAGCCCACAAGGAGGAATTTTACCAACTTATGTGCCAATACAAGGAGAACCAGTGTGATGTAGAAGTCAGAGTGCTGGACGGGGTTTGAAAAATTCATGTTTAGGTTTCTACTGAATCATGAAGCTCAGTGGATGATCTTGCTCCCTTTAGCTTACAGGTCATTTTCAGAATAAAGTGGGAGGAGGAAAGTCCTGTGTGGTGCCTGAACCTCCTTGGAGGAATATAAAAGAAATAAGAAAAAATTCTAATACTATAGGCCCGTGTTCCTTATTTAAAGGCCTGACTGAAATTTTATTCAAATAAACTGAGAATGTACAGAATATTCACGTGAAGCATGCGTACACTACCTCTGCTCACTTTGGCCCCATTTTCATCACCCTCTGTGTCTAAAGGCAATCTTTCTGCAGCAGAGAGAATCCTGTATGCTTTTTTTGAATATGTCTCTTAAATATTTCAGGTCTCAACTATCACATTAAAAATCACCATTACATAGTGTGTCCATGTGCCTTCAACTTGCCTGTCAGCTTATGGCAATCTCATGAATTTCATAGGGTTTTCTTAGACAAAGAATACTCAGAGATGCTTTTCCCAGTTATTAACTTTAAAAAATCCCCTACGGCACCTGTTATTCTTTGGCAGTCTCACCATTACATACAACTACATCAATAATCACTATTCTTTTTTCTCCACTGCCTAGGGTGGATCACACAGGGCTTCAATTTATGAAGACTCAGACCCATTCCGTTTTCGCCATATGATTCCTCTAGAAGCTCTGCAGGTTCGAGCACTGGCAAGTGCAGGTAACCTTGACAAATTTTTATTTATGTTTAGGCATAAACTCGTAATTTCGATGTTGGTGGAGCAATGAATCCACAGTGGGATTTAGTCCAAATGTTAAAAGAATTTTTAAGATATTTACCCCTTATCCCCAAAATAGGTTCAGCACATTAGGCCTACAAAGTTTAAAGTAAACCCTAGAGCTCATACGATGAGGCAACAAGTCACTGCCTTTACGGGAGGTCTTTTCCTGCCCCGTCCCTGTTAATGCTTTTTTTTGTATGGCAAAAATTTGAAAGCAGCTAGCAAGGTGCAAGCTTACTATACATAAATTCCAGGAATTAAAAGCAGCAAATTGTTTAATTAACTACAAGGTTTATAAAATAAAAGCACCAAATATGGTTGGTGGTTCAAATTCTCCTAGAATTCAAATTCATGCCTTGGGTTTATATCTTCGAAAGTAGACTAAGGCGGGTTACAGACCGCCCGTTTGGGGCGGCCTGCACCCGCCCCTTTCCCCGCTGTATCGGGGCCTCAGCTGCCAGAACGGCATTTCCAGGCCACGGGGAAGCGGCAAAAGGCTGCTTCCCCCGTGGCCTGGAAAGGGGTGTCCTTGGGGCTTCATGCCCCAAGGACACCCAATGGCTGCAGGGAGGAGGAGAAAGGGACCGCTCGGCCCCTTTCTCCCTTGCGTCGCTGGCGCAGCCGTCTGAAGGCTGCACCAGTGACACAAACATCAAAAGGAGCTCTGTTTCGGAGCTCCTTTTTGCGCTGTGGAAAGGGCGCTCTATGCACTATGCACCCGTGGAAAGGGCGCTCTATGCATGATGACATCACGTCCGCGCCGCCTCGTTTGGAGGCGGCGCGTTCGTGACGTCATGGCGGCCCCTGTGTGGAACAAACGCCACCATTTTGTACATGCTGAGCACATACTAGGGTTGGGGGCATCCGGAAGGGGCGCCCCTTTCTAACCCTAGTACATGCTGAGCAAATACTTTTAGGTGCATCTGTAACGCGCCAAATATAATGAAGTCTTCACAGGCTGCCCTTGAAACAATGATTCAGAAGCAATAATTACTCCAAACTATTAATGTCCTGACTGAACTGATGTTAATTCAGGGTCCATAAAACACCAGTCCAATAATATCTACATTGGTTGTCTTCTTATTTTTGGATCCAGTTCAGTATCCTGATTTTGACTTAAACCTTTCTCCAGGCAGATAATTTTTTTTCCACCAGGTGCCTTAATGGATGATATTACCTGATCCCATGAAAATTCCAATATTTCAGAGCAGTTGTGTCCCTAGGGTTGACGGCACTCGGTGCGGTAACTCGTGGTGTCACTCCCCCAATTGACCTCTTCTCATACCACACCATGCAGAATCCTTAGTAATGTTTTTTGCACTAATGTTACTCGTAAATCATAATTCCCATATATCACTGAATGTAATGGCAATAGTTGTGCCATAAACAACTAACAAAATTATACCTTTAAATTACAATATTATACAAAATATATTTACATATACATAGTTTCATGTGGTTAAAGTGGAAATTTGGTAAAATGTCATGTTTTTAAAGGAAATTTTAAAAGAATTTTTTAATTTTGTAAAAATTTTAAAAATTTTAAAATTTAAAATTTTAATTTTAAAAATTGGGCCTTTTTTCTCCTCCCACTGAGCCTCACCTCACTCACACCATCTCTTAAAGCATTTTAAAGTGAAACGTGAATGCCACAACCTATTTCTGTCAAAACATAGATTGAGGAGTAGTGGTGTCACCCCTCCCCGTTAGGTTGTCACTTAGTGCAGTCCAAATCTCCTGCACCTCCTTAGTGATGCCACTGTTTCAGACTATAAAAATGCCTGCATGTTCACACGAATGTTTGTGGGTGCAAAGTCAAGGCTATTCCACAATATCCAGGTTTTGTTGGTAGCTGTCATCCCTTCTTAGTTGTAAAAAAATGTAACCAGTGGACAGTACAATAGATTTGTTGCAGGGAAAATTGTCCCAGCTTTGTGTGTCTGTGTGTATGCATGTGTGTGTATTAAAAATAAAACTGTACTTGGTGTGTTATTTAAACTCAAGGGCATTGTTTACAACACTTTAGGTGAAGATGTCATAAAATGCCTATGTGCAAGTCTTGTGCTGTGTGAGTTCTAGGCTCTTTTTGTCAGTATACTGTTACTTAAGTACAATATGGATAGCTATAACATCCTTAAATTTCCTTAGTGGTGGCAGCCACATTCTACAATGCCCCGTTTAAAGAGGTTCTCCATGACTCATCACCTGGAACTTTAGTGGCAAATCAACACACAGTTTCATGTCTTCAGGTCTCTACCTAATAATATGGAAACTGAAGAAACAGCTAGTCAAATCCCTGCCTGGTTGCATTTGAAATACTGGATTTGATTAAGCATTATGACTGTATTTTTAAATTGTATTTATGTAATACTGTTTATTTTTAATGTCATTTATTCAAAACTATACTACTCAGTCTATACACTGAGTAACTCATCAGCATCTTCCTTGTGGGATCCCAGGTCTTGTTACTTCCACCCTCCACCACCACATTCTGTGGAAGTAGCTTTTTTTAGCCTTCATTACCACTGTACTTCAGTCACTTCAGGAGACTCTTTGGAAAGAGCAGTAATATACTGTAAAAGCATTGGGGAAGTTGGTGTATATGTCATCACTTTCCTGATTCTTTTTATCATTATGGCTATGTTGTTTACACACTTCAGAAAAACAGTTTTCAATTTTTAAATATGCAAGAAAGGTTTAAGTCTCAACTATACAGAAACAATTTATGCCTCAGACTGCTGGATTGTGTTTCTAGCATAGAAATGGGTTTGGTTAGCATTGATGCTCATCTTGCTCTTTCCTGACTATACTGTGGTTGACATTGTTCTACATACCATTCTTAAACAAATTCTGTTTTCCCTTCTAAGCTCCAGAAACTGCTCTCATAGTGGGCAAATAGAATGATTCAGAGATACTTTAAAAGATCATGTCAAACAAGTATTCCTAATATGAGCTACCTGTGGTTGGTCTATAGGTTGTTAGGTTCACTGCTGTGAGAAATGAATCTTGTTGAGCAGCTGGAAGCCCACAATCAAGCAGAGGAGAGCAGCATGAAACCCTAATTTTATGAGCTAAATGGTTCTGTGGTGAGGTTACAGCTCTTCTCTGTATTGTGCTGTCACATTGTTTTGAAATCTCAACAATATGATGGAACACTAGCAAAGTTGTTCTTGAACTACAACAAGCAATAACAGATCAAAGCAGTAGCCTTAGTTCTTCTTTATACCACTGTTGCTTTAAAATGCGGAATGTTTGGTCTTTGACTTTCCTGGAAACACCCAGACTCTTTAGTTACTGGAAACTGTTCTCCCTTCTGCCACTCACAACGTTATAACATTAATTTACATGAAAATTGGAAGGAGGGTTTTCACAACTTAGGGTGCACATGAACATGGAGGCCCAACAGAGAAAGCTTCTTCCACAGCCATGATTAATAGACCTCGTCCACCCAGAGGATCATAACTGATAATGTCACTCCTTTAAAATGAATCTAACAGTGCACCTAAATGCAATGTAGTTTTTCCCTATATTGTTGTCATGATACCATATAAGATTATAGCCTTAGTGGTGGCACTTTCTAATAAGTAATTCCTGTAAACCTTTTCAGCAGTTTTCTAATCTGAGCATACTTTCTCTTTATTTATTTGCTTTATAAATTATATCCTCTGCCTACCAGGTACTTGGAGCAATGTACAATAAAAAATGTTAAGACTTTATATAAAAAGCAAAGAGAACTGGTAACACTGAAACAGAAAGAACATAGAGAAGAGTCTCTTCTCTACACCCCCTTAAGACCTCATGTACACATAAACATATCCACCCACAATTCAAGAGTGAAAATTAAAAAAAAAACCCAAATCAGTAATAACATTTGAGAGTAAAATTAAAATAGAAGAGTGAACAAATTGATAGAGCATTAAGAAGGTGCACTATTGACAAATAGCTCTCCATATTTTGCAGTAGTTTCTGAACATGCTGAAATTAATGGAAACTGCTGTGTGATATTGCTTGACATACTTTTTTTCACAAGAACTCTCTACACAAAGAACTACCTGGATTTCATGGCCTTGAGAGCCCTGGTGGCGCAATGGTTAAATATCTGTACTGCAGCCACTCACTCAAAACCATAAGGTTGCGGGTTCAATACCAGCAAAAGGGCTCAAGCATGACTAAGGCTTGTATCCTTCCGAGGTTGCTAAAATGAGTACCCAGATTGTTGGGGGCAATTAGCTTACAGTTGTAAACTGCTTAGACACTGTTAGTTCCATATTAAGCAGTATATAAATGAAGCTGTTTGCTTGTTTGCTTTTTTCACCATGTGATTTTGCCCCATTGTGTAGAAGGTCTTCTCTGACAGCAACAGCCACTTATAGGATAGCCTTTTTTTGAATGTGCAGTGTTAGAGGAGAGGTACGTAAAGAGATGGGGCTTACCTACTGATGAAAAAGTTTTGGCCACTGCATAGAAACATCGTATGAGATATGTCCAGCAGCCTTCTCCTGGTTTTAGTAATGCATAAATCAGTCTGTATTAAGAGTTTTACAGTTAATGGAAATAATTTACAGAAACACTGGTGACTTTTGAAATCTGCTGACTTACAATGTTGATGTAATTTAATACATCATCAACAGCTTGAAATACTTTTTTAAAAAAGTTGTTCTGTTTTTCTTTAGATGCAGAAACCAATTCTGTTTGTGAGATAGTGCATGTGAAATCTGAATCTGAAGGCAGACCAGAAAGATCATTCCACCTATGTTGCAGGTAAGGAAGTGTGACCTTGAAGTAAGCGCTGGCTTTAATTCTCAATCTATAAAATTGCAATAGCTGGTTAAATAGCAATCATATTTTTGTCAGTTTGAAATTCTAAAGCATTTTATAAGATTACACTATACAATTGTCCCTCCATATTCGCTAGGGTTAGGGGAACAAGACCCCCGTGAATATGGAAAAACCGCAAATAACAAAAACAGTTTTTTACCTGAGAGGACACCTTTCTAGTAATCTCTATGTCCTCCAGTGCAACTCTGTGGTCAATGTCCAACATACACTGACCATAGAATGGCACTGGAGTAAATACAAATGGTCTTTCTGTGCAACTTTTAGTTAAAGTTGGCCACAGAGTTGCACTGGAGGACCTAGACAGTCCTAGAGAGAGCATATTAATGAAATCCGTGAATAATCAAAGCCACAAATATCAAAGCCGCAAATATGGAGGGATGACTGTAATTGTAGCTAAATAAATATAATACAGATACAGGCCTTGGGCCTAATTTGTTTCTGTGTTTTTTTTTTCTTTTCAGTTCTCCAGAACATAGGAAGGATTTTCTGAAGTCTGTGCATTCAATATTACGTGACAAACACAGACGGCAGCTTCTTAAAACTGAAAGTTTACCATCATCGCAGCAGTATGTTCCTTTTGGAGGAAAACGACTGAGTGCTTTAAAAGGTGCACGGCCAGCTATGAATAGAGCAGGTACTGTAGGACTACAGCTTTTCAAAATCTCAGTAACCCATGATTGTGTTCTTTATACAAAATGTGGGGCTTTAGCTTCATATTTTTTACGAGCACAAACCCTATCCTTTTTTAAAAAACATCCCACTAAGGACCCTTATGTGCCTCTGATTTTGTAATTGGATAAAACACCCTTCAGTCCATGTGGAATTCTTTTCAAATTAGTCTGGTGTGATTTGTTTTTGAGAATAATAGAATCCTAGAGTTGGAAGAGACCTCAAGCACCATCCAGTCCAACCCCTGCCATGCGGGAACTCACAATCAAAGCACCTGTGACAGATGGCCATCCTGCCTCTGTTTAAAGCCCTCCAAAGAAGGAGGCTCCACCACTCTCCAATGGATCATGTTCCACTGCCAAACAGCTCTTACTGTCAAGAGATTCTTCCTAATGTTAATCAGAATTATTATCAATAAACAGCTATTCAGTTTGATAAATGAAAAGTCTCTATTTTGAGAGGAGTTTGTGGGAGAGCAAAATAATCACCCATACAAGTGCTGGTCCAAACTAGAGTAGATGTACCGAATATTTTGAATTTATATAAATACTGATTTAACACTCAACAGATCTACTCTAATTTGGACTAGTAAATGGATTTAGTTTTAGGTATTTTAATAGGAAATGTTGAGCCAAGAGGCAAATTTCCTCTCTTTTAGAGTGCTTTTTGTTTGATTGTTTTTGTTTCATACTTTGCCTTTTTGTTTGTTTGCTTGTTTCTTTTTGTTCATACTTTGCCCTTTAGGAAGGAAAGGCAACTAATCCATTGATTGTTCTCTAGACATTTTTTAAATTAAATTTTCCATAATTGCATCATATTCATAGAAACACAAATTCTTCATTCAGATAATTTGATTGCAAAAATAACATAGCAAAATAACATAAGGTTTCCCTTGACTTCAAACTGATCTACTTGGTTTTATGTAATAAGTAAAGTGTCTATAACAGTTCCCTCTTATTGTATTTTGGTTTTTAATGACTTCAGTTTGTCTAAGATTAGCAATGCTCTAAACTGTTTCAGGACTTTATGTACACTTGTGGTGTATTTATGCCCATTTTTTAAAATAGAAATTCTTTAATTTTTCCCAATCTGTATTCATTATTTCTACAGGACTTTTTTTATATCAAATTCGTCAATCTATCTAGTTCTATATTGTCTAAGGTTTCAACAGACAGTCATCTAATATGGGTCTCTGAACATTTTTTATTTGCAGTAAAAAGTAAAAAGACAGATAGGTACACTGAGTGATACTATTCAATGTAGCATTCTCCTGTGCACTCACCTGTCTACTCCAGAGAGTACCTCGAACCTCCAAAGGAAATTTGGGGGATACAATGGGGTGGGGGAATCCATTTCACTAACAGATGCCATTTTGTTGAAAGGAAGAAGATGTAGGTATAATGCCATTCATTTTAGTTGACCTTCAGCAAAGACAACTGGATTGAGAAAAAGACAAAAGGCTGAAGATGCATCACAATAATAATGACACTGTGCTTTACAGAATTTTTTTTAATACTGGCTCTACCCGAGTGGAAAATATACCTAGTCTCCTGGGTGCTTTGTGGCTATTTTGTTCCAGTCCAATAACTTTCACAGCAAGTCTTCTTGTGTCCAACTTAGCTGTTTTATATTGTAGAGCCTCACTCATTTCCAGTTGACTTCTTGTTATCAAGATCAAGAATTTCACTTCAAAAGAGTGGGAACTGTATAGAACTTTTATTTTTTAAAGTGTAAAACCTGAACTGTTAACATCATGACTTCAGGCCTTGCAATACAATAAATCCAGTAGTATGGTATGTTTGTACAACCCCTCATTGGGCAAAAGCCTTTAAATTTTCAAAGCTTGCACCAGGATTCATCCAATATCCCTTGTGCAACAAGTTCTCTATTCTGTCTGATTGGACACAACTCTGCCTATCCCTACTCCTCAAGCTGAAGTGGCCACTAATCAGCCCAGAGGAGAGTGAATCCCCTAGCCAGCAAGTTTGTTCCTCCAGCCATGACTATATGCCTCCATCCTTCTTCCTGAGCCCAAGATCCAGTGTAAGTACGCTGCCAGAGAGTCATATCTAACTTCAGCATTCCCATAGCTTATTCCTTCTAAAAATGTTGCATCTTCCCTACAAATACTACAGCATTGACAACAGCATGCATGTAGCTGTTGTTGTTTTGTTGTTGTTATATTTATTACATTTATTTATATCCCACCCTTCTCCCAGGGCTGGTACTCAGGGCAGCTTACAACATTAAAAAACACAGTACAGTTAAAAACATATAAAATAGTATATTAAAATAGAATTAAATTACTACAATAATTAAAACGAATTCCATGCTAAAATCAAGTACTTTGAAAAGATTAAAATGCTTTAAATACATTAAAACAATATAACAACACCCCATCACTTGCCTTAAAAACTTCCTGTGTTAAAAGCCTGTCTAAACAAGTAGGTCTTCCCCTGCCGGGGGAAGGATGACAAGGAAGGGGCCATTCTGGCCTCCCTGGGCAGGGAGTTCCAGAGTCTAGGGGCAGCCACAGAAAAGGCCCTCTCTCATGTCCCCACTAACCGTGCTTGTGATGGTGGTGGGACTGAGAAAAGGGCCTCCCCTGAGGATATCAGAGTCTCAGAATCAGAGCTCATATAGGGAGATACAGTCTCCCACATAATCTGGACCTGAGCCATATAGGGCTTTATAGGTCATCACCAGCACTTTGAATTGTGCCCAGAAACAGACTGGCAGCCAGTGGAGCTGTTTCAACAGGGGCGTTGTGTGATCTCTATAACCTGCCCCTGTTAGTAGCCTGGCTGCAGTTCTTTGGACTAGCTGAAGTTTCTGAATACTCTTCAAAGGCAGCCCCATGTAGAGCACATTACAGTAGTCCAAATGTGATGTAACCAAAGTATGTACCACTGATGCCAGATTCGGTATCTCAAGGAGCGGGTGCAGTTGGCGCACAAGTTTTAAATGTGCAAAAGCATTCCTGGTCACCACAGAGACCTGGGTCTCCAAGTTCAAAGCTGAGTCCAAGAGTACCCCCAATATTTTATTAATATTTTCAAGTCGTGAATACTTGAATCTGTGGATGTAGAATCCGTGGATGTGGAGGGCCGACTGTACTAGACTGGGGGAGGGGGAGGTCACTGGCAAAAATGATAAGTCTCAGAAGCTATTAGTAGTTGATTCCTAATAATAATGTAAGAAGAAATATATATATATATTTAGATCCAAATGTTAAAATCAACCATTTTCAGCAAATTCTTTGTAAAAGTTTCTGAGGTTTTGTTTTTGTCTTCACAGTGTCTGCCCCAAGCAAGTCCCTTGGAAGAAGGAGGAGAAGGCTGGCTCGAAACAGATTCACTGTCGATTCAGATGCTGTGCTTGCCAGCAGCCCTGAGAAAGACCCCCAGCAGGCCTCCAACAGCAAGGACACTGACCGCTGGGTAGAGGAACAGTTTGACCTTGGTCAGTATGAAGAACAAGAGGATATAAAAGAAACAGACATTCTCAGTGATGACGATGAATACTGCGAGCCTCTGAGAAATGCCATAGTTGAAAAAGAACTTCAGGAGCAGCTGCAGGCTGCCTCCATTACCAGCCAACAGTCATATCGAGGCGAGAGAATACGATACACTGGGGGCACCCATGCATCTCGAATGGCCCAGTTGAAGAAACAAGCTGCTTTGTCTGGAATTAATGGTGGCATGGAAGGCAACAGTGAAGAGGTCATCTGGGTGCGCCGTGAAGATTTTGTACCACCAAGAAAACTGAACACTCAGCTTTAGACTCATCACTCCCTTGCTAGATGGTAGACATAGATGTGCCCCCCCCCCCCCCCCCCCCCCACACATTGTGGAGAATGACCCTTTAAAATGCACACTTGCACATACAGTTATGGCAGCTAAACTGGTTGAAACCACACAGCCTGTTTCTTCTTCTTGTTTTCCTCTTTAATACATTGTATGACAAGGAGAGAGAGAAGCAGAACAAAATTTGGAAATAGAATGAGCTTGAGTCCTTCTATGTATATTACCAAGGGCTTTAAATTATTTAATCTAACCAGGGGCTGCATATTAAAATAGTATTGCTAGATATTATTAGAAAATTGCTGTGGGTGGGTGGATTTTTTTTTAAAAGACAAAATACCTATGTGCAGCAAATTAGTTAAATGATAGCACAAGCAGCAAATGGATTTTATATGTGACATGTCAATCATGTTCATCTTCCAAAAGGAAGCTGCAAGTAAACAAGGAACACATCTCCATAAATGCAGCTTAACATTTTTCCTCTTAAATTTCAGCTGTTCTCATTGTGATCCAGCAAGGATGATCCATGTACACACATAGGATTCTGGGCATGGACTTTCCTTCTGAATGAGGAAATGGTGTTGTATAGAGGAAAAAAACCTGCATCCAGGGGTATGCATGGGGTGGATTCGCACTGCACCACACTGCACTGCTGAACCACTGTTTGGCACTGCCAATGCTGAGTTGTCCAATCACTTATTCTGTGAGCCCTAGAACTAGACTTCCCTGCATCTTCTCTCTTAATAAGTGATTGGTACTGATAAGACCAAACATCTCTTCGGTCAGATACTTGCACGCAGTTGCATTCACAAAGCTTACTGTCACCAAGTGAGGATCTCTGTATCCAGTGTCATGATGTATATTTTAGGAATGTGTGAGGAAAAATCGGAAATTTATGTCGTGCCGAGTTCTCTTTGGTCTGTGGCTAGTCTAATGTCAATGTTGGAAGTTCTAGTTTTACATGGAAATTATAACAATGCCAAACATTTTTATTATTATTATTTGAAAAAGAGAGATCCAAATGTAACACTTGAAAAAGATATTTTTCTGTATTTTACCTGAAACATGGGCACAAAGGGATGGGAATTTTACAGTGTTAAGCTACAATCTTAAACATGTTTACTAGGGAGTAAGTTCCATAGGACACAGTAAAACTTGCCCCCAAATAAACATACCTAGATTGTGCTGTTTTATTCCAAGCTAGGATGTAACATAATTCTTTTAGAATGGGAGGATGCTGGTTTGTAAGTAGAATTCTAAACTGGAAACTCTTAGGGATAATCTCTTTTTTTCTTCCTCTCTCTCTCCCTCTCTCTTTCTCTCTCTCTGCCCCTCTCTTTTTCTCTTTCTCTGTAAAATAAAAAAGGGACAGCTGTACATATTTGAGACTGGAATTAAGTTAGAAATGTGAATAAATAACTGAGAAAACAAGATTAAATTAACCCCTGCTGTAATTCCGTTGGAATTGGCAGGGTTGCATCTCAGAATAGTTTGATCCTCTGGTTGATGAAGTTAGGGCTCAGGAAAAATTAAATATTTTATGGCCAAAAAAATCTGACATCATTTTATTCTTTTCCTCTGTGAAATCAGTGTACTTTATTATTTGATTTAATCCCATCACTATAGAATATGAAGAAAATTTCTAAACAAGGGCACCTCTTATTCCATATTAAACTTCTTATTTAAGCATCTATAACAGGGTAAAGATGTGATTAAAATCTAAAAATTTCCAAATAATTTTGAAGCACTTTTTTTCTTATTAAGTATTTATATAGCTTTCCCATTTTAGTTTCAATCTGCAAAAAAGGAGGGAGGGCTATTTCTTTGTTTTGAGGGAGGTCATTTTTGTATCTCCTGATGTTTGAGACATTGGTAGATACATTGAAAACTGAAATTTTTATAATAGCTTTAGGGATTACATTTTATACAATCAGCTGTGGCTATATTTTGAGACACGAACAGAAAATATTTCCCAGCCGCACCAGCTGTCTTGTATCCCAGCCAATATTGAAGTCTTGTCTGTTTTGATTCTCAGTGCACTATACTCAGTGTTTTGAAAGTTTTATCCTCTTAACTTTTGCTATCTTTTAATTGTTTTTTTTCCTTAAAAAGCTTTAGCAACATTTTTACACCCTGTGTATATCACCATATTTGAATTCAAGTCAGTTGTGTACCAGTTTAATAGACATGACAATGTTTTAGCTGTCCCCAGTGGAATACAATAAGCCTGTGAAATGCTGGACGTCCTGTGCTTGGAGGGTGCCATTGTACTTGTACATAATGTCATGACCTGTCAATGTCAAAGGTTCTTATATATTTCTTTTATAAGCTGAAAGAAGGTCTATTTTTATGTTTTTAAGTATATGAATGGAACGTTGTAAATGCCTGTCAAATAAAATAATACCCCCAAAAGTTGGAATAGTGTTGTCATTGTGTTGGTGGTTATTTTGGGGAGTATCTGCATGACACAATTACATTGTTTGAGAGTACTTTAATGGCCATGGCTCCATCCTGTGCAATACTGGGATATGTATAGCCATAAAGAATGTAGATTTTCTTGCCAGAGAGCTCTAATGCTGTATTCTAAGGGAGCTGACAAGTGGGGAAAGCATCACCTGCAAGCCAAATACAGCCCAAACCTATTTTTGTGGCCCAAAAATAATTCAATTTTTTAATTTAAAAATGGGAAAATACTTGTTGCTTGAAACTGCCTCCTAGTACTCCCTTGATGGCTTAGGGAGAATGTTGCCACATTGGGTTTAGGGGGAGGCTTTTTAAGCCCATGAGAGACCTGTTTTCTAACAGAAAGCAACCTAGAAATTTATCACCTGGTCACGTCCTGATGAAAAGATGCCTTTTCTGGGCCTAAAATGGAATATGTTGTCCAAAATATGGCACAATTGGCCTCCCAACCTCCCAAGGGCTGACAGGGGTCATCTGAGTACCCCCCCCCCCATGGAAATGTTTGTTTTGGAGAGTGGAGATGCTCCCTGAGGGACCAATGTGGCCTTCTAAGCTCCAGTAGTTGCCCACCCCTAGATAATTCTGTGTACCTCACCAAACTACAACTCACAGGATTTTATAGGATGGAGCCCTGGCAATTACAGTGGTGTCAAATTGCCATAACTGGGCAGTGTAAAGTGCACATTTAATTTAAGTAAAATGCTTCTAAGACTTGTTGTTTTCAAACATTAATATTTAAGCTATTATCTGACTCTCCCATTGAATCATTGGCACCTAAATAGGTTTATCATTGCCTGGAGAAGCATTTTCAGTATCAGCCTTACACTATCTGTTTGTCAAACTTCATAACACACATTTTGCTTACACAATATAAGCCCTTTTGTACGGACATTGACTTTCTTGCTTATCTGGTGCTGAATCAGCAATGAAAATTGATCTCTGTCAAGAGCTTAAATTGTACTATCCTCAGATACAGGTTATTAAAGGGGAAATAGGGTAATATGGAATACTGCACACTACCATCACACTTTCTTTCCATGAACTGGGCAAGCTAGTAAAAATCCCTGCCTAAGCCTTGCCAACAAGCAAGAGATATGCATGGGCCTGCAGGTATGTGCTGAATTGTTAGCTTACTTTGTCATCGGTTCGCTTTTGTCTGCTTTGCCTGGTCCATTGGTTCTATCTCACTGCTCTTTCTACCCATTCTTACATTTTCTTTTAAAGACTTCCTTGATAGTACCACTCTCCAGATTTGCATGCTATGTACACTTATGTATTTCCCCTTTACAGACATTGATTGTGGAAGTGGCTCCCATTATATTGTATTGTGTTGTGTGTGTTGGGTCATCCCTGAAATACCGTAGCCCCTCACTGTGTTTGTGACTTCATCTCCTGAGTCTCCCTGTGCCACCATTACCACTCATTTTATCATTTTACTGTTTTCCATTTCTAACTACTGCATATCCAATTAGGATTGCCAATGTGAAAACTGGAGAAGACTCCTAACCTTTAATGGTTCTATAGAAGGGGAAATATTTTAGGTTTTGCTTGTTACTTTATAGTGTGACAAGCAACACTGGCTGAAATATCCATTAAAGGTACAGGAGCCCTCTCAAGTGTTCAGTCTAGCACCCCTATATCCAGTATCTGTGAATCTTTTTCATCTACCACTCCAACCACTTTCCAAGCTTGTTTTTGATTCTGTTGTATGTAAATTGTTGCTAAATTTATTTTTAATAAAACAACATGTCTGTACATTCTCCCCCATTTATCTTATTGTCAGCTTACATCTGTAGCCAGAATGTTTGCTTTTTAACTTTTCTTTATTGCAACAAGGCTTAAAAGCCATGCTTTTTATAGCTCCCTTGTCTCTTAGGGCTCAAACTGTGCTAGCATACTTTTGGACACCTTTCTTAATCTGTGAGAAATGTTTTATCTGGGTTTTAATCATAGTGATTAAATAGATTACAAAACTCAAGAGATTTGATCTTCCTGACACCCTTTCTATTTCTTTTTAACTAATCACCTTGCTTTTGAAACATTTATACTTTTGAAGCTCTTGGCATTTTTCACCGTTGGCATTAATCGGGGAAAACTAAAATGTTGGCCAATGTGGTATAAGTGATTTGAGTGTTGGACTAGACATTGAGAGACCAGGATTCAAATTCCTGCTCAGAAACCTAGCCTTAATGATCAGGAGTTATGAGGTAACTTGTAATCTAACACCTGAACCATCAAATGTAGGTGACATTTTGATGAACTGTGGGGCACCTCTGCTTGGTTTGACTAGAGTTTCTCATAATAAAAGCTGCCATTTTTCCTCAGATTTGTTTGAAAACTCCAATTTAAAATGAATATTTCTAGCTCATTGTTTGTTCGAATTTAAAAATAAAGAAAGAATAAATAAAGAATTGGATTAGATCAGGGATCTATTTACTCTGCCAGTCAGCTCCACTCCAAAGTTATGTGTGTATGTGTCTTCAAGTCGCTTGTCAACTTATAACAAACCCAGAATGTCATAGGATTTTCTTAGGCAAGGGTTTGGCCACTTCCTTCCTTTGAAATGTAGCCTACAGCATCTGGTATTCCTTGGTGATCTCCCATCCACCAACTCATCAAGGTCAACCCTGCTTAGTTTCCAAGATTAGATGGGATCTGCTGCCTTTAGGAAATTTCATTACAGGCCTATACAAACCAGCAGTTAGTAGTTTAAATGGGGAAGGGATACTTCCTCTTGTAGTGGCACCTCCTTACTCAGAATATAGGCTACACCACCTAATGCCTGAAAAAAAATCTAGATTTTAGTCAGTGGACTATATTAGACAAGTGTGTATCCAAAATGCACACATTTTGAACTACTGAAAAATGCACACTCATTTCTGTAAGGAAATTGAGTTCCCCTTATCTGAAATGCTTGGAACGAGAAGTGGTTTGAATTTTGGATGTTTTTATTTTTATTTTGGAATGCCTGTACAGTGGTACCCCGGGTTACGAATGTAATTCGTTCCGCGGCGCCGTTCGTAACCCGAAAGATTTTGCTAGCCGAAAAAGCCATAGCCGCTAGCGCTGAAAGCCGCGATTTCGTGTGAAAAAGCGCCGAAAAGCACCAAAAAATTTTTCGTAAGCCGAAAAAAAAACGGTAACCCGAAACAGTTTTTTCCTATTTATTTTTTTCATATCCCGGAAATTTCGTAACGTGGTGATTTCGTATCCCGGGGTACCACTGTATTTGCATATCTGTACATAAAGAGATACCTTCAAGATAGGACCCATTCTAAACACAAAATTCATTTATTTTATATATATATATATATATATATATATATACACCTTATACACATAGCCAAAAGGTAATTTTTTTAAAAAATGTAATTTTAATACAATATTTTTGTTATTGTACATGAATCAAAATTTCTGTACATTGAACCATCAGAAAGCAAACGTACCACTATCTCAGCCACCAATGAAAAAAGTTTTGTTTTTTGGAGTATTTAGGATTTTGGAATTCCAGACAAGGGAGACTCAACCTTTATTTAGGTTTGAAAGCATAATTTAGCCAGCTTGCGTGGGGGAAAAAAAATATTTCCAACTATAAATCAACGGCACGTTCTGCATTCCCCTCCCCTGGACTGATTAAAGCCATTTTCTAAGCATTTCCTTTAGGAAAATGAATGATTTATGAATGATTGGGGATACTATGAGGCAGAAAATCCCTGCTCATGCTTTTGGGACAGCCTAGTCCTGTAACAGCTTAAGAGTCACTGGAGAGGGCTCTGAAAATTGAAGTCATGAAATGAAACCATGGGGTTGGGATTCATTTTTGCAATGTTACATTAATTAACTACATTGTAATCTTCATAATAAATATATTTGTTCAAGCCTTTTTAGCAGTTCTGATTTGTTTACAAGCAGACAATTCAGGTTTTGTTATTTTTGACATTCAGTGTAGCATTTTGGAGAGTGTGACTTAGCTGCCTATATACCTTAAAGGCATCAGATTCCATCTGATCTTGGAAGCTAAGCAACATCAGTTCTGCTTAGTACTTGGATGAGAGACCACCAGTGAATACCAGGTAAAGGTAAAGGTAGCCCCTTGACATGAATGTCTAGTCGTAACTGACTGTAGAGGGCGATGCTCATCTCCGTTTCTAAGCCAAAGAGCCAGCGTTGTCCAAGGACTGCTCTGGTGGCCATGTGGCCAGGATGACTGCACCAAATGCTGTTACCTTCCCACTGAGAAGTGGTACCTGTTTATTTGTATTTGAATGCTTTTGAACTGCTAGGTTGACAGAAGCTGGGACTAGTGATGGGAGCTCACCCCATCATGCAGCACTCAGACCTCAAACTGCCAACCTTCCGATCTTCTCATCATCAGAACTGGCATCTTAACCACTAAGCCACCACATCCCTTCCAGGTACTGTAGGCTATATTGCAGAAGAAGGAACTGGCAAAACCACCTTTTGAGTATTTCTTGCTTTAAAAAAACCTGTGAAATTAATGAAGTTGCCATAAACACGCACAGTGTGAGAGTGCCCTTAACTTTTCAGATCAATATTGTCCAAAGTTAACCACTGTGTCCCATCGCACACTCCCTTTTCCCTTGTATATAGTGCTATTATGCAAATCCACCACTTATTGGGGGGGGGGATTAAATTGGAAATTTTGTCTTCTGAGAGAACAAAGTTTGTGTGTATGTCCAAAAATTATTACCAGGAAAATAAGAACAAAGTGCAATGCAAATGAAATGTGACAAGGTAGCAACACGCTGTAAATTGTCCTTGTTTTAATTTGCATTAAAATCTGTGGCAGATTTTAAAGCTCTTTGGAGAGTGAAAAAATAACATTAGTACAAATAAGTCAGAAGTAAACTATTATATATTTAATACACAGTCACAATGATTATAGGAAATAATGCAATGTAAACAATGAGTCATTTAGTTTGTATGCTTTCTACTAAAACCGGCTTATAAGTGGAGTTGTCTAAATAGGTTACATTCTCAAACTTTGGCTCTCCCATCATCTCTGACCATTGTCATGCTGATGGGGCTTCTGAAACATAAAATACCAAATATACAAAGGACCAAAGGTTGAAACCCCCATTCTAGGGGCTTGTTCCAGCGTAGTGGATTTTTGGAGTACTATTTTCTTTTTAGTTAATATTTATCTCATAGCTAAAACTATTTGTACAGTGGGCCCTTTGTATCTGCTGAGGTTTGGTTTCAGGATTCCTCATTGATACCAAAATCTGTGGGTGCTCAAGTCCCATTATATACAATGGTGCAGTAAAATGGAGCCCCATATATAAAATGGGAAAATCAAGGTTTGACATCTTGATTTTTTTTTTCCAAGCCCTGGATGGTTTGGTTCATGGCTGCAGAATCCATGGATACAGAGGGCTGATAATTTCAAAAAGCAGATACAGTAGGTCCATTTCCCCCTAAGGCTCCATATGTTCCTGTTCCTATTCCATTGTGGGCATGAGAAGGAATTTGAAAGCTTTTAAATCCATTTTTGATTGAACATAGTTTGCTTTGTCTCATTAACATAATAATAATAATAATAATAATAATAATAATAATAATAATAATAATAATTTATATTTCCCCCCTTTCTCTGTGGATAGACATGGTTAATGTTAACCTATGATTAGTGGAGATAAACCAACTTCAAACTTTAGAGTATGAAGAAGTTAATCTAAAATGGAAGTGGACACATCCAGTCTTACCAACTGTGACACTACTTAGAGAAAGCAAACTTTGGCGCTTTACAGACCGCCCGTTTGGGGTGGCCTGTAGGCACTGCTTTTCCCGCCGGATCAGGGCCTCAGCTTCCAGAGTGGCAGCCTCCGAGGCCCCAATCCACCTCTTTCCAGGCCGCAGGGAAGCGGCAAAAGGCCGCTTCCCTGCGGCCTGGAAAGGGGTGTCCTTGGGGCTTCACCCAATGGCAGTGGGGTGAGGAGGAGAAAGGGGCCACTCGGCCCTTTCTCCCTTGTGTCGCTGGCGCAGCCATTTAAAGGCTGCGCCAGCGATGCAAATCACGGAAGGAGCTCCGTTTCGGAGCTCCTCATGCTGCGGAAAGGGCGCTCTATGCGCCCTCGCGGTGCGAAGACGTCACATCCATGCTGCCCCATTTGGAGGCGGCACGTTCGTGACGTCGTAATGGCGGCCCCCATGTGGAACGGGCGCCACCATTTTGTACGTCCAGGGGACGTACTAGGGTTAGGTGCGTGCGTAAGGCACGCACTTTGCCTAACTCTAGTACATCCCCAGGACATACTTTACGCCCGTCTATAACGGGCCTTCGCCTTGGTTATGCACACATAAGTTCCACAGAGACAAGATGACTATATGAAAACACCTTAGAAGATTTAATATGCAAAGAATTTGGCTGTTCATGTACTTGGTGGTCAGAATGTATGAGCCTGTATCAGGGGTGGGAATCATGCAGTCCTGTTATTGGACTGCAACTCACAGTAGCCCTAACCAGGACAGCCAGTAGTGACAATTTTTGGGAGTTGTGGGTCAAAAACATCTGGAGCAGTCACATGATCACCAACCCTAGTCAAAGTCTCTCCCATAGTCCAAACTAGGATAAATAGAATCATAGAATCATGGAGTTGGAAGAAACAACAAGGGCCATCCAGTCCAACCCCCTGCCATGTAATCAAAAGCACTCATTGCAGATGGCCATCCAGCCTCTGTTTAGAAACCACCAAAGAAAGAGACTCCACAATTCCCCGAGGCAATGTATTCCACTGTTGAACAGCTCTTACTGACAGGAAGTTCTTACTAATGTTTAGGTGGAATCTCTTTTCCATTGCTCCATATCCTAGTCTCTGGAGCAGCAGAAAATAAGCTTGCTACATCCTCAAAATGATATCCTTTCAAATATTTAAGTTGGCTATCATACCACCCCTTAACCTTCTCTTCTCCAGGCCAAACATACCCAGCTCCCTAAGTCTTTTGAGACTTTTCACCATTTTGGTCACCCTCCTCAGGACATGCCCCAGCTTATCCACATCCTTCTTGAATTGTGGTGCCCAGAACTGGATACTATTCCAGGTGATGGCTGACCAAAGGAGAATAGAATGGTGCTATTGTCAGGATGAGTGCATCCAGAGGAAAATGTTATAGATGCAGCATTATGGGATATGGGTAAGAGGTTACCATAGGTCATGTGGCAGCCATGATGAGCAAACAGTTTGAAAGGTGCTGTGTCACAGGAGGATAATGACACACAGGCATCACCAGGCTTCAATACTGCAGAGTCATGCCACATGGGGAAAAGGAAACTGTGTTGCACACCAGTAAGGGGTTGGGCTAAAGGCTCCAGTAGTAAATGTGTATATAAGGGAGTATATTTCCATTCCCAGTGTGGTGGTGGTGGTGTTATATATAGTGAGCGGAGCATTTTGTTGGTCAGTGTGAGATAATGTAAATATCAGAATGAAGATTAAAAGCCTCCTTGAGAGTACTCAGAGCATTGTGGTGTCTACAGCATCTGCGTGTGGGAGAAGGCTCCAGCCTGCACTGAACTGTACAGCAGAATTTCTGTGGCGTGTGTTCCTGGTGCAAAGCTTCAGCGTCTAGACTTCGGGTTGAAAATGCGCCAACAACTATTACTTCCCTTGGCCTAGACACTATACTCCTATTGATTATGTACTATGTTTTATTTTTGAGAAAGTCATGCTGATTTTTAATAATCACAGTATTTCTTTTTACTTGCTTACAGACTGTCTGTTTCATGATCTGCCCTAGAATCTTTCCTGATGTAGTAGTCAAGATGGCTGGGTGGTAATTATTTGAGTCCTTCCCCCCCCCTTTTTTTTTTTTTAAGATGGGGGCAATATTTGCCCTTCTTCAGTCTGCTGGGACCTCTCCAGGAATTCTCAAAGATTATTGCCATTGGTTCTGAGATTACGTCTGCCAGTTGTATTGCATCAACTGTTGAATAGAAAACAAGGCTTAGGTAAATCACACTGATTCAGTGAATCTACTCTAGTTGGGACAAGCAAGTAGACTTAGGACATTTATCTGAGTCTGTACTTGTATTGGTTACCACTGAACATCTGAGCCCATTTCTGAGCTTTGTCTTATAAACCGCAATATTATTTGAAACTAGCTTATTTCAAGGATCACCTGTACTTGTATGCATCAACCTCTGCCTTGAGTTTAGCATTGAAGGCCCTCCTCATTAGCCATTAAGATCAATTAGACTGACAGGCATCAGGATCAGGGTCCTTTCAGTACTGATCTGCTACCCTGTAGAATGCCCCAAGGGATATATGTAGAGTTGGCCCCTGCCATCTCAGTGTTCAGAAAGGCTTTGAATAGTTATATGTTCAGAGTAGCTTTTAACTAATGTGACTTGCTTAGACATCAAAACTAGTTCATAAATGTGCATTTCAGAGCAGTACACACACACACACACACACACACACACTGAAATCTGAGGGTTTTGTTTAGAAGTAACACATAGTAATCGGCCAATCATGTCCAAAACCTAACTATGAAGCATTCATTTGGTGGCTCTACAATAAAGCAGTTGGATTTGTATAGCGACAGAAACTTTAAACTGTTGTATAGACTGTTTTTAATTTTTTCCATAGAAACATAGTCTAAAAACATTTTAAGACATGCAATCTTCTTATGGCTGCACCAAAGTATAAGCTGGTGGAGAGAAGGGCAGATTCCCTTTGCGATGCTAAACCATGGCTTATCATTCTATGCAAACAGTTACTGGA
This sequence comes from Sceloporus undulatus, assembly GCF_019175285.1. NCBI lineage: Eukaryota > Metazoa > Chordata > Lepidosauria > Squamata > Phrynosomatidae > Sceloporus > Sceloporus undulatus. The sequence goes on along the minus strand of NC_056524.1, from coordinate 64,511,029 downwards.
TAATTCATCATGGGTGCCTCCTGCTGGAATGACAGTACATTGAAAGCCCCCATGGGTTCAAGGAACCAGCTTCAGAATTGTTTGACTCCTGGACAGTGCTCATATTTATCTTTCAGAAGTTGAAATGTCTGGTTTCTATTACCCACAGAGTATTTCTGTAATTACATGTTGTTTGTTTAGCTTGTTGGTTTTATGAACAGGAGCTGGAAGAAGAAGAATTCAAATTAAGTATTGATCTGAAAACAAAAGGAAAGTATTCATATCACAATTGGAAACAACAATTTAAATTTAAGTAGCCCTGAAATGTTTTTGCTGTAAGAAAAAGTATAAATATGGAAAGCAACTACAATTTGCAAAACCATCTGAACTGAATATTATATTATAAAGAAGAATAGAATTTACCAAAAGAGGGGAGAAAGTGTGATAAGGTTAATGGGTTTGCCTCAACCATGCTTCCAAAGATACTGATGCAACAAAACTCTGGTTTGCTCAACATTTCAAGAGCTTCTTTGTCAAATCTTTGTTAGATGTGTGGAGTCTAGGATTTTATATTGTTCAGAGTCCCAGGGCATGGAGTAAGTCATTGGTTCAACAGCACATGGCAAGCCTGGGGTCATACATATTGCATCTAACATTTTAAACCACATCTCAGTATGATTGCACATGATTGGGCTAGGAATTGTTGGAGTGTGCTCTGATTACATTTTTGTTCAAACTGAGTTTTAAAGGCAAAACACAGTTATTTCAGTCACATGAATGAATGGTGAAGATAGTACAGGTTGATGATATAGCCCTTTCTCCACCATCCATATTAAGATGCTGATTTCATACAGTGAGAACTTTATTAAACATACACTTTGATTGCTTGCTTGTGGAATAAAGCACATTTACATTGGCTGGAGCATTAAATGGGAACACCTAAGTTCAGTTTCATGCAAAATATACTGGAAGGAAGAGATGTCCAGCTTTTCTGATTGCACAGAATAATTGCTGAGCAATAGTTCCATGTGGAAATTATAGAGATGCAACTGATTTTTCTTTCTGTAAGACATCCAGGGGTAGCCGTGTTGGCCATTTAGCAAATCCAGTCAAAATCCACCGAACAGTGATATCTTTATTGGCCAAGCTTCACTGGCTTCTTCATCAGGCAAGGTGTTACAAACCAGACAGGAGGGAAAAAAATTGAAGATGTTTGTTACAGGCTTCCATTGTGCTGTTTCTCTTCTTAGTTAAAATGGTATGGCCATTTCCTCCTTCGGGCCATGTGGTAACCGGGAGATTTTCAAAGTCCAGGAAATTTAACATCCATACATCTCAACAAAGAAATCCAATATGTCTCCATCTTTGTGAGGCCACAGGCCCCTTTGTAGACAGAGGACATTGGATCTCCCAGTTGTGTAATCATGTAGTAATCTCCCAGTTACAGCCTGCAAGATATGTCCCTCCATACCATCTTAACTAAAAAAAATAAACAGCAAAATGCCGACCTATGACTAACATCTTTAATTGTTTTCCTCCTGTTTGGTTTGTAACACCTTGCCTGATGAAGAAGCCAGTGAAGCTTTGAAAGCTTGCAACATGTATATTGTGCATTTTGGTTGGCCAATAAAGGTATCACTGTTTGGTGGATTTTTGATTGATTTTTCTGTAAGACTAATTGTGAACATTTTCACCTGTAGCCAGAAGATGGTGCTACTTCCTCAGAAATAACTGTGCAAAAAACAAAAAACAAACAAACCCTAGTTGATTAATTTTACAAAATAGAAGAGCAGAGTAGTCAGTCCAAAGTAATTAAGAACAAGGAGGAATCTTTGGGTTATATAAATGTTATATTTGTGGCAGAATGGAACGTAAGATAGGTACAGAAGAACCCACCACTAGGTACTACTTGAATTTTGCGTCATTCAATCAAGAAAAAGCAATTTCAGGGGATGAACTTAGATTTGTTTTCCATTTGAGAAAGATTAAAACTTTTTAATTAACTCTCTAATACCTCTTTTAGGAATCAAATATTTTCTTAATCTTTCCGCCATTAATCACAAAATGGTCTAATCATGTTTGATGTAATAATGACATTTTAAAGGAGGAGATATCTTGGGAAGCTAACTTATACCAGGTCATACTCTTACCCTGCTCAGCCCAGTATTGTCTACTCTTGACAGGCAGTAACTCCTTAGAGTCTCAAGCTCCCTTCCCACCATAGGTGACAGCCATTCTCTCTTACATTTCTTAATAGATGTTGTTGTTGTGTGCCTTCACCTTATTTCCAACTTATAGTAACAATGAGGCAAACCTATCATAGGGATTTCTTGGCAAGATATGTTCACCTTTTGTGTGTGTGTGTCTGTTGATTTTGCTTTCTTCTGAGGCCAAGAGACTGTGACTTGCCCAAGATCACCCAGTGGGTTTGCAAGGCCAAGTGGGGATGCGAATCCTGTTCTCCAGAGATGTAGCCCATCACTCAAACCACTTTACCATGCGAGCTCCTGAATTAGTTACTCATTAGTTAGTTAGTTACTTATTATTTTTACCAAAGGGTCTGCATGGACTCCCAGAATTAATGTGATACTGGTAGTAAATATTTATGGTGATCACAATGACTATGAAACAACTTGTTTGAATTTGTGTGATGCAATTTATGACCAAAGAGGATTTTTTTTCTTGGGCCTACATACAGAAAATGAATATTTTTTTCCTTGTTTTGACCAAATTAATATCTTGTCAAGTTGGAATCATTCTCTTTGTAACCCTGAACATTATAAAAACCCTCAAGCTGTACTCCATCCTATTGTTTCTTACTGCATTTTCAAAAAGAATAGACTAGCCCTTTTTGAGAATGTGAGAGAAATCTCTTTTTAAAATTCTCTGTAAGTTGAACTTTTCCATTATAGCCCCAGAGGTTTTTTTTTGGGGGGGGGGGTTGGTGGGTTGCATTATGTCTTCTAGAAACTGTAGCTTTGGGGTAGAAACCATCTATTGTTCAGTTATCATTCCAGCTGAACCAATTAATTTGAACACTGCTGGAAGAAGCTGGAACTCAGAGGGAGTGCTTTTGCCTTTGGGGAGAAAGAGAAATATGAACTGGTATTTGTTCCACAGAAACACCCTTCAAGAAAGGAATATGTTATGGGCTTTAAAGCAGGACAATGGTGTAGACTGTCTCCCTTCCTAGATTTCCTTGGGCTAGTAAAGCCCTTCCTCTGAACATATAGTTACAAACTATGCTAAGGTAGGGAAAGGCTTGTTGGTTTTGTGGCGGGGGGGGGGGGGCCCCCCCAAAAATAAATACAGCAAAAGAGAGCAAGGGAAAAAAACCAAACTTTTTCCCAATTTTGTACAGGATTATCCCCCCCCCCCCCCACACACACACAAACAGAGACTCATAACTGTGAAGTCTCAGTCTTGGAAGTAATTTGTTATAAATAATATGTTTCCTGTTATTAACATATTTTTCCTATAATGAAGATAACAATAGCAAGTACATTTCTATGCACTTAAGCACTCCCTAAGCAGTTTACAATGTGTGTAAGCTAATTGCTCCCAAAGAACTGGGTACTCATTTTAGCAACCTTGGAAGGATGCCAGTCTGAGTTGACCCTAAGCCTCTGGCTGAGATTGAACTCACAACCTTGTGGTTTGTGAGTGAGTGGCTGGAGTACAGGCATTTAACCATTGTGCCACCATGTTACATTATACTTGTAACTTAATGAGGGGGTAAATGAATTTATTTAGCCACATAACAGTACCATTTATAGTTATGGGGCTGTGGTGGAGGAAGGATATTAAATAGTTCATGCTGTGCCTCATGGTCTTCTGTGGGTGTCAAAGCAAAGTGAGGCACTAGGAGAGTAGATTTAGTACAATAGGCTTTTAGCATTCATGTACAGGTTTTTAGATGTGGAAAATCCAAATTTAATTTTTGGTTAAAATTGCTCTTTGTACCGGTCGGCTTGGCATCACTAATCTTAACAGGCCTTTTTACTTCTACCTGGAAGAAATCTTTAGCCATGAAGCTGTCCTCTATTGGGCTATCATTATCATTTATATCTTCACTAGTTTACAACAAGGCAAAAATTACTATCACACAGAGAATTAAAGATATTGACTTGCAAAGTCATAGAAGTCAATCACCACTACATTTTGTTATTGGGGAATCTGGGGAAACTGGAAAATGTGCTAGATATTTTGAATATTTGACCATCCCTAAGCAAAGAAGGGCCTTTAAGTTGGGAAGATTAAATATTCTGCCACCAGCAGTTTTGGAGGGAAGGTACAATAAGGTACCCTACCGTTGTTGGTTTTGTCCCTGTGGCCTTGAGGAGATTGAATCAATTAGTCATGTTCTTCTTAGTTGCCCCCTCTATATAGAGACCCATGCATTTTATACAGCAGTTCCCAACCTTTGTTGGGCCACGACTCCCATTGGGGAGGAAAGTCCCGCCCGTGGCCCCCCTGATAGGTTGGGAGGCCAGGAAGGGGCGGGATTTTGGCTGCATACAAGCCCCAGCAGGCTTTGTGGCCGGAGGTCCCACCCCTTCCCAGCCTCCCAACCAATTAGGGAAGCCACCAGGGGAGAAGGGGCGGGACATCCGGCCATAAAGGCCTCTGGGGCTTGCAGTCCCCTCCCCTTCTCCCCGTGGTTGTCTGGCAGCCGTGGGGAGAAGAGGAGGCAGCCACGATTGTCCCTTACTCCCTGTGGCTGTCTGGCAGCCGCGGGAAGGAAGGGAAGGAGGAGGAGGCGGCCCCGGCTCCATCCCCTTCTCCTCGCAAGTGCCTGTGCCAGGGCCAGGGCCAGCCCTTGCAGGGAGAAGGGAAACAGGAGGGAGCCCCGCCCCCTCCTTTTCCCTGCGTGGTGCCTGTGCTAGCGCCGGCACCCGCAGAGAAAAGGGGAGGGGAGGCGGGGGGATTCCCAATCTGGCGACCCCCAGGTTGGGAACCACGATTTTATATAACTCCTATTGTCAAGTATTTACCCGGAAGGGAGAATAAATTTTATATTAAATATTTTTTAGCAGACCATAATGAAGATGTAACCAGCAGAGTCGTTAAATTTCTTGCAGCTGCTATTACCTTTCGGAGAGGCTATTTAAAACAGATTCAGTGAACTCTGGAAGTCTAATTATGGCTGATATTGTTATTGCAAACACCATGTAATTTGCTGTATGAAATTTTATCTTATATAAACTGATATAAACCGTACTCCGTCTGCCTCCAGAGAAACGGAGGTACTTGTGATAGGTTCCCCTGGTCCAGGAATGGCGTGGTTCCACCTGTCCTGAACGGGATCACGCTTCCTGTAAGGACTCCGTGCGCATCTGGGGGTGCTTCTTGACTCGTCGCTTCACCTTACAGCTCGGTGAAATGCGACGGTCAAGAGCACTGGTTATCAGCTTCGCTCATTCACCAGCTGTGCCCATACCTGCCCGAGGGACCTTGAAACGGGGGTACAATGCTCTGGTAACCTCTCGATTGGACTTCTGCATGGCACTCTACATGGGGCACCCTTGTACCAACCCGGAAGTACAGATGGTAAAATGGCAGCCAGACTGGTCACTGGTACTTCCAGGGCCAGTCATATTACACCTGTACTTAAAGATCTGCATTGGCTGCCCATTCGCTTCCGGGCACAACACAAGGTGTTGGTTATGACCTATAAAGCCCTACATGGCTTGGGCCCAGGTTACCTTGAGGACCGTCTCTCCCCATACATTCCGCCCCGCACCCTCAGAACATCTGGGCAGCAACTACTGAGGGTCCCTGGGGCTAGATTAGCCTCCACTACAAGGAGATCATATTCCATCATCACCCCGACCCTCTGGAACACGCTGCCCATTGAGCTCCGCTTGGCCGCCGCCCTGGCCCAGTTCAGGAGGGAGTTGAAAACCCCCTTGTTTCGATCTGCTTTCCCCAATACAAGCTCCAGCTAGTCTCCCCCCCTCTGACAGCAAGTGTAGCTGGCTGATGAGGTTTTTAATATTGATTTTAATGCTTTTGTATTTGTACTGTTGGTTTTGATAGTCTTGTTTGATATTGTACTGTATTGTATTATTTTGATTGTTGTTCACCGCCCTGATTGTAGGAAGGGCGGTATACAAATAAAATTTTTATTTATTATTATTATTTATTTATTGACGAGGCTTTCCAATATGGTTATAGGATGGTCTATAGTTTTTTTTAATACTGTTCTATTATTTTTATCAATTTCTGTTATTGATATGCAGACTATGCTAAAGGAATTCTTTGAAACATTTTTATAACCTTTTAAAACACCTGCAAGTTGACACATGTTAGAGTTTCTATGACTGTATAAGTGGTCATTATCGTATTGTATTTTATCATTGTGCTGGCTGTGTGCCGTAATATATATATATATATATATATATATATATATATATATATATATATATGGAAAATCCAAGTAACTAAAATGTAATCCCTACTACCTTTCCATGGTGGTAGAATTGAGTGCTCCTGTGAGACAAGAAGCTATGCAGCTGGTAGGGTCTCTCATATCAGGCTGAGGAGCCCGATTAAATGTGCCAAAAGCTACTAGGCAGCAACAATAGTGTGGTGTGACACTGGTGGGGGATCTCTTGACGACAATGGCATCATAGTTATTGTTGTCTTCAAGTAATTTCTGACCTATGATGGACCTAAGGTGAACCTAGCATGGGTTTTTCTTGGCAGAATTTTTTTCAAGAAGTTTGCCCTTGCCTTCCTCTGAAGCTGAAAATATGTGACTTGCCCAGGGTCACCCAGTGGGTTTTCATGAGTGAGCAAGGATGTAAACTCTGGTGTCCCAGTGTCCTAGTCCAGCACCTGACACTGCATCATGCTGGCACGATAGCTAAACCTGTACAGAAGGAGGCAAAAGTAGACCACTCCTGAAGCTTTTTGCCTTGAAAATCCTATGATTGGAACAACCCAGAATGAAACAAAAGAGCAAGGAGATGAGACTCCCAGATCAGAAGGCACTGAAACAGCTACTAGGGAAGAGCAGAGGACAAGTACCACTGAGTCTTTTTCACAAGATCTAAAAAGATAAAGGGAAATTCATATGAAGAATAGGGATGCTCTGTGTCCAAGAGGGGGATACATAATGCAATCCGGGTGAAACAAAAAGAAAAAGAAAACAATGCACTGAGGGACTATATAAAAAAGATGAAAGGATGATAGATTCCTCAAAGAAGAACCATTTTAAAGAGGAATCTTCAGTTTTAGAAAGTGAAATGGAAAAGGCTCTTCAAAGCACCTTGAAGAAATAAATCACCAGGAACAAAGGGCATACCAATATAACTGTTTCAAGCTGTAGAGGTGGAAGCCATTCAAATTCTAACAATCTGCCAACAAACAGAAAATAAAATAATAGTCCACAGATTAGAAGCATTCAATATACATTCCAATCCCTGAGAAAAGAGACATCAGGGATTGGAGTAATCAAAATACTATTGAACTGATCTATTATGCAAGCAAAGTGATGCCCAAGATTTTATAAGATACGCTTTTACCATATATGGAGCGAGAATTGCCGGATGTCCAATGTGAGTTCAGAAAAGAAAGAGCATTAGGGTTCATATCACAAGCATGCACTGGATAATGGAACACACCAGAGAATTTAAAGAGAAAATCATTTTGTGATTGTAGATTACAACAAAGTATTTTATTGTTTAGATCATGAGAAATCATGGCTTGATTTAAAAGAAATGAAAGTGACAGAATATCTTATTGTTTTGGTGTAACACATACTCTGAAGTCACTGTTAGGACCCAATGTGGAGAAACAGAATTGTTTCCCATTGGCAATGGTTTGAGACAAGGTTGCATTTTATCACCTTATCTGTTTAACACCGTATCTATTTAATTTATGTTCAGAACATCTCATATGGAAAACAGGATTAAGCTCAGAGGAAGAGGGAATGAAAACTGAAGGGAGGAATACCAACCATTTAAGATATGGAGATGTTACCATATTACTAGCAGAAAACAGTAAAGACTTGGAATGGCTACTGAGAGAAGTTAAGCAAGAAAGAGAAAAAGAAGAGTTACAGTCAAATGTTAAGAACACAAAAATAATGACAACAGATGGTTTACATAAGTTTAAAGTGGTGGCAAAGGCACTGAAATTGTTAAAGGTTGCTATACTTTGGTTCATCATTAACCAAAATGGGAACTGTATTCATAATGTTTCCAATTTCTATGTATGACTGCAAAAGCTAGACAGTGAAGAAAGTTTGAAGGAAGAGAATCAACTCATTTGAAATGTGGTGCTGAGAAGAGTTGTACAGATGTCATAGTGAACCTTCACTAGAAGTGAAGATGACTAAACTAAGGTTGTCATACCATGAGATGGTCTGGCTCACTGGAAAAGACAATAATGCTTGGCCAAGTGGAAGGCAGCAGCAAAAGAGGACTATCGTCTTCCAAATGGATAGACTGAATCAAGGAAGCCACAGCCTTGAGTCTGCAAGCCCTGTTGTTAACCAGGTATCTTGGAGGTCTCTCATTCATTGGGTCACCATAAGTTGAAGTCCACTAGATTGAACATAACAATAACAAAAAATGTAATTATTAGACACCAGGGAGTTACTTATTATAAAAATTCTGAACTATGTCAGTAATTATCAATTTTTTGCCTTGAACTATAACTGCAACAAATTACTTTTTAAAAGGAACTTCCCAGGCTTTGGAAGTATTAAATGCATATATTTGTGGATTCAGGTGCATGTCTTTTTAAAAAAAGCTTCCTCAGAAGCACTAACCGAATTGTTTGAGTTGCCATTCATGGTTTTTCATTTAAGACAGAGATGCATTAAATTGTATTCTTTGCACTCGACAGTGTATTATGTACCTAGTTCTGTACAATGCTAGCCATTCATCTTTGTATTTTAATGCTAATGTAGTACAGAATAAAATGGCCATCACACTGCCAGGGGAAAAAAGCTGTCAGAAATCGGACTGCAAATAAAATGGTAAAACTTGTGTTCCTCAGTTCATTATATGAGATGCCAAGAATTCTGAGCCAAGAGTAAGTATACTTTTTAACCTTTAAAAAGACCTTAGGTCTCATCTATCCAGTTTCAACAAGATCACTCACATTATTAAATTCTTAAAAATTTGCTTTGGTACTTTGCTGGATCAGCATGTAGAGCCAGAATATTAGCTTGATATTTTAGCAGAAGTTTAAGAAAGAGTAAAAGTGATGATCAATGAGAAACAGATTTGTGATGGAGAAAGCGACGGGGAGAGAATGCTTTTGACAGGGAAAGAATGTGGATAACTCTTAATCATCTAGAAAAACAAGAAAATATAACTGAAAATTATATGATAAGCAGGCAACAGTTTATGTGCCTATTTTAAGTATTCTATGGACAAGTAGTTTCACTAAGTAAAGGCAGCTTAATAACTGTATTGAGGTGAACTATCATTGTTCAAAATGGGATTTAACACTCCACCTGATATACAATAAATTAAGATCATATATGTAGTCAGCTTACAACATTTATTTATTTATTTATTTATTTATTTATTTATTTACGGTATTTATACCCCGCCCTTCAGCCCTAAAGGCTCTCAGGGCGGCTTACAATTATTATTATTTTTAATCAGGCAGTTCCCTGCCCTCAGGCTTACAATCTAAAAAGACAAAACACAAAAGGAGAAGGGAATGGTGGTGGGGAAGGGGATCAGGTTTAGCATTTCTTCTCTCCCTCTGAGGCCTGGACCAAGGCAGATGCCATGGAGGGAGGGCTCTGCTTCTTAATGAAGGCCAGGCCCGATGGCGATGGAGCTGCCTTTTCACTCCCTCCCAGGCCAGTGTCTCATGACTGTATTAAAAACTGTCCTTGCTATTTCATTTAGTTATTCATTAATTACATATGTATCCTGCCTTTTATTTTATAGGCTCAATGTAGCATAAATTACCCTTCTCCTCCCCACTTTATTCTCACAACAATCCTGTGAGGTAGGGCAGAGTGCAAAAGGATAACTGGCCCCAAGTCAGTGACTTTTTCAACTTGGTGGGACTTGAAACTGGATAACAATCTTCAGGCTTATACTCTAACCACTAGGCCATATTGGTACTTTGACAGAATTCTAATATTGTCCACGCATCAGAGAGAGCAGGTCAGTTATCTGTATGGCTATCATGTTAATATCATTGAATATAAATTGGTAGGAGACAAAATACAGTGCCTATAAGTCATTTCCAATTTATTGAGACACTAAGGCAACCTTATAATGGGGTTTTCGTGGCAAGATTTGTTCAGTAGAAGTTTGCCATTGCCTTCCCCTGAGGCTGAGAGCATGTGACTTGCTCAAGGTCACCCAATGCATTTCATGGCCAAGCGGGGAATTGAACTCTGATCTCCAGAGTAGTAATCCAACACGCAAACCACTACACCACACTGGCTCTCTATGCCATCTCTACCATGCAGGTATATAGCTATAAAGGCTGAAAGCTAAATGTTATTTAATCATATGTCCACAGATGGGTAACATTACTGTTGGAATATCAACATTGCTACAAATGATCAGAAAATATTGCATGAACTGAGGTTAATATTTAAGTAAGTGCTACTAAAGAAGAACAATATTAAGAAAGTGGAAGCCTGTCCGTCATTAGAAGTTTTCCAACAGGGGCTGGTCAAAGATAATACAGTCAGCCCTCCTTATCCACAGATTTTTTTTTTAATCTATGGATTCATGGCTTGAAAATATTTTTAAAAAGTCTAAATTAAAATTGGCAAATCTTGATTTTTCATTTTATATAAGGGACATCATTTTGCTATGCCATTATATTTAATGGGACTTGAGCACCCACGGATTTTGTTATCCATGGGAGGGGGGGGGGATCTGGAACCAAGTTCCAGCAGATAACATGGTCCCACTGTATAAGCACAGATTTCCTGCAATAAAGGGTGGTCAGAGTAGAGGACCTTTGAAGATGGTATGATTGTTACACAGCAGTGACTATAACTCACAAGACCCTAAACAGTTGCCATGAACTGAATTCCAGAATGCTATTTCAAGAGTAATTATATTTTAGATGAAGACTGAAACTGCTAGAGCTTTTGAAATTGCCAATAAATAACCTCTATGATAAAACATTGTTGTCTTGATCCAGAAAACTATAACCTCAGCAGACCCTTTGTAGCATGTTACTGCAGCCACGGCTACCACACAGAAATCCTCATGGGGGTACCCATATGTTTCAGGCTTACAATTCTTTGTTGCTTGCAACATTATGATGATGATTATTATTGTCCAGGGTGACCAGATGTCCTCCTTTCCCAGGACATGTGCTACATTTCAACCTGCCCAGGGCATGTCCAGGAGGAATTCCAAAATGTCCTCCATTTTGAGCATCACTAAGAAGCATGGATTTATATTGACAGTGTTTTTAGCTTTTATGTGCTCATGTCCTACATTTTTCTTGAATGCTCCTACATTTTGCAGTGCCTTGTCCTCCTTTGTGGTTAGGACATCTGGTCTCCCTGTTATTGACCATTCAGTAGATTGTTCTCTGCAACTGTACACTTGTGGGAAACTATTTCTAAACATTTATTGCAGTTGCTGCACACACACACACGTGTGTGCTTAATAAGATGCGCTTTCAATTTAATACGTGTGCATCTGTGTTAAAAGAAATGAATGCTATACAGGTCATCTACCAATGATTATGGTGTGAATTCAAAGAGCCAATTTTATAGTTATTTAGGGACTGCTGCATAAGGTTATCCCTCAAAGTCTAGGAACTAGAAGATCAACATCTACATCTGTTCTGCACTCTTTTCTGTGTGGCGTGGTGGAAACTAACAATCTGATGAAAGACAGTTGAAGAGCAATTCAATAACAAGGCAAGGCAAGTGGAAACAGAGTTGCAGAGAGGTGACATGACTTGACAAAGCTGTCACAAGAACTTAGTCTCAGAGTTAGTACGCAGGTATTGTGACCCCCAAACCATCATGGCAACAAAATAAAATGCTACCAAAAAAAAAGGTTATTCTCTTGATTTTAATTATATGTTGACATAAAGGATTTTTTTTTCTCGGTACATTAATTTGAACTTTGTCAGAGAAATAACAATACTAAGCTAATGGGTCTGTTGTTGTTTTTTTGTATTTGCTTCTGAATGACAGGTTTTAGTCAGTGAACAGAATTACATGTTCATTTGTTGTGTGCCTTCAAGTCATTTCCAATGTATGGTGACACTAAGATGCACCCTATTGTGGGGCTTTCTAGGGCTGAGAGTGTGAGACTTGCCTAAGGTCGCCCAGTGGGTTTCCATTGTCCAGCGGGGATTTGAAACCTGGTCTCCAGAGTCATAGTCTCGAAACCATGTTGGGTCTTAACTGTGTTGGTGTAATGGATTTAATGTCTCCTGAAATGCTTGTCTGCTCTCATGACAGGTGTGGGATTTGACATGGCTAATATTGCTGGCAGGGTTTTAAAAAAATGATTATTATCACTCAATTGTCTATAAGATAAAATGCCATCCATATGAAAGAGAGAATCAGGAGGCATTGGGGGTAATGAGGTTTATATGGTAACCAATTTGATGATGGAGAAATCAAGAACGGAAATGCATTTTAATTGAAAGACCTTCTAAACTGACTCTTATGCAGCAATACTCCAACCACATCAGCTGGGCTCCTGCTAAAAAGATGTACTTATTGTCTTCCTTGTGTAAATGATGCTTTTCAGAGTTATCTCACTGTTAGGAGAAACTTCCTTACAGTAAGAGCTGTTCAACAGTGGAACACACTCCCTCGGAGAGTGGTGGAGTCTCCTTCTTTGGAGGTCTTTAAACAGAGGCTGAATGGTCATCTGTTGGGGTGCTTTGATTGTGAGTTCCTGCATGGCAAGGGGGTTGGACTAGATGGCCCTTGGGGTCTCTTCCAATTCTATGATTCTATGTATTCTGAAAAGCATCATTTACACAAGGAAGACAATAAGTACATCTTTTTAGCAGGAGCCCTGCTGATGTGGTTGGGTTAAAAAAAATGAAAGAAATTTCTATCATGCCAATAATATCTTGCTAATATTTGATGTTTGGCTCTTAAAGAAGACCATCATACCAGAGCATTTTATGGTCCATAAAATGTGCCACAGAACACAGACAGACATATGATAATTCAATGAGGCCTTCAGTATTTGTTCTGATGTGACTATTCCTTAAGACCCATATTTCAGACACAATGAGTCCTCTTACACAGGGTGACCAGATGTCATAACTACAAAGGAGGACAAGGCACCACAAAATGTAGGACATGACCAAATAAAAACTGAAAACACTCATTTAAATATAAATTCATGCTTCTTTGCCATGTTTAAAATGGAGGACATTTTGAAATTCCTCCTGGACAGAAGGTTTACATGTAGGACATGTCCTGGAAAAGGAGGATGTCTGGTTGCCCTGCCTCTTATATCTCTGGATCTGTTCTCCCTCTACCTCATTTTTGACTATTTTACAAAATATATTTGAAGAGGAGTTTGGGGTTTTTTTATGTGGAGAGATATAACTTAATCATAATAAATGTGTTTTGCATATCAAAGGTTTCAGACTCAAGTCTTGGCATCTTAAACAATTCTGCATTAGCTTTGTTGTTAATTATCTTAAATTAACAATAAAGAACTGTGTATGGAATCATGGAGAACTGCTGTCAGCCAGACTATACAATGCTGAGTGATATAGTTGGATTTAGATCCAATGAAGAGATATGACATATATGCTCTGCTGCCACAGCAAACTACAATTCTCAGAATTCCCTAGCACTGAGCTGTGGTAGTTAAAGTGGTGTCAAACTGGATTATTTCTGTAGTGCAGGTGCAGCCTCTTTCTCTCTCTCACACACGCGCATACACATTCCATGTACACACAGTCAAATAGATGCCCTCCATTCCACTGAGAAAGAATGAAGTGCTCTCCATCAGTACTTGCTGAGCCCTGAACCTGGGACCCACGTGGTGCCTGCAAATAGGTATTAGCTGAAACTTCAGAAGGCAGAGCTTCAGGGTCCTTGAATCTAACCTTATGTGGGCAGGACTGAGCCTAGGGACTTGAGGTTTCTTTCCCAATTTAAAAGTTTCCATCAAATAAGCCCATTGTGATTTAATTTGGTAAAAGATTTTAAAAACTTAAATTTGCCTGAATTTGGAACTAGTTAGTCAATTAACAATGCAAAATATTAACTCATTTGATTTTCTCCTAGCATGTCTCAACTCATTAGATACTTGGGTCAACGCTATAACTAATCCTGAGTTAGGTTGGTTTTGGTTGTGAGAATTGCTTAGGCTGGATAGAGTTTCCTCTGGCAGATTCACTAAGACAGGAGAGCCTCTACATTATAATTGGAGGAAATGGAAAGGAAGAAGAAAGAAAAAATTGAAGAACTGGAAAGAAGAGGAAAAAGTGAACTGTGAAAAATAGGGGAGTGCTTCTAGGGCAGTGGTTTCCAACCTTTTCTATGCCCCACACCTCTAGAAAATGTTTGATTAATGTTTATACCCCTAACAAAAGTATTATCACATTTGAAGATGAAAAACTCTAATTTCCTTTTTTTGTACCATTAAGTGAACATACAATACTACAGGTAAACAAACTTAATTTTTTTAAAAATAAGCTTTTAACACAGTCCATAAAATGCAAATTAAATTGAGCAGTTAGATTCTAATTAATTCAGAAAAAAGGAGTGCTGTCTTGTGACTCATCTCTCAAGGAGAAAACAACCACTCTTTGTTGCACCCCTGAAATCCCATTTCACATCCCCTGCATGTCATTCTCTGTAAATTCCATCATCTGCCCTGGCAACTGTTTTAAAAAATGAGTGAATTAAATGGTTAAACAAAATTTACCAATTAAAAAACCAGTTATTAGTATGGGAGCCAATAAATTAATTGTTCAATTTCTAGCATTTAAAATTATAAAATTAGTTTTCAAGCCCTGAATTTTGCGTAATTCATAGATCTAAAACATTTGGATATTTATGGCTGTGTGGCTCCTTAAAAAGAAAGAAATCACTCCATCCATTTCTTTGAGCTTCTGGTGGGTGGTGAAGACCGCATTGTTTAGTAGAACTTTTAGTCTGGCTTCTGGGACTGTTCATTGTGTATCATTTTAAATAATCTTTTGGATTTTAGAGATTATTTTTTCTGAATTCACCTGTTTGTTCATCACTCTCATGGACAGACAGGTGCTAAGCAAATATTTAAATAAATAATAAGTGTATAAATGAAAAGAAAAACCGAAGTGGAAGAACAGTTTCAGTATCTTTTGCTTATTTAATATCCAGTCTTTCTCCTTGACTTGAAGTAGCTAAGGATATAGATTAAAATTGAATACAGCTAAAATCTAATCATAATTGTAAAAAAACAAAACAAAACCCAAACTTTGGATTAAATCACTTATGAATTAAAAACAGTCTAAAAGCATTTAAAACTTAGCAGTATTACTTATTTGATAGTGATGTAATTTAATAGCTATGAAAAGGAACTGTGATTGCTTTACAGGAAGGGTGTAGTTTCAGAAAGAAAGACATTGTAAGCTGTCCAGAGAACATATGCTGATGTGCAGGCAGCCAGATAAATATAACAACTACATAAATAAATAATGCTGTGTACTGAAGAGCTAAGGGTTTTCTCCTTGCCTAAACTGAACTGTATTGTCCAGATGTTCCCATATTTGTGTGTGTGTGCGTGTGTGTGAATGTGAGAATATATGGACTTACAGGGCAGATGAAATCAATGCCATGTTTCATTCAAGCTTTGTCTCCGTTTAAAAAAAAAAGAACCCTTTGTCACTTTCTTGTTTCCATTTGAAGCTTTTGTTCAGTTAATTATGGGCTCTATTGTATTTGCTGAAGATTAGATCTTTTTCTTCCACATTTAAGTACTTAAAACTAATTTCTTTTCTTTCAAGCCACCGGTTTGCTTTATTTCCAGCTCTCAAGATATTCCTAGCTTTCTCCCTTATCAAACCCCAAGACCTTGTCCAGTCAGGCATCCATCAGGTACAAAGACCAGCATTTGCTTGCTAGTGAAAGGAATTTGATTTTAGAAGGAAGGAAAGAAAGCAGGCTCCATTTCCTTTCTTCCCCATGGCAATAAATATTAATAGTGGGCCCATTGAGAAAAGAGAAAAAAATGCACACCCTCACATTTACCATTAGAAACAACATTAGAAAACAGAGGTTTCCCACTGCAAATCTCCATAATCCCTCTGCTCTGGAAAAGTTACATTAGTAACAAGTGCATGGTGTTCCGCACAAGGATTATGTACTGTAATCTAAACCAAATAATATACCCAAACCTTCTCATGGCAAGCTCTTTATTGTATCATTAATGATATGACTGTAACAATTTTTTCTTTCATTTTGTAAGGTACTTCATTGGAAGTACCTTACAAAAAATTAAGAAATAGAATTTCTAGTCGAGGGATGGCAATCATATTGTTGTTGGATTATATCTCCCACTGTCCTTCACCTCTGGATATGCTGGTTAGGGCTACTGTGGTTTATAGTCCAACAGTATCTGCAAAGCCACACAATTCTCATGTAGGCTAGACCCTTGAGTGTTCCTTATCTGTAGGTTAATTTCTTTGCTAGGACTATTTGCCATACTCTGTCTAGACAAAAGGTACATCTACATGGGCCAAATAAAATGGCATCAACTAATTCTTACAGTGAGCTGTCCAAATAATGTATGGGATGACTGATGCCAAATCTAGACCTTTTTTCCTCAGCAGTGAGAAGAGAAATAGCAACTAAATACGCACATGGTGCTACCATTAAGTAGAATGAGGTGGCTACTCTCAAGTGAGAGAAAGGTGTCAGGCAAAGTGGTAAACCAGGTTATAAGGATGATAGAGATGCATCTAGATATTTATAAAGTGCATTTTATACCTTTTCAGCCCTAACAAGAACATTTTATATAAATGAATAAAAACATCATGAAATAGCAAAATTAAATGAAGGCTAAAGCCTTCAAACCACAAGGAGCAGAGTTAAAAATTTTCCATTTTAAAGTCATTACAAGCCACATGGAAGAAGGATGTTTTTACTAAATGCTATCAAAGAGAGGGTTAGTTTCACCTCCTTTGAAAAGAAATCCACAAATGGAGAATTGAAGCAAATAATACAAATAATAATAATAATAATAATAATATATAAGCCCTAGCTCCTCTCCCTATAAATTTAAAAAGCCTCTTTTGATTGTGGGATACAAAAAGGTGTTTCCATATCTTCTCAACTTGCCCCATCTAATCTTGCTATAATATAATCAGTGGAAGTCTGAAGCATGTAATATTGTGGCCTCATCCACTTTTTCTAGAAAGATACATCAGCCTTGAGTGGAGAAAAGCACTCCTGTCAGCTTTTGATTTGCTGATGAGCTTAGGGCAACTGTTAATATAAAAAGAGGTCTGACTACATTGTGAGCTCCCTTTTTACATTCCAGCTGTCTTCAGTCTAAAATTCTTCATGATAGGCTGTGCCAGTTGACCTCACAGGGACCATATTTTAAACCAGCCATCTGCACTTGGAAGTGTTTATATATCTCATGATTCATGTAATTTCTTACCATTCCATCTGCCATTCTGCATAAATGCTACCCTGACACACACGTGTACACATGAACAAGTCTATCATTAGGTTGAAGTAATAACTCAGGGTTGCTGGATGAAGCAGTGATTTGGTATGCTCAAGAATAGTTTAAACATTTAATACATCAAAAGAGTGGGACATATGACACAGCTGTAGTGCTTGCTGGCAGTCTAATTCATGGAAGCTGTTAACTTCCAGTGCAAACTAAAAGGCCTAGCTCTGCTTATGTAAGTGCAGACGTCCATGTGACCAATGAATATGGAAAGAAATCCCACTTTAATTAAGGATGAGTACAAAGGTTAAGCCAGCATCTTGTGAGTAATTCAAATGAGCATGTTGTTTACGCTAATGGCAACATGGTCAGGATGGAAAACTTTCAGAAAGGATTTAAATCTCAATACAAGGATCACTGTCGTTAAAAGTCCTTGATTACACATGAAGCAAAGTGTAACTGGTTTTTAAAGTGAAAAGGGCACACCATAACATGCTAAGAAACTTTAATGTTTGGGATCTGTTCTTTTCTAACTGTTGGTTTCAGAGTTATATTGTAGTTTTCTGGTGATTCCTCAACTACAAAGATTGGCCATGGCAGATAAACTCCTGCCAAATATATTTTTAGGCAGATGAGGGCCTGCTTCTCCACGTAGGTGTGGAGAAGGAATGACAGAATTTGTTGTTGTTATGTGTTTACAAGTCATTTCTGACTTATGGCAACCCTAAGATCAAGCTGTCATAGATTTTCTTGGCAAGATTTGTTCAAGGAGATGTGTCATTACCTTCTACTGAGTTTGAGAGAGTGTGACTTGCCCAAGCTACCCACTGGGTGTCCAATGGCCAACTGGGAATTTGAACCTACATCTTCCAGTGTGGCAGTCAAACCACTATAACATGGTGGCCCACAGTGATTGAGTTCAAGGGGACAAGAAATACCCTCCTCTTAGGAGGCCCAGTTGGTGCAGATGTTGAATGTATTTCAGTGCCAGGTTCAAACATGACTTTTTATTAAAGCCTTTGGATTCTAATGATTTTATCCAATGTGTACGTGTATACATAGTTTTACCTTGTAAGTTGTTATATGTTTTAATATGTCTCTAGACTCTAATTTATTCATTTTGTACTGTTTGGATATAAATATTTTAATAACGAATAAATAATTGTGATCATCTTTGATTTTAGCAGTTTTAGGTAAGTGCAGAGGTAGAAGAGCAGGATGACTAGACATTCTCCTTTTCCAGGACTCAGCCTTCTATTATTATTATTATTATTATTATTATTATTATTATTATTATTAACCTATATTTATGAAGCGCTGTAAATTTACACAGCGCTGTACATACAATCTTTTTAGTCAGACGGTTCCCTGCCCTCAGGCTTACAATCTAAAAAGACATGACACAGAAGGAGAAGTAAGTGGTGGAGGGAAAGGGTAAGAGGTCCAGCAGTTCCTCTCTACCTCCAAGGCCTGGACCAAGGCAGATGGACTGGAGAGAGGGCTTGGCTTCATAATGGATGGTTAATCATTGTCCAGGGAAAATACATACTCTCAAGTAGGATAATGCATATACAGTACATAGCAATACAGGAAATGGTTTGATAAACAGACAACAAAAGAACACCAAATAGCAAGCGACAATTATGCAATGCCTGGGAAGGCTACTCTGAACAGGATGGTTTTCAACTCCGTTTTGAAACTGGTTAAAGAGGTGATGGCTCTTGCTTGTGGGGGAAGAAGGTTCCAGGAGTGAGGGGCAGCAAGTGAAAAGGGGCGAATCCGGGATGGGGCAGAGGAAATCCTGGGCTGAGACAGCAGAACTTGACTAACAGAACGGAGGGCCCTGGTGGGAAGGTGAGGAGAAAGAAGGTCTGATAAGTAAGGAGGGGCCAGTCCATGGAGGGCTTTAAATGTCGACAGCAGGAGCTTATACTGAATGCGGAAGGGGAGAAGGAGCCAGTGAAGGGATGCCAACACAGGAGAGATGTGGTCAGAGCAGTGGGTGGAGGTGATAATGCGTGCAGCTGAACGCTGAACAGAGATTAAAGGACAGAGGTGAGAAAGAGGAAGCCCAGCCAGGAGGACGTTACAGTAATCAAGTCGTGAGACCACTAGGGCATGGACCAGGATCTTGGCAGTAGAGGTGGAGAGATATGGTCGGATTTTCGCAATATTGTACAAAAAGAATCTACAAGCCTTGGCTGTGGTCTGGATCTGAGGGATACACGACAGAGAAGAATCAAAGATAAAACCAAGACTGCGGGCTTGCTGGACTGGTTGAATAGAAATGTTGTCCACAGAGACAGAAAAGGAGAGTTGAAGGGTGGGCTTAGGAGGAAAGACAAGAAGCTCCGTCTTGGACATGTTGAGCTTCAAATGCCGATGGCACATCCACTGCGAGACAGCTGTGAGACAAGATGAAACTTGCTGTTCAAGCCTTGGAGAAAGGTCAGGAGTGGAAAGATACAGCTGGGTGTCATCGGCATACAGATGGTAGGAAAAGCCAAGAGAACTAATGAGTTTTCCTAAGGACAGTGTGTAGAGAGAAAACAGAAGGGGACCCAGAACAGAGCCCTGGGGAACTCCAACAGATAAGGAAACAGGAGAAGAAGTCTGCCCCCCTGCAACTACTGCAAAAGATCTGCCAGACAAGTAAGATCTAAACCAGTCGAGAACAGAGTCTGAGAACCCAAGGTCAGAAAGTATATCAACTAGAAGACAGTGATCAACAGTGTCAAAGGCAGCAGACAAATCTAGAAGGATGAGTACAGAGTAAAGGCCATTAGCCTTGGCCTGTAAAAGGTCATTTGAGATCTTAGTGAGAGCTGTCTCTGTAGAATGCCGTGGGTGGAAACCAGACTGAAAGGGATCGAGGATAGAGTTGGCTTCAAGAAACTCAAGACAGCGTGAATAAACAACCCGTTCCAAAACCTTAGAAAGAAAGGGAAGAAGAGAAATCGGACGATAGCTAGACAAAGAGGAGGGGTCAAGAGAAGGTTTTTTCAGAATTGGGGAAATGAGAGCATGTTTGAAGTCTGAAGGGAAGGAGCCTGTAGAGAGAGAGAGATTGAAGATATGGAGAAGCGAGGGCAGAAAGGAGGGAGCTATAGAGATTAGAAAACGAGTAGGAATTGGATCAAGAGAACAGGTAGCAGGTTTGGAAGAGTTCAGAAGTGTAGAGAGTTCATCCAAAGAGGCAGGAGGAAACACATCGGGGGGGGGATAAAAGAGTAAGAGAAGAAGAAGAATGGGGGGGGGGGGGGGACTATCTCAGAGCGATTAGTGGAAATCTTAGAGATGAAATAATTACCAAAGTCTAGGAGGAATTTCAAACTCTCCATTTTGAGCATGACTAAGAAGCAGGAATACATATTTGTATGAGCACTTTTAGCTTTTATTTTGCAATATCCTACATTTTTCTTGAATACCCTACATTATATGCTGCCTTGTCCTCCTTTGCCATTATGACATCTGGTCACTATGCAGAAGGAAAACAAGAAGTGGAGGCAGTATAGAAACAGTGAAGCCAGAAGGAAATAACACCATATTTTAGAGGTATGGCAACAAAGAAAAGTCAATTTTACATTAATTAGAGGTTCAGGATATATCCACAGGGGTTAGGATTCTAGAAAATAGGTGTGTAAGATACTGTCTTTTCAGAATAGTTTTATATGTGAAAGAAAAGCAAAATTTAGTAGGGTAATATTGGAAAAGTTGAAATGCTTTCCTTTGTGTTTCTTCACTTAATTTATTTAACTTAACATTGCACCAGTTCTAACATGTTCACTCAGTTTAGTACAGCATGGTGTTTATTTTCTGGAAAGAAAATAAATGCTTCCCACAGTGAAATTAGAACATGCGGCTATGTACAATTACCAATGTTTTTACCTTCTTGTTCTCTCCCTTCCCTTCCCTTCTCTCTTTCTCTCCTGCATTACTTAGAAGGGTTGTAAAGAATTTTAAAATATGCCAAAATTACTTGAACAGACCAGCAAAAAGAATAAAGAGCTCTAGTGAAAATTACAGTATATAAAAGATGCAGAGCTTTTCCTTGCACTCTTGTGCCACTCACACTGTACCGCAGTCTCTTTGGAAACTATAAATTCTAGTGACAGGTTGTACAGCTAGGCTCTCCCAAAATTTTAGAGCCCCCAGCAGCATGACCAACATGCTTGGAAGCCTGACTGACCCAAAGTGGCTGTCTTCTACATGTGCAGGTCTTTATCGGATTGGCAGAACTTGTTCCAAATCCCATCAGACCTCTTGTCTTGGTGATGGTACTGAACCACCAAACTCTAGTGTTTTCATGTAAATATTGAACAGCACAAGGACAGAACCAAGCCCCGAGGGACACAGGCTAGTGGTTCTGTCTCTTTGTGAAAGACCAGATCCACTGTAAAACAGTGCACCCAAGCCCCATCCTAGAAGAGTGACCCAGAAGGACACTATGGTCGATGGTACCAAAAGCTGCTGAGAGGTCCAGCAGAACCAACAGGGACAGACTCCCCTTGTCTAGTTCCCTGTGTGACTGCAGCTTTTGAATTCAGCAAAGTCACATTGTGTACTCAGGAGTTGTTATACATTTTATATTTTAAACATTGGCAGGCCACTGAAGAAACTGTGTTTTTATTAATATAACTGTTTATTTTCCATATTTGCCAAAATAGGGGGGGGCTTTTCTCTACCCTTTCTGTTGTTTGATTGGCTTTTCTCCAGGGTTAGTTTCTCTGGTTTTGAGGTTTGAAAATTTTATTATCAATATATATTCACCCTTAGCATTTTTAAACCTTCCAGTGGGGTATTTATACCCTTTTAGATACTACATTTTTTTGCTCCAGGTTGCTGTTATTTTCTTAATTACTTCTTTGTCAGAACCCTTTGGTTTGGTTTGTTTAGCTATTATCTTGTTGTTGTTTTTTCCCGGTTATAGGGACTTCGGTTGGCTGGGAGGCCAAAACCTCCATGAATACCTTGCATCCAAAAAGGATATTGGAGACTGACCCATAGTTTTTCAGTATGGTGGGGCCCAGGGCAGTTTTCCCCCCCATTAATGGCCTCACCACAGCCTTTTTAAAAACAAGATATGAAAGGCATGTGTCTAGAATGCACTTGGTGGCTCTCATCTCCCCAAAGAGCCACATCCTCAGGTTGTACAGATTAAAATATATCTAAGAACATAGGACAAGCAGGGGCCAAGCTTACATCCACTGGACCTATACCAACTACAGCATACAAGCCAGGGGGGCTCGGAATGTGTTATCTGCAAAGTGCTGTGCAAACTCTTCACAGTGGGCTTTTAAGTGGTTTATATACTGCTCTGACAGGGCAGAATGTAAAAGGCCCCTGACCACTTGAAATAGGATGATACTGTGCAGATGCAAAGTTAATTAGTACCATATTTGCCAAGACATTGGAGAAGACCAATTTTTGAACGTAAGAATCTCATACAGTCCGTCCTTGCCTTACGCGGGGGATCCGTTCCGGATCCCTCCGCGTAAGGTGAATTCCGCCTATGCTCGAGCCCCATTGGAAACAATGGGGCTCGTGCGCGGCAGCGCAGCGGCGCAGGCGCGCACAGGGCACAACAGGCGTGCGCACCCATTAATTGAATGGGACGCGATGCCCCTTCCGCCCCGTGCGCGCCCCGCGGCTTGAGCGCGTATGCTCAAGGCCGCGTATGGCGCGCCCGCGTATGGCGCGGGCGCACTGTACTAAGCCAGTCCATTGATCCATGTAACCCACTACTGTCAGTTCAAACTGGCTGCAATTTTCAAATATTTCATCTGTAGTTCCTTTTTGTTACCTCTTGGTCTACCATCCAAGTACTACACTAGACCCAACAATGTGTAGCTTCCAAAATCAGATTAGAGCTGATATTTTCAGAATGATAGGGGAGTTTTAAGATGATATGGTGCATTTCTACTTATCTTCTCCTGGAGAGATTTTATAGAGCTGAAGAGCATGTACTCACCCTGCGGGCAACTATCCTGATAATAGTGGTAGTTTCCCATCATACGGGCCAACTAACTACCAGCAAACAGACTGCTGACCAAGGAACTCCAATAATTAACATTAGTAACTGCAACTATTATGCAGCTGTCTAGAAAAGTCATGTCATATGGTTGCCCTAATCTCTATTGAATATGTTGTTGTTATGTGTCTTCAAGTCTACTGTGGCTTATGGCAATCATATAATAGCATTTCCTTGGCAAGATTTGTTCAGAGGAGCCTTGCCATTGCTTCCCTCTAAGGTGGAGAGAGTGTATTTTACTCATGGTTACCCAGTGAGATACTACCACATGACATTACTACCAGGTGTGATATTTATCCCTGTCCATTATAATAAGTCACACGGGGATCCGTTCTGGATCCCTCCGCGTAAGGCGAATTCTGCCTATGCTCGAGCCCCATTGGAAACAATGGGGCTCGTGCGCGGCTGTGTGGCGACACGGGTGCGCGCGGGGCGCAACAGGCGCGTGCGCCCATTCAATTGAATGGGATGCACCGCCCCTTCCGCCCTGCGCGCGCCCCACGGCTTGAACGCATATGCTCAAGGCCGCGTATGGCGCGTCCACGTATGGCGCGGGCGCACTGTATTTTCCTTCACATTTCTTCACTCATTTAATGTGAGTTCCTGCATGGCAGGGGATTGCACTGGATGGCCCTTGTGGTCTCTTACAACTCTATGATTTTATGATCCTATCAGTCTTCTCTATACCCATTTGTGGTTATTCTCATCAGACCTGTAAGTTCTACCACTTCCACATCCTTGTTTTCTTCTTGCATTTATTACCAAAAGGTTACTGAAGAGGCAAAATCAAAATACATGAGTCAAAATAGTTTTTCTCAGGGTATTGTCATCCATGATGATATCTTTTTAAAGGAAGAGAATACACTGCAAATGGAGAGTTGTCATATTTTTTTGTACAGTGCTGTTTGTTGTATAGGTTTCCAAAGCATGTTTGGCTGACACATCCTAAATTTTGTTAACATAAGGCACAGTCAAGGGAACATCAAAGAAAGTTTCACAGACTCAGCAGGGTTTTGTTTTGTTTCTCCTATAAATATAATTTCATGCCACATGGAAAATCCCTTTTAAAAACAGTTTTACTGTGGCAGTGCTGTTCACAGTAAAATAACAGAAATCTTGCGTGGTGCTTAGATGTTTTTAAAGAAGCGTCCACAATTTAGGACCGAACAAATTCCAGTCAAGCCACCAATGGTTTGATAGATTTGTTTTGCAGAAATGGCTTAATAGATTTGTAGGAATATTTGTAGGATAGGTGTCAACGGCTTGATAAATTTGTATGAATGTTAGAAGGAGGCACAACGCAGGACCTTTAATTGTGGTGGATGCCTTCATTCACTTAAGATGTTACACAAGTTGGACAACCCTGGTTGTCTGGTCATCTTTTGAAACATCACATGGTTGTGACTGTAAATTGGCTTTAACTTTAGGGAAGCAGTTAACAGCTGCTCCAATGTGGAGCATGGAATATATTGGATTTCAGATTCATTTCTCCACTGTGCAGTTCTATGCATGTTTACTTGGAAGTTAGCCATGTTGGCTTTGATAGGACTTACTCTCAGATAGGTACGTTTGGGACTGGAGCTTAAGCTGTTCCCTAAACACTCCTACTATCCTGAATTGAATATAGTGGGATTTACCTCTGAGTAAACATGCATAGGATTGTAATCTCTTGTTTATTTTAAATAGTGGATTTTGCACTCACAAAAAATTACAGTGTTTTGTTTGTATGAATAGCTTATTTCAAATATTTTCATTCCACCTTCTAATTACAGTTCCCAAGGAATCTTACAGTAAAATCAACAAACACAGTGCAAATGCACATGAAATATAAGCATGCTCAAATAGAACAACAAACCCTCAAAAGAGCTGACTCCCAAAGGATATGAAACAGTACACTAAACTGCTTACTGTTTACCAACAACCCCTCTCCACCACCAATAATTTGGTTAGATAGAAAAGTTGTAACTTGGTGGCTAAAATTCAAAGTTGGTGCCAGGCTAGAAGCCACGGGAGGGAGGATGTTTCAAACCTGGGTTGTCCTCACAAGCAAGTTCCTATCATTTGTCTACCTGTGTGTTTTTTGGTGATATGTTTTGTTAGAGCATGATTTCTGATAATAATCTCAACTGATCTGTTAGGAGTCTCTAAACAGAAAAGTACATTGGTCTGGAAAAATCCTAGAACAGAAATAGATGTCTATGAAATATGTTAAACATATGCATATATAGCAGGTATAAATGGAGCAGGACATAGTAATCAGTAGATCATGAAGCATTATACTTTATAATGTTCTTGGATATACTTCCAAGAAGAAAAGCAGCTTTCCATATAGTAAATTCTCTTTAAAATAGGAACATTATAGTAATGAGCAGCTAAAGTAGATTTACTTGCATCACAGAAGCACTCTTAAATTAATCCTCAGACGAATCCTAAGCCTTTGCATGGACAGCTAATGTAGGTTTTGTCCGGAGAGATGCCATGTAGAAACATAACAAATTTAGCAAATAAGGAAGAATAATGCAGTATGGTCTGAAATGCCTAGCGCAATGAACTAGTCAATAGTACGCTAGAAAACAGGATAAAAAAGTTAACTGTATCACAAGCCATTGTATCAATAGGTCTAATAGACTTAGATAAAAACCAGTGCTATGTGCGTAGTCAGCTCTAAGTAAAAAAAAAAACAACCTCATTTCTTGCTGTAGCACTCTTCAGCTTAGTAGCTAAATTAAATGATGCTGCAAAGGTGTACTTTGAATCTCTAACAAACATCTGTGTTTAGTTGAAATCTTCTTCTCTCATCCCCCCCCCCTTTTTTCTCAAATTCCAGTTCCAACAGTTCTCCTTCTAATCATGTTTGCCTTTTATTTACACTTTATATTCAAACAAATCGTTATGTTCTGTCATTCATAATATTATGTTTAGATCTGTTGATGTAAACACAAAGGCTTCCACAAAGGATGTGACACATGAACCAACACATTTTAAGTAATAATACCCTACTACTCTGAGTACTTTTAGTAGATGACTCAGGGGGAGAGGTCTTTTCCTTTATGTTTTAGACTTCACTTCTAATTTCAAAAGTCCAAAGTTCTACCCATTTTGGTAGAGCAGCATTGACAGTACTAGAGGAAATTATGATACTGGCCTACTTGTAATAATTCATCAGCATCCTAATATCATTCATTCATTCATTCATTCATTCAATTAATTAATTTTTCCTAGGTTGTGATGCAAACAACTTAAAACATAATTTTAAAACATAATATAATAAAAGTGTTCTGATAAAGGATACAATAAAAGATACATATTAAAATACATTAATTAAACCATTAAAACAAAAGAAAAAACCCACACCAATAATCAATGAGCAATAACAAACAAACAAACAAACAAACAGTCCATTAATTATAAAACTTCTAGTCTACTAGCTAGCCAGGGGTTGGGTATTTCTTTTATATCTGTTTAATTTCTGTGAAACATTTTCCTCCAAGCATTATGTCTTTGAAACCCTGAAGAAGAGAAGCAGAACAAGAATGAAGACCTTGAATGGAGAAATCTTTGTTAGGCAAAACTCCCCCCTCACCAAAAGAAAAAAGAAAGTGCATGGATGTAATTTGATTTCTGCCTCTCAATTGCATTGTCATAACCCACAAACTATTTTAAAATAGATAGGTAAATAAAATGGACCAATACATTGCAAATATTATAACTGTCTATGATTACAGCTATAGTAATGAAAGGAAATCTATTTCTATTATGGGATTGCTCTTGTCATTTATGGGCAACACAAACTAGCAGGCATCCCTCCCCCATAAATGAAGCTGGTAGTTTTAGTGAACAGGTACCTTGTAAACAACACCATAAGTTAAGTATTTGATCAATATTTTCGACTCAGAGATTCTCAGAATACAGTCTTTAAAAAGTCTGATCTTTCATTATGCAACATTTGCTCTACAAAAGAGGAATAACTGCAAACATGTCAGTGTTAAGTACATTTTATTGAAACACTAATGGCTGGCCTTGTTTAATATACGGTAGGCACACATTTTGTACTGTGCATGTTTTAGAAAAGAATGCAGTAACCTTGTAAATATATTTTCAAATTCTGCTTTGTAGGCTTCATTGACAGGCTAGTTTGGGAAGCACAGGCAAATTTAGGCCATGGGGCTGATAAAAGAGCCCTGAAATGCTCATAAACAATAATGATGTTACTATCTGCTTTCCTCTGGCAGTGACTGAGTTTTAGCAAATAATGGAACATGTTAGTATTCCAAATGCATGACTAGATAGATAGTGGTGCAAATGCAAACTCTCTGTGAGGAAATTTTACACAATAGGCACTTGCTCAACTTGTATTTCAGGATCATGCTAGTATTGATCGATGACCGCATTACCTAAACAGGACACATTCTTTCACTTGTCTTAATGGCATCTAAACTGCTGCAGGGGTTTAACTTTGTCTTGATTTTGCTGCTAATGTTCTCAAAGATGTTCCATTTATTTATTTAGTTAGTTTTTCATATGTATGGCATCTTTCTCCCAGAAGGGACCCAAGGCAGCTCACAGATTAAAACATTTTTAAAAACTGGCATGAAGATTTCATGTATTAGTATGTAGATTTTTTTCCTAGATGTGGATTTTACCTTTTACCTGGTCCCTGACTTCCCTTTTTGAGTAAAAGAAGGACAGAAGAGTCAGGGGAGAAAAAGTAGCAAATAAACATAATTACTTTTATAGGCCAATACATATTCACAGTACTGCAGCCAAAAAACAAAACAACCAGCCAATTTTTGTCTTAAAATATAAATGCAGATAGGAACTGAAGAGAGTTCTTTAGCGTTCTTCAGACATTTGTTGTTTGAGGCAAAGCAGAAAATGATGCTCCCACTATCCAAGTCAGGGTGCTTTATGTCCAAGACCAGGGAAATTATTCTGGGTACAGAAGGCAGAAAATTTCATAAATATCTCTCCCTATCCCAGACAGTAAAAATGCAGCAAGAATAAATCAAATCATTAACAAGGAGCTTATTGCACACATTTTGTCTCCGTTCTGGGTATGGGTAGGGAACATCCATGGCTGAGTGAAAATGGAGTTTATCACATGGTAAACTGTCCTCAAGGCATCCCCATGCCATTGCCGACCCTAACCTGTCCCTGAGCCAGGCTGAGGTGCATTAATTTTGCTCAACCAGAAGGCTTTCTTGCCCAGTCTTTTTGGCTGAGCAAAATTCGCATGCCTCGCCTGGCTCGGGGATGGGTTAGGGTCAGCAATGGCATGGGGATGCCTTGAGGACAGTTTAGCATGTGATAAACTCAGTTTTCATTCAGCCATGTGCGTTCTCTGCCTGTGCCCAGAACGGAGAGAAAAGTTTGTGCAATAAGCTCCCAAGTTGCTGCCTTTTCACAAGTCCTAAACTTCAAGCCCATGGCTCCTTGTTTCTGAGTAATAGTAGGACTGGGTGTGCCCCTGGCATTCAGCATTCCCAGTAGTTTGATTGGAACTAAAATCAGTGTTTTCCTTTGGTATGCTGTTTTTTTCCCCTACTTGCAGCCTCCACTGTTTCTCTTGCTGGAGTTTTCTCTTGCTGCTGCAGTAAGCATCAAATAAAGCAGGCATCTCTTTTTGGGGGGTATTGTTGATGTAGGTGGGATGGGTCAAGTTGTTAAAAATAAAAGGGTGCAGTATCCAAGGTGGCTGATTTGAATATATCCTGGATGGCTGCTAAGCATGATGGTAGATCTGAAAGAAGACAGCTAAGTTTGTTAACCTGTGTTCTGGGATCCAGAATAAACCTGTTAGAAGGCCTGTTGATTTGTTTATTCTTATACACTAACTCAACTTGCATCGTATATGGATTCATAGTTATTTCTTTGTACAAATGGGGTGTGTGTAGTCCTCCCCCCTCTCTCTGTTGTTACATGCCTTCAAATTCACTCCAAATTATGGCAGCCCTCTCTTAGGGTTTTCTTAGCAAGACTTTTTCACAAAAGATTTGGCATTGACTTCCTTTGAAGCTGAAAAAGTGTGAATTGCCCAGTGTTGCTCATTTGGGTTTCTATGGCTAAGCATAGATTTAAACCCTGGCCTCCTAGAATCCTGGTAGGTGTACACACATAGCACAATATCATAAAACATAAACAAAGGTATGGAACTGAGTATCATTTAAAAGACTACAGTCACTGACTGTTACTATCTGTTTTTAGTTTGGGTTAAAATAAAATTCAAAGAAAACAGATAGGGGCCCATCTATTGGTATGTTCCTCTGGATTTGGTTTGGTCTTCAAAGATTTTCTCCTTTAAACATGCCTGTATATGTTCATTTGTCACTTTTGGTTGGATGGATGTGTTGCCTGCATGAAACTTACTTTGGCATATATTTAAAGGAAAATGCTGTTCAGTTATGGTACTCTGTTATTAGCAAGCCATATGGACATTGGTTTTGAGAGAGCGAGATAAGCTTAACGGGAAAACAATCTTTCAGATCCTTCCTGTCTGACTTAATGCATAATCCATACTATTGCTATCCTGAACGCAGAGGGAGAAATCAAAATATGACAGCTTTTAAACATTTGTAGGGAAAAAAATAACAATATGTGCATTTAGAATTCATTTTAAGATTCAAAGCTTTTTTATAAATCTGCTTCTGAAGTATTCCTCTTACTCGTGTATGCAATGTTCCTGTAAACAGAAAGTTGCTGGGAGAGTGCATTGGATGTATTGAATCAGACAAACATATTATATATGAGTTAGCTGGCTTCTCTTGCTAATATCTGACATGTAATCTAGCTTCTCTAGCAACTATGGGGAAGCCTGAGCACAGAGATATTGTTTAACTCTTTCTGTCCATGTCACAGTCCTGAACAACCTCTCTGGAACTGCTATTTGCTTTTCAATAGGAGCTTCCATGAAATGTAAATACCTGTATCAGAGAGGTGACTTCTGCAAGCCCCATGACAGGTAGAAAATATTCATCATCTGATTTCCACAGTCTTGATGTGGTTCGGGCTTTTATACAGTCACTGTTTATATCTCATCCCCCTTGTGTACTGATTATAGTCACAAAATTGATTGAATGTTTAGTCTGACCCTCTGGTACTTTCTACAAGACAGAAATGCCATGGAAAGATGGAAAGACTATTAGGACTACCCTTCTATACCTGCTTGAAAGCAAGGCACATTAAACCCAGGGGGAC
The DNA here is from genome assembly GCF_019175285.1 of Sceloporus undulatus. Classification (NCBI taxonomy): domain Eukaryota; kingdom Metazoa; phylum Chordata; class Lepidosauria; order Squamata; family Phrynosomatidae; genus Sceloporus; species Sceloporus undulatus. The sequence continues at coordinate 64,480,216 of NC_056524.1, read as the reverse complement.
ATACTTCTGATTCTCAATAAACACGCACAGTATTAAGCTTCAAGAGGCATTAATGAATGGAGAAAAGCAGGGCGGGTTTAATTTTAGAGGCAACAGGCAGGAAGTAGATTATGTGGCGATTTTTATTCTTCTTCTGATTGCCAGTGAAAGCCCCATTCAGACCTTCTCCTAGTGCTTTATAGTCTGATCTAAGTATTTTTAATTGGAAGTGACTCCTGCTGGTTTCCTAATCAGTTTCCTGATCAGTACTACAAGATGTTTAGCAGAAATGGTTCATTCATTAGCACCATACAAATGATACAGTCAACCAGGAATGTAAATGTAAATCTTTGCTTATGTAATCTCTGTATACAGTGGTGGACTTAATGTTTTTATAACACCCCCAGTGTCCCCTGAAGAGCTGCAGGTTGCTTTAATCCAGGGGTCGGCAAGCCCCGGCCCGCGGGCCACATCTGGCCCGGCAAGACCTTGGGACCGGCCCGTGCCCGGTCCTGCTGCCAATTGCCAAAGGCCCTGCGCCGGCGGCAATCGGCAGCAGGACTGGGCCGCTCACGCGCGAGGCCAAAGGCCCAGTGCCCTCACGCATGAGGCCAAAGGCTCCGCCCCTCACGCAAGCGGCCCTCAGCCGGTGGGCGCCCAGATCCAAGGAGCCTCGCTGCAGCGAGGTCTCCTTGGCCCTGGCCGGCTCCCTCTGCCGGCGGGTGGGCTGCCAGAGCCAAGGAGCCCTGCTGCAGCGAGGTCTCCTTGGCCCTGGCCGGCTCCCTCCGCCGGCGGGTGGGCTGCCAGAGCCAAGAACCCCCGCTGTAGTGAGGTCTCCTTGGCCTTGGCCGGCTCCCTCCGGGCAGGGAAGGAAGGGGGCGGGGGAGGAGGAGGAAGGAGGAAGAGGAGGAGGAGGAAGGAAGGAAGGAGGAAGAGGAGGGAGGAGGAGGAAGGAAAGAAGGAGGAGGAAGAGGAGGAGGGAGGGAGGAAGAGAAGGAGGGAGGAAGAAGGAGGAGGGAGAAAGAAGAGGAGGAAGGAGGAAGAGAAGGAGGAAGAAAGGGGAGGGAGGAAGGGAGGAGGAGGAGGAAGCAGAAGAGGAGGAGGATTTCCATTGCATTTGGTGAGTGTGACTTTCCAAAGTGCATTTCTGTGTATTTTCAGTGCATTTAATGCTAAAAGGTCTGCTGTAACAATGATAGTGGTGGTGGTGGTCATGGTGATGGTGATGATGATGAGTGAGCTTGAGAGGCAGGCAACTACTGTTTCTGAAGCTGAGAAAGTGTCACCTTCCAAAGTGTGTTTTGGGTGCTTTTAATGCTAACAAGTCTCCCTTGCTTTGACAATGATAGTGTGGTGATGGTGATGATGATGAGTGAGCTTGAGAGGCAGGCAACTACTGTTTCTGAAGCCAAGAGAGTGTCACCTTCCAAAGTGTGAAATGCTACACATGTGCTGTTGTGTGTGTTTTGGAATGCAGGTTGGGGGTGTTTGTCCAGAAAGGGACTGAGGAGGAGAGGGCGGGCACACGCCTCCTCCTTGTGGGGCTTTGGTGGAGGCTCCGCCCCCTGCATGTGGCTCCGCCCCTGGAGGGTGGAAGCTCCACCCCCAGCATGCAGCCCCGCCCCTGGAGGGTGGAAGCTCCACCCCCCAGCTTTGGCCCCCCGACTTGTTTGAGGGACAGCAACCTGGCCCACGGCTCCAAAAGGTTGCCTACCCCTGCTTTAATCTGATTAATATTTTGGAAACATAAATAGTGAGCATCAGAGCCATATGCCAAGGCACTCCCATAATGTTGGCTGGTTCCTTTCTCACTGTTATTAACAATTAGCTTCTCTACCTTTCCAAAATTACAAAGTTTAAAGAAAACATGCATATGCAATGAACATCTGGAGAGTTACAGCTGCCCATCTCAGTTCCGTGCATCTGAGGATGTAGACCAAGTCTTCAAAAGCTTATGTGACAACTTCATTTGCACAGTTAGTGTCTACAAGATCTCTTTTCATACTGATATTCCAGATTAACATGACTGTGTCTCTGAATTCCATCTCAGTTCCAATGAGGTATGCACAGAATCTGTCAAGAAATAAAAACCCTGTTCTTCCAGTTTTCTACTCCAGTATCATGCTGGTATACCTTCTTAATTTCACTTAAACATCCTTCAAGGTAAGCCACTTGGCCTCACTATAATTAAAGAAAAACAATCTTGGTGTCAATAGTAACAACAAAAACAACAAGAACTACAACAATACAGAGGCTCTCCATATTCATGGATTCAGCCATCCACATCTTGAAAATAGTCAGAAAATATATAACCTTGATTTTGTCATTTTATATAAGAGACTTGAGCATCCACAGATTTTGGTATCCATGGGAGTCTTGTAACTAAATGCCAGCAGAAAATAAAGGCCCACTGTAAGCCTGAGGGCAGGGAACCGTCTAACTAAAAGGATTGCATGTACAGTGCTGTGTAAATTTACAGCGCTTCATAAATAAAGGTTAATAATAATAATAATAATAATAATAATAATAATAATAATAATAGTGTAGTAGTAGTAGTACGTAGTAGTAATTGCTAGCAATTATTGAACAGTAACATTGTGGAAAAACAACACCTTTAAACTAATTTAATTTTCACATATACATTTTGATCTGGAGTTTTTCCTTCCATATTACAAGCCCTGGCTCTTTTTATGGCAGATTGTAAACATCAACGATTCCAGTGCATGTCAACCTGATAGTAAGCACGAATGGGACTGATCTGATGAATCAAGATACATATGATCGAGTCATGCAAAGCTGCCCATGGGCAATTAGCTTCCTTTTCTTCCTTTTTTAAACTAAAGCTTTAATCAGCAGACATGGATCAGCCCTAAAGAAATGTAAAGAGGTCACCAATCTCTAAAAGATGCTACTTTCAGATTCTAGCTTTCCTTCAAAATGAAGTTTGAGGAAGGAAATGAAAACCTTAAGCTCTAAGATATTTAAGAATTTTAGGGGGGAAACAAAAGAGACAAAATGTAGTGGGGTTGCCACTTTGCTCTGTAATTATGGCTGTTGAGACTTCAAGGGAGTGCTTTGTGTGTATGTGTGTGCATGCACACTGACATGCAAGCAAGCAAATGAGTGAGAGAGTATGTGTGCCCTCCCTCTCATGCACACGCACACAGTAGCAACAGTTTTGGACTTGGAGCCCCTCAGGATCAAACTTACAATGTTTTAGCTTCAGTCCCGGCATTTAACCACTGCTCCACCATGGCTGCTTGCACCTTAGTGCATCCCCTTACCACTTCACCCAGGGCAAACTGCACCCACCAGTCCATGTTGGTACATTGCTGCCTGTATGCAAGAATGAATAATTTCAGTAGTTTTCTCCTTGTAAGAAAATTTCTGTGTAATTTTTGACCACTATTTGCATTTCACAACTTCTCTGGGGAAAATTCATTTTGTACAACGCTATGCATGTGTTTTTTTCTTGCAGAAAACACATCTCTTTCATAGAAAACTTGTGCAAAACACACAAATCTCCTGTGCAGATATACTGACTTTTTTGACCAGCAAGCACATTTTTAAAAAGTTTTCTCTGGAGAAACAAACAAACAAAAAAACCTCTTTAATATGATTGAATTTCCCCAAAGTAGTTCCCCTTTGCCCCAAAGAAGTGCCTCATGTATTGAGATGCACTTTTGAAAAATCAGGGATGCAAAAATCAACAAGTATTCTCAACACTCTTACAGATAACCCATGGATAATGGACTAGGATCACAACGACTAGCTTTGTGTTTGAACAGAGACTTTGTGTATACAAATGTGAACTCTGTCTGCATGCTCAAATCCTAGCATCTTGGCAAGAAGACCTGAACATTATAAATGGGATGAATATAATTTAAAGAATATAATATGAGACAAGGCAAATACAGATTCATCAATCCAGGCAGACAGGTTAGTTCTTAAAAGACTGATATTGGGATTGGCTTTGAATCCATGTAACTTCTACCAGGTTTATGGTGCTGAGTTAGGGTTACTAGAACCATTTCTTTCTGACTAGCACCTCATTTTTAACATCTACATGACAGGCAGATACATTTCAAACTTATCCATGCTGAGAATAGCTGTATGTCTTAATTTTAGCCAGTGGAAAGGAGTGAGAATTTCATTTTTTTTAAACAAAAATAAGAATTTGATCAAATTTGCAAATAGCTTTATGAACAGGACAGAAAAAACTAGAAATTTGAAAGTGGAGCAAAGTGAAACTGATATATTTGTCCATTACTAGAAAAAACATGTTCCAAAGAGCTCTTGCTAAATTTTTTATTGTGATGAGTGTTTTGTTCTTTTTTTCTCTTTACTCTTCTGTCACCCTTTAAAAATGTTGCTTTGGATGAACTTTTGCTCTACTGTCCTTGTTACAGCAGATTAAAATCTGAGGGCCATAATTCATTGCTTCTGCAGTAATGTAGTAATGCACATCACCCAAGGAAGATATACTTGTTTTTCTAGAAGTTTGTGGCTGTGGAACTGCTCCAAGTCCCTAAATGCTTGGGGCAGAAAAGAAGAGTTAAATATGTCTTTTAGGAGAAAGCTACATAAAATTGAATTCAGAATATAGTTTTGTGGGGGTTTTTCTTTTAAAAAATCCCAGTGCTATTAAATATGCCAAGGAATGAAAATGATTTTATATGGAGGAAGTAACAAAACTATTATCTAACAAAATAATTATCAGTTCCCTGCATTTATTAATTTAAATGTGTTTGAAATTATTGTTCTTTTGAACTAAACAAATGCTTCATTACTGTTTGCCTACATAAAAACTTTAAATGATCTATTTCAATCATTCCCACATTCCATCTCATGGAAACACTTTCTCAGTTTAGAAACTCCAGTCCACAATAGTTTATCTCAGCGTGATGGAGTGTCTGATGTATTGTACTGCTATAAAACGTTAATTGCTTGAAAGCCATTTCAGATATTATTTTGGCTAGAAAGCTTAGAGGCAAAGAAGAACTCTTTTTGAGAGTACAATAGATAAATAGTGGTTGAAGAGAGGCATGGATAATCTCAAAGTAAGTATGTGTCGTATAGGAACTTGGCCTTCAAAAGAACAGGGCTTAGAGCATTTCTACATATACCACTAGAAGTGGTTGCCTGCACTATAGGACTGTAAGTCTTAACATAGACTAAATATTATGACTAAATAAATTTATTTCTTCTCCTTACTACCTTATGCTAATAGCATTCACATGATGTCCAGTCAGGTGTATCATACAAAATGGGAAGGGCTGCTATGAATGAACTAGAAAAGATCCTAAAGAGAAAAGATAAGCAACTGAGCACTAAAGTTAGAATCATACAAACCATTGTATTTTCCATTACCAGGTATGGGTGCAAGAATGGAATAGTGAAGAAAATGGAGAGGAATAAAATCAATTCATTTGAGATGGTGCTGCTGGAGAAGAGTGTTGAGGATACTGTGGAAAGTCAAAAAGATAAACAAATTGGAGTACTTGGAGGTGACTGGTCCATAGGGTCACCATGAGTCAAAGTCAACTTAAGGGCAGATGATAACAACAAAAGTAGTTCTTTGGCCAATTAGAGTCTATTGGCCAATAACTGACAGAATTTTGTATTTCGTTATTACTTTCTTTGAAATTCACTGATTTTACAACAGAGATTTAAAGTAAACGAATAATGACAATATTGGGTAAATAGCTTCCTGACAGTAAGAACTGTTTGGCACTGGAATACCTTGCTTTGGAATATGGAGAAGTCTCCTTTTTCTGGGGGTTTTAAACAGAGGCTGGATGGCCATCTGTGAGAACACGTTGCTTGTGTCTTTCTGCATGGCAGGGGGTTGGATTGGATGGTCTTTGCATTCACTTCCAATTCTATAATTCTATTATTCTAGTCTAGTCTAAGAAAAAGCATATGCAACATAGTTGAGTCCTGGGCCCGTTTCTGGATCACTGATCCCTGGTAATTTCTATTTACTTCTCCTGTTAGTCCTATCATTTACCAAAGACAGAAGTACTGAAGCATTTGTTGACCTCATCTACTAGGGCCTCATTCACAGTGCTACACAATTCGAGTGCAATCTTCCACTTTCATGGCTGTTGCAACGTCCTGGGGCATCCTGGAATTGGCAGTGTGCAGAAGGACATTCAGAATTCTCAGCTCTCTGGCCTCACCAAACCACAAACCCAGGATTTTATAGGATGCAGCTGTGGCTGTTAGAATGGAATACACTATTCTATTTTTGTAGTGTTAATGGGTCCCAGGTATGACTGTCTTTCCATTGCAATGGGGTGATTCTCTTTATACAGATATTCTTTTGAGCATGTACATAAATCATTCCATTGACATGACCGGAGAAACACCTAATGCTTAGCACACATAATTCTACCGCCTCTTAAAGCAGTATCTGTTACTACTGATAATTCTAACACCTCTTAAAGCAGTATCTGTTACTACTAATACAAGGTGACACTTTATTTCTGCATAGTAGGAAAGTATGTGTTAAACAAAATTTGATTTACACTGATGTTTTTTCCCCCTGACTGACCAAATAACAGCTACAAGACATTAAAAAATCACTTAGGTCTTTATATTCTACTCCCCACCTCCCTGATAAAGATGGAAAAGAGTATCCATCCTTAGAAAAGCATTCACACTTGAAGAGAAATGAGGTTTAAATAATGTTGGCTCTGAAAAGCAATAGAGTGCATAACTGCACCAACAGGGAATAGCAAGCAGCCATAAAGGCAAACATGAAGTAGTGCTTGTCTTCCCAGTGTCTCAGGATTAAACTTGCATCCAGTTCTGTTTCAATAGCAAAGATTAATAAATGGCAATGGCTTCAAATGATAATTACTCAACATTTTTATTTGTTTGCAGTTTGTAACCGTGATAGTCTTGTAACTGTGACAGTCTTATATACCTTCATTTGCAAGTGTGGAATAATTCAGCAGCCTTAAAGCTAAGTTTTTTACTTTTGCTTCCTCCTGGTGTATATTCATTATGCAATGACGATTTCTTCAAAAGAGTTCCAGGGCTCTTTGTGGAAGGATGGTGCTACAAAAGGCACATCATTGTCCAGAAGTGTGCCAGTCCAGAACAGCCTACCCCAGCCTTTTGAGGCTGTTGGGCAAATGTGAAACTCTGAGACTATGTCATGAGCACATTCACAAAAGGGCTTAATTCTCATTCACATCCAGAAGACAAGGCTCATACAGGAAAACATTACATTTCATATCTTGCCTTCATCTCTTTTTGATTCTGAGTGGACTGCGGGCTGTACAGCTTTTGTTCTAGCTTGGCAACCATGTGTTCTCCACTATCCATGGTCACCTACAAGTCCTATATGTCCATGATAACATTTTGGCTCAAAATGTCATTGCAACACTGATGTTCCTGAATAACAATAGAAATTCTAGGGACCAGAGAGGTCATGAGCGATCACCCTTGGTTGCGAGTGTTTCTTGTAGAAACCTTCCAAATTCCTGCTGCCTATTTGTGACTACTTCTTGTGAGCTAGCTGAGCTCAAAATTTTGCACATTCTGGGTCAATGCAGCCTTATTATCTTTGTGTGTTTTTGTTAAAAGGAAACAGCCAGCAATTTAACTTCATAAAAGTACTGTTGTCTGTGGATGGGAAAAGGTCAATTAACTCATCATGTCCATCTTCTTGTCAATACAAGATTGTTCCCCGTTCTATATTTACTAGTATGCTGTCAACTCAGGTTTTACTACTGGCACCAGTACTGATTCTAAGAATTACTTTAGCTGTAACTCAGTGGTTAAGATGTGATATACCAATAATAGCCATTGCACCACTGTAGACTAAATTATATGTGGTACTAAATGTGTTACATGAAAGCATTTTCCTTTTCCCCTGAGGCTTGGCTAGACCACATCAGTCTATGCTTTGTTTGCAAAGATATGTCAGTTGTGTTGAACTCCATCCAAGAGAAGTCAAGTCAAGAAACTCTACTGAGTTTCTGGAAAGCAGCCAATGTTGTGCTGTGTCATTTGGCCTTTGGATGTTACAACCAGGGACTGTGCAATTGTCTTCATTGCTAAAACTGATATTTAGAAGACTATTTAATATGTTTTTATTTGCTGTGTATCACCTCAGGAACTCTGGGGGACAACGGTAATAAACCAATACTTTGATAAATAAGTACCCCCCCCATCATCTGACTCTCAGCAGCATCACTACACATAAGAAGTGGCCTTTTAAAAAGGTTCTTTGCATACATTGGTGGGGAATTTCCTCAGGAGTTTAGTGTGGGATAGAAAAAGTTAACACATCTTCAAGATCCAATAAACTACACCCTGCATCTTATACTCATATCTTAAAAACCACACGTATTAAGAGCTTTGAAGTGATGCATGTAGCATCCTGTATAGTTTGGTCTTGAGGCATTTTGAGAGGAAGTATACCAGTTTAAGTGGGAAAGAATTCTGTCTTCTTAAGTGTAAAGCAAAGCAGTATTTGGAAGTAAGGAGTTACATGTAATGTAGTAACTAGTTGATTATTGGAAAACGAGGGTATAAGGAAATCACATTTGAAAAGCAACCTATTTGCAGAAATCTTTTAATGGTTATTGAGGCAAGAGGGATTTACTACCTTCTTGTTTAGTGGACTCAGTGTTTTCCTGCCCCCTATGACATGGCAAGGGGAGTATCAGAAAGTGACCAAGACGTGTGTGGCTATGTTCTGATAGATGGACACACAACAATGAAGGCATCCTCTAAGACCTGCTAGCCAGGACATTGTGCTCCCCTATAACTCTCAGAATTTCCTAGCCATCAGAACTGCTGGGGGTTGTCAGCTGGGTTTTCAGAAAATAACTTTTCCAAGGACATGTTTAAATGAGGGTGCTGGTTCATCTGTGTGTGTGTGTGTGTGTGTGTGTGTGTGGCATCACTATGTGATGTATCTAAAGTCCAGAGTAATGGTGAGATCATGTAATCTATTTTGAAGAACTGTACGTTTGCAGTAGAACATTGTTTCTTGAGATAGCTCTATAACAGAGACTAATTCCTGCAAAACTTGAAAAACAACACATTGCAGTTACATGCAGAAGAAAGGTACCTCCCCTCCCCCTTCCCTTCTCTTCCATATATATATATATATTTCATGTGTTCAAAAAAAAGGCATTTTAGAATAAAAATATTTTGGTTACATTGCATGTTAGCATTTAAATAAGAGCTTTCTCAAATGGAAAAACAAAACAAAACAAGTAGGTAGAGCTGAATGACTACTTTGTGTCATAACAGTAAGGACTGACTTGAAATGTGGTATACTGAAGAAGGAACTATAAATCCTGCTGGCATGAGTGTGAGTTGAGAAGTTCTTCCAAAGAAAACGAGACATAAAGATTTACCCTTACCACGTAGATATTTTCCAGATATATGGAGATGTATAAGAAACAGTGAGCCAGTGTGGGGTAGCTGAGTGTTGATTAGGATTCTTGAAGACAAGCATATGAATCCTCACTCAGCCATGGAAACCTAATGAGTGACCTTGGGCAAGTCTTGCTATGCTCAGCCTCAGAGGAAAACAAGAGCAAACCTCCTGTTAATCTTGCCAAGAAAACCTTGCAATAGGGTTCCCTAAGGTTTGCCATAAATCAGAAATAATTTGAAGGTATACAGCAATAACAAATACCAAACAGTTACATAGGTCTTTTTACACACTGGATTTTCTTTAGTTGGAATCTATCCAGAAATGTGCAATACCTCAATATCATGTTGCTAGAGTAATGTGGGGTCCCACTTTAATATATATTTTAACAAAAACAATGCATGTATCAAGGTGTTTTTTTTAAACATGGCAGAAGTTTTATTTTATTCACTGTAAACAAGTAATTGACGAAACAAATCTATTTTAGCCAAGTTATTATTTTACAAAGCTCTTATAAATTTGGAATAAGAAGAGTGAATCTGCCTTTATGTTTGAGTAGGATTAAATATGAGTGCCTTCCTTTACTTAAGACTTAGAAAAAGGTTTGGATGGGTTACTAGGTGAGAAGTTACAGGAATTGGAAAATTAATTTTAGCCAGAAGGTAGGAATGGGCAAAAGTCCAAGTTGCAATTCTTCCCCACTTACGTATTTATTGATTTGATAATGAGATGAATATGGATTTCACTACAAATTAATCCAGTGGATTAATTACTAATGGTATGTCTGGCACTCACTGTCCTATTCCAAACCTGAACACATTTTCCAATTCTTTCTTTCAAGAAGAACTTGTTCTGCCTCTGTGGCCTCTTCCAATTCTGCCCCACATCTATGAAAAAGCAGATAGTATCTGGAGGAATATGGTCAGCAGGTAAGTAGGTGGGTGGTATAGAGGGATAGCCTGAGGAACTTCCCTTAGCAAATTATTGCCCATCATCTGAGGCAGTGCAAGCAACAGACTATGGACTACACTGGCAGCACTGACTCAGAATCTGATATCTGCATTTCCACAGTTACCGGAGCAGTTGGTTTCTCATTTGTGGTATTAGAATCCCATCCTGAATTTCCTGCAGTTTCCCCTTCTAACCAGGAGTCTCAAGGTGCAAGGGAAATAAAAATTCTGGTGCCTAAATTACAGGGATCTTGGCTTCTAGGGTTGCCAAAACTGGTGATAACTGCAGTACTGTTAATGGTTGTGTGGAGCAGAGAATTTCAACAAATGTTACTTGGTTACCTGGTCGTGTTACAAGAAACACCTGCTGAAATTCCTTCTCTTAGGCCTTGCCTGCATGGGGCAAAAATGCTCCCTCCTTGTTCTGGCATTGTCTTGTTTGGATAATGCACATTGCAAAACCTAGTTCTGGTGCAAGAAGTCTGGACGATGTCCAGCACATTCCACACCAGTACTGGGGAGGTAACAGCCTTCAATCACATTTTAAAAATATGCCCTCCATTTCTGCATCACAATAGCTGTCTACACAGGCATCCCTCTGAGCCGCCTGGCATGTCTGCTACCACTGTGGGTCACTCATTTCTAGCAAGTGACCTGCAGTAGCCATGGACATGCCAGGTGGCTTGGCAGGATGCCCTTCCAGACAGACATTGCAGGATGTGAATGCAGAGCTGCAGGAAGCAGAGATTGGGGCAGCTGGTCATGGGCCTGAAGTATCTTGGCCCATGCAGACAGGGCCTTATACAACCATTAAAGGCACAGGAGCCGTCTGCTATTTGAATGCAGTAATTACAGTAGATCAGGCTGATGAATATTTTGGGAATGGAAGGGCGATTTCCATTTCTTCCTGTACAAGCTGGATGAGATCCCACCCCACCCCCCCCCCCCCAACCCACCAGTTCCTCAGTTGAAGTGCAACCCAGAATTTCTGCAGACAATGCCTCAGTTGGGGATATATGGGTTAAAATACATACTCCTTCCCCCGCCTTAATGTGAGGAAGACAGAGAAATGGCAGCTGAGAATGTGGCCAGCTTTCCTCCTCCCTCACTTTCCCTGAAATAGATGAAATGGATTGGGTGGACCAACCGGCTCTTAGCCTCGCGGCCACAACTCATTTGTTTCCTCCCTCTCTTTTCAAGGGGGCAAGGCTTAGGAGAGCATCCTTGTCTGAAAGACCATAGGTCAGCCTGCTGGCTCAGTTTTGACCAATGGGCTATAGGCTTCCCAACTCTGCTGTAAGTCATACTTAGAAAGGTTATTTTGTTTTTATTTATTTCAGCACCAACTACAGTGTGTCCTTTGTCTCCAGTGTGGTTTGGTTCCAGGACCCCCTGTGGGTCCCAAAATCCATGGATGTTCAAGTCCCATTAAATACAATGGTATAATAAAATGGTGTCCCTTGTGTAAAATACCAAAATTGAGGTTTGCTTTTTAGAATTTAAATACTTCTTAAATATTTTCAAGCTGTGGATGCTTGAATCCACGAATAAAGAATACATGGATATGGAAGGCTGATTGTACTATAGTCTCTTTCATACCTCAGAATTAGTGTACTTTGATATCTCTCCTTATTCATGGATCCCTTATGTATGGATTCAGCTATCCATGGCTTGAAAATATTTTTAAAATATACAAATTCCCAAAAGTAAACTTTGATATGACCATTTTACATAGGGGACAGCATTTTACTATGCCATTGTATATAATGGGGATTTGAGCATCCACAGATTTTGGTGTCCATGGGGTGTCCTGGAACCAAACTCCATTAGATACCAAGGGCCCACCGTCCTTCATTCTATGGAATTCTGGAATTTGTTGTTTGGTAAGAATTCTAAATATGTTTTTAAAGAAACATAGCTGACTAGTCCCATTCAGTTCAGTTAGCTTGTTCAGATATTTACAAACTGGAGTGTTTGTATATAGCTACCCTGCTATGGAAGCCACTGTCCTGAGTATGCATGACCTGAGCAGGGCTATTGATAATAGGGAGAACTGGAGATCTCTCTTTCACTGCAACCCGGGTCCCAGGTGCACTTTCAAGGCTGCTTTTCAAAGCCGGAGCTTTTTTGTGCCTGGGACTCAGGATGCAGCCAGTATGCACTCATCCGGCAGAATTGGTGGTGAATTACATGCGATAATTCCCGCCTGCATCCCGCAACCCTGCTGCATCCTGTTGGGATGTAGTCATGTTTTTTTGTTCATGCGATAAACTCCTAAATAAAGACACCTGACTGATGAATAAAGTTACAGGTTCTTAATATGTCTAATCTCCTCTTGGTTTTCTCTTTTTCTCTTCATTTAGAGCAGTGGTTCCCAACCTTCCTAATGCCGCGACCCTTTAATAGAGTTCCTCATGTTGTGGTGACCCAAACCCATGAAATTATTTTCATTGCTACTTCATAACTGTAATTAAATAGATGTTTTCCAATGGTCTTAGGCGACCCCCATGAAAGGGACATTTGAACCCCAAAGGGCTCCCGACCCACAGGTTGGGAACCACTGATTTAGAGGACAACTATATGTTTGTTTATGAGTTGCGTTTTCTGTGATGCCTTCTATATTACAGCCACCCTGCTCCTATTTCAGAAAGCTAACATAATAATCTAGCATTTCACCAAGCAAAGACAGCTAAAGGACAAGTAATTTTCCTCACGGGCACAGGTGTGTCCTGGGAAGATTTTTGTTGCTGCAAACCCTGTTATGTCAAAAATTTCATTGGTTTTGAAAGCTGTTAAACCTGATAGATAACTTTATCCTTTTCAATCAATGGGGGCAGTGGGACGCTCAAGACAGTGAAAGAATAGCCAAGAGCTAGCCAGTGTGTATCTGATTCAAACTGGTCTGAATTAGCAGAGTTTGTACACGTAGCTGACTGTGAGATGGTTAGGAAAGACTTCTCTTCTGCAGATAAGCTAAGTCCACCAATGCAAAACAAAACCCACCTAAACACCTCGGTTTGAAGAGCTCTTTTTCAGAGTGCTTTGGCTGAAAGGACGAGATGGCTGCTGCTGCTCTACAGATTGCTGGACTGCTCCTTGGAGGCATTGGCTCAATTGGGACTTTTGCCATCACTGGGATGCCTCAGTGGCGTGTGACCGCTTTCATTGAAAATAATGTTGTGGTTTTTGAAACCATCTGGGAAGGCCTCTGGATGAACTGCATAAGGCAAGCTTCCATCAGGATGCAGTGCAAGGTCTACGACTCCCTCTTGGCTCTGACCCCTGACCTTCAAGCTTCCAGAGGTCTGATGTGTGCAGCCTCAGCTCTAGCATTTCTTGCTTTTGCAGTAGCTGTTCTTGGCATGAAGTGCACACAGTGCACAGGAAATGATGACCGTGTAAAGGGCTATATTTTGCTGGCTGGTGGCATTGCATTCATCCTGTCGGGCATCATTGTGCTTATCCCAGTATGCTTCGTTGCCCATAACATAATCCGAGATTTCTACAATCCACTTGTCACGGTGGCTGAGAAACGAGAGCTTGGGGAAGCCCTTTACATAGGCTGGGTGTCGGCCTTCTGTCTCGTTGCTGGAGGGGCCATACTTTGCTGTTTCTGCCATTGCGGTGAAAAAACCAGAAGCTATCGATACTCTGTACCTTCACAGCGTACCACCTATCACAGCCATCACACCCAGAGAAGAGCTGAGAGTTCATATTCTAAAAGTCAGTATGTTTAGCTGTCTCTTCATTCCTTCCTCTTTTTGAAAAATGACTTGGTAACTTAAACATTTGACAAGAGACTTTGCTAGGACAACATGCTGGATACTCTGGAGTGAAACCCTGTGAACTCTTAAGACCAAGCAACTGCTACAATTGCAGACAGTGTTTTCAAATATTTCAGTGCAAAACGACAAATTGCAGCTTAATCCTATCTCAATATTGACATTGTTTTCTTTTAATCAGCATCTATTAAGACATACATGTGATTGTAATGATGTGAAGTAGTTTGGGAGGGAGGAAGAGGATGTTACAACTAAAATTCTAAAATTTAGGAACTCCATTATATTCTAAATATTGCTGTAGTATATAATGTATAGCATAGGATTGTTACAAATTGTGAAAAGGGAAAAGCTAAAGAGATAACTTTTTCATAGAACATATGTAACTGTATTATACTCACAAGGTAGGCTTTATTTTTAGAAAATAAGCAAGTACAAAATGAACAAGTAGAATTTGCACACCAGGAAAGGTACAGCATAGAACATATGGTGACAGAAACATAAGTGTCTTCCATAATGAACCTACTCTAAATCTTTAAATACTTTTTTAAAATTTGTAACATTATTTGTCAAAGTGGTATTTAGCTGTGTATTTAAGAGTGACATTTTAAATTTTTTTAAAAAAATCCCTCAGTATATTTTAAAATACCCATTTCACATTTCTCAAAAAATGCTTCCTTGTTGTCAAAAAGTATTAACTTTCTACTAATAATGAAATGACATGCAACTTTACAGCCTTTGTGTTCAGCTGAACTAAATTCTGCCATTGATTTCTTTTCCAACATACATACTTAGGTGTTTAGGATTTTTAAAACTCTTTTAATAAAAATATTTAAAACTGCATGTGTAGTGTGTTTTGTGTGACTTTCTAGTTCACTCACACGATACACGCATTCAAAGTGCAATAACTGGATTATAACAAATTGTGTAATTGCAAGAAACAGGCAGACTGGGATATCAAATGAAGTGAGGAAGTTGTGGTTTGCTGGCATGTTGCTGAGTGACAGTGTAATATTTATTTATTTAATTTATATCTTGCCCTTCCTCTACAAAGATTGCCAATGTACAAGGCAGCTTGTATTTGCACTTAGTTTTTCTATCATTGTGTTTTTCTAACTGGGTGTGTCTGTGTATTTATGTGTGTGCACATGTACACAGCATTTTATCCTGGCTGACTTGACAAGCCACTGGAGAATGCAACCCATTCTTCTTATAGTGGTTACTAACACTGCTTGCAGTTTTTAAAGGTTAACTCCATATTTTATTACATTTGTCTGATATAATAGAGTACACCTAGCATCTTGTCTCTAAGGTCCATTACAAACGGGCATAAAAGTACAGACTGGGTCCGTACTAGGGTTAGGAAGGGGTGTCACTTATTGACGCCCCTAACCCTAGTACGGACCGAGTCCGTACAAAATGGCTGTGCCCTATGCACACGGGCGCCGCCATGACTACATCACGACCGCGTCGCCTCTAAACAGGGTGGCGCGGTTGTGATGTAGTGGGGCTGTGTGAGGGCGCCTAGGGCGCCCTTTCTGCAGCCCCAGAAGGAGCTCCATTTCGGAGCTCCTTCCAGCTTTGCATCGCTGGGCGCAGCCTTTACCCGTCGCTGCTGGGTGTCCTTGGGGCTTGAAGCCCAAGGACACCCCTTTCCAGGCCATGGGGAAGCGGCCTTTTGCAGCTTCCCCGCAGCCTGGAAAGTGGTGGATCGGGGCCTCGGAGGCTGCCATTGTGGCAGCTGAGGCCCCGATCCAGCAGGGAAATGGCCAGTTACAGGCCGCCCCAAATGGGCAATCTGTAACGCACCTAACATACTTTTGTTATTCAGCCAGGCATACCTGTTTCATGCCCTTCTTCCACCTCTGTAATGCAACATATTCTTATCCTGAATTTCCACTCAACCCCACCTCTGGTTCCATGGCTTCTTCTTTTCCAGAAACATACTTTAGAAAGAATCCACTGATGATTTTCCAGCAACAATATGTTTAGCCTGTTAACTGACTCAGTACCCTCTATAGCTACACCCCTGATGTTGCACAGGAGAGATATCCTATTCAGAGTTCTGCAGCTTTGTTTAAGAGTTTCTGTAAGTGTGGACTTTTGCCATGATGGGAAGTAGATTGACTGATTGACAGCTGGGCCTTCTATTGCAGGACTGATTGTGTAACTCCACCATTTTTATTTGTTGTTTGTTTGTTTTCAATCATTTTCAGCTTATGGAGACCCTAAACTAAGCAACCCTATTATGGGGTTTTCTTGGCCAGATTTGTTCAGAGAGGCTTGCCATTGCCTTCCCCTGAAGCTGAGAGAGTGTTACCCAAGGTCACCCAGTGGGTTTTGTAGCTGAGCTGAGAATTGAACTCTGGTCCCCATAGTTATGCTGGCATACTTTTACACTACCCAGCTGTCAAATAGGATCTTGCTAATCACAAAACAATAGAATATGTATATTAATATGGATTCACACACTTAGCTTCAGGTCTACTTTAGTTTAGAGGCCAGACCAGTCCATGGATTGATAGTTTGCTACATTAGCTGACAAGCAATTTCTTTTAGCTCAAGCTGCATATGGAAGTAAAATGTTCAAAGTGATTTTCTCACTAACTACTACTGGCGGGATACAGACGGGCAGGGGAGGACGTCTTGGAGGTGTATTTAGCTGAATGCGGAGCCTCCAGACGGCCCGCCCTGGGGGCGTGCTTCAGGTGTTGGAGCTTCCACACGGGGGGCAGTGAAGACGCCTCACCTGGGTCCGTTTCGGACCCGGAGTTTCCAAACCGCCGCCTCGGAGGACGCTGCAAAAAGAGAGGCAGCTTCCGCACAGGCGGCCCAAACCGCGGCTTTTTTTTCTTTTGCCGGCTACTGGATGCGCAGCTGCGCAGCTACAGCGCTAAGCAGCGGCAGAAAGCCTATGTGCGCATTTAAAGCGCCCAAGCCCCTTTAAACTTTTTCCCCCGCCCTGCCCAAGAACAAAGGTGCCCTCTTGCCAGCTGGTGATCAGCTGGTGTTGGCATCCTTGTCCACTTGCACGTTGCCAATGTCACCAGCATCATGGATGCCTCCTCTCCTTTGGTCCCCGCGCAGCCACAGCTGTCTCTGCTGCCACCGCTGTCCCCCTGCCATCCCCATCACCTCCCTTGTACATATGTAAATATTTACAGTTTTAGTGTTTTTTATTGTTAGGTGAAAATGGCACAGGAATGTGTGTAGGGGTGCACTTTAAAGTCCAAACTTTCCAAGCAGCGCATGCGTACATGTTGCTCTAGGGTTAGGGTTAGGGTTAGGGCTAGGGTTAGGGTTACGAGTCTTAAAATGCGCTGCAGCTGTGCCGCAGCTTCCACACCTGCATGGCAGCGGACGTTGCAATTAAAGCCTGACTGCAAAATGCGCATGTTCCAAGACCCCAACTCACTATGCGACGGAGCTTTTAAATGGGCAACTTAAATTAGCGGCGTAGCAATTCTGGTGTACCGGTGCAGCAGCTCTCATGGCTTCTTCCACGTCTCGATATGTGTCAGCATTCAGGTAGGACTGCTCCAGTTTCTGCAAAATGTTTGGCTGGGACCATATAGCTATCAGGTCAGCCGTCTCAGTATGAGACCAAGACGCCCCCCTGCCTTTTTTCGGGGTACTGGTGGATGGCTGAGCCATCCTGCCTGGTAGCAAAGGGGAGCCGCCACACAGCTGTGCCAGGAGCAGCCGAACTGTGCCCTTTCCCAGGTGAAAATGGCGCAGGAATGTGTGTAGGGGGTCACTTTAAATTCCAAACTTTCCCTTATCACTTTCTACAACCAAAACATCCGCCGGCAAAACTTACAACTTCCTGCGGTTCTACCAACGCATGCACACAAGTGGCTCTAGGGTTAGGGTTACGAGACTTAAAATGCGCCGCAGCTGTGCCGCAGCTTCCACAGCTGCATGGCAGCGGACGTTGCAATTAAAGCTTGACTGCAAACCACGCATGTCCCGGGAACCCGACCCATTATGCGACGCAGCTGACATGGAGCTTTTAAACCGGCAACTTATATTTGCAGCGTAGCAATTCTGACGTATCGGTGCAGCAGCTTACAGACGGACATGCGCAGGTATGCCGCAAATCAAAAAGAAGCGGAAAAAAGCAGCACCTTTTTAATGCCGCTTCTTCCCGCTTGGGGCGTGCGGGGGGCGTGTTCATGGCGGCATTCAGGTAAAGCCTGTCTGAAGGCTCTACCTTCATGACGTCATGAGTACATCCCTTTTTGCCCGTCTGTAACCCGCCACTGTAGTGCTACCCTCAAATCTGCTGCACAGATAGATGAAATGAAAAAGTCAGGGACCCTTGCTTTGGGGTAGATAAGCTTGCTGAAAACCCATGAGCTCTTTTGGAAAAAGCTTTACAATTCAGGAGATGTGAACTTGAGTGTTAGAGAGGTGGTTGAGGGAAATAGGGAAATGTTCCTTTTGTGAACAATGGTTTCTGAGAAGCAAGAAATTATTTCAAAATGGTTGGAATATTGTTGAAGGAAATGCTGGAATAGCCTGGTATTGTTTTTCTTTTTAAAAAGACTTAGAGTATAATACTACCTGTCAAAAGTTGGTGCTGACAGTGCGCTAGCTGAGACTGTGCTGAATCCAAACCCCTGTTAGTTTGTTGCGGTTATTATTATTGTTGCTGTTGCTGTGTACTTTCAAGTATTTCCAACTTATGGTGACCCTATAGTGATCCTGTCACAGGGTTTTCTTTGGCAAGATTTGTTCAGAAGGGGTTTGCCTTTGTCTTCCTCACACACTACTGATATTTATTAATAAATACATAAAACAAACTATGGTAACAAATAAATAAATAAATAGATAGATAAATACTGAGGATTACTGTTGTCATGTCTTAACATTATGGTTTTCTCTGTGGAATGTGGGAGCTTTCAATCTGGCATGATTTAGTTCTTCACCTGCCCTTTCTTCACTCCTCTCCTCTTTGGATCTTTTGCGAGAAGATCTTGGGTTGCAGAGCATTTCTGCTGGTAGATTGCTCCATATGTAGATTTGATATTTCAGCTAAGAGAGGAGACTTGTACTGAATGCTAACCCCTTAGAACCAGTGCATCCTTTAGTTAGTACTGAACTAATATAAATGTGCAGTCACCCTTTGCCTTATTTTATTTTTAGTCAAGCCTTTGCAAAATTGGTCTTGGATTTGAGAAGCAGTGGAATCTGCCATGCCCAAGCAACATCAATAGAGTTAGGTGTTGTGCAGGCCAGCATGTTTGGCTGACCTGGGGGTGGAGTTGGGACTTGGTGTTGACATGACGCATGCCCCAACTCTGCCCCCAGGCTGGCATGATGCTGCGCGTCGCACCACACCTTGCATGGCATTGTGGCACTCCTATGGTGCTGTGTCTAGATGATGCAGTGCCAAAGAAGCACCATAAAGCCATGGCACTGGTGTCTACAGCACCCTTTCCAGGGCGCAAAAAGGCCAAATCAGGCCGTGGCATGTGGTTGTGGCTGCAGACTGTCCCTTAAGCCCCTTAAGGCACATGGGCAATTGACATATATATATATATATATATATATATATATATATATATATATATATGTGTGTGTGTGTGCAACAACCAGCTTTCATCACTTTGTAGAAGGAGAAATGAGGGCCTCCCCTGGATTCAGGGGAAAAAAGAAATCTGGGTCTAGAGGGTAGGAGGTTGCCATGGAGGTTGTAAAAATGGGGTGCAAAGATTATATGTTGCTCATGAGCCCTAATTTAAACAATCTGGATTTGAGAACCAATGTACCCCAGTTCTAGCCTATTTGAGTCTGATCTAAATGTTTGCCCACTTTACAGCATACAGCTACAGAGCTGCTTTTTCCACTGATGATCTTAGATCTGTAGTGGCTAAAATATCTTTAGAATGATATATAGATGACCTAATTTTCTGATCCTATGTGAATGACCAGCACCTCTTTGGCACAGCTGTTGACAAGTCTATTTTAATCAGCCTCCATCTAACAGCTGCTATGCTGCATTTATAAAGATTGCATGCCAGATCCTGGGTTCAGCCCTCATGTTTGTACAAAAACAATTGGACTCATCCTATTGTTTTTGCACAAACATGAGGGCTGAACCTTTCAAGGTTCCCCATCTTTAATGATAGAGGACATTCTTACAAGCACTGAAGAAAGGCAAGGATTTGATGACACCCTGGCCTGACTCTTCCAAGCAGAGAGCCGTATTAGAAATACAAAAATGTTCTGACTGGAAGAAGAGAGGGCCTTCAGGAGGAAGGACTCAATCCATGAAATGTTCCTTCTACTTGCACAATGCAAAAGCAGTGTGCATTTTACTATAGGATCAGTGCCCAAGGAGCAAAAGCCACCTACTGCAGTGTGTGTGTGTGTGTGTGTGTGTTTCTTCATTTCCACAGAACCTGGCTAAATCCCAGAATAAATGCCCACATAGCCCTGACATCTACTCTAAATTATGAGTCTACCCTATCTAGGGATGAAGGAATAATGGAAGTTGAGCTGGCAAATGTAAGTGTTGAGATTGATTTATAACATTCTTTTATATTCTACTTCATCTTCAGCCATAGGGTTGCCAGAGTTAAAACTAAAGATGGTTTCTGCAGCTTTAATGGTTGTCTAGAAGTGGAAATTGCATGTCATGCAACCAGGTAACAAACAACACCTGCTGGAATTCCCTTTTCTACACAACCATTGAAGATACAGGCACTTTCTCTCGTTTTCAGTCTGGCATCCCTAGACCCTAGCACTGTTCAGTGGGACATAATATTACAGCAGGAGACTACAAAGCCATACATATTTATGAGGGAGCCACCCCCAAGTTTAATGGGATTTACTTTTGAGTAGGCACATTTAGAATTGTCCTTGTGAAAACTTGAGAATGATAAAGCACTAATAAATGCATATATATTATAATAGTAAAAGGAATACTTAGGTTCATAAATAAAAGGTAACTAATGTGATTCTGGTTTAATCAAAGTAGAAATCTGTTGAAAATTGTATTTTCATTCAGCTGCAAAATATTGAAACTAATAATCCTGCCTTGAAAATATGGCTTGTATCATTTTATAGAGAGGTTATCTATTTCTAACAGGAGAAGAAGTAGATGGAGCCATTTTCCCCACTATAAGTTCAAAGTAATCTCTGTTTTTGTATCCTATTGCATAAATGCAGGTAATATTGTCCTATACTAACTGTAGTAGAATGTTGTGTGTGCTATGGTGAGAAACTAATAACATGTTTTTTTTAATTGTCTGACTGCTTTCAGCAATCAAATTGTTTCAGTATGTGTGGTTAATGTGCAATCCAGTTGTGTTAACATTGGTAGGCGTTCTAGTATTTAGCTGCACTGAAGCTGGAAAGTACTTTTAGAATTATATATTGCTTGCATCACAACATTTGTTAACACTAGGATGGGGACAGGGGGAAGTGCCATACAAACAGCTTGTCATGTGAAACAACCTACATCTGTTTGCATTTTCAAATGACAACTCTACCATACATGGCATGCATGAGTTAGGCAGAAGACTATTCTGTAGTAAAGCTGGCTCAGGATATTCTGATTGTTTCAGACAGAGCAGCAATTTTCTCAGCCATCCATTGTTAGGACCATGAAAAGTTTTTGGTACCACAAAGTGACCAAATTATTTTTTGCACATGGGCCCCCAAAATTAATAATTGTTAAATTCTCATTCCCAAAGGAAAATATGGTAACACCAAAATGGATAACTACTAATTTGATGTTACAGTGTATTATCTGAGATGGTTGTTTTTGTGTGCCTTCAAGTTGTTTCTGACTTATGGTGACCCTAAGATGAATCTATCACAGGGTTTTTCTTGGCACGTTTTTCTGAGAGCTGAGACAGTGTGACTTGTCCAAGGAAACCCAGTGGGTTTCCATGGTCAAGCCAGGATTCAGACTCTGCTCTCCTGTCATAGTCCAATGCTCAAACTGCTACTATGAGCTGGCTCATAATAGGGCCAGCTCTAAATTCCAATTGCATAACATCAAGTGGGAACATGCCACCTTTCAGAATTGAAACATGGGTACACTGATTCATATGAATAGAAAATGTATCCTCCATATTGTTAGTTGGCAGCTCAGTGGAGCAGTTGGTGATTCAGTGGAACTCCTGTGCCAATTAATGAAAGAGAAGAAAGAGGGCATAAGTCTGTTTGTTCTAAGGAGTTATCCTGTTTGGCCAGATTAGGGCCATGGCATGTAGTTGTCACAGCCCACAGTGCTGAAAGGGGCGGCTGCAGGCCACCCCTTAAGGGCAGTCTGTTCAGCCCTTGACTCTGCAGCAATTGAAATAAGCGGGGACAAAGGAGGAAAATAGGAGAAAGAGAGAGAAACTAGGACATTTTAAATGCAGTTGAGAAAGAGGAATGGCAGAGGATTAGCCAGGACCATCCCTGCCAGACTGGGACACTAGGAGGGTATATGGAACTCAAGCATCCTTCCCAGAGTGGCTAAATATTCTGCTTTATAGAGAACAGGAAAGATTCTCCAGGAATGCATGTTGTGTTCTGTGCTACTGAGAAACAAGAAATTTCTGTGCCACTTTTTTCATGGCAATGTTACTTTAGTGTCACATGTTTTCTTATCTTTTGATTGCTATCTTTAATAGCATTCAAAAGATCTTGAACTTCTTCATAGACCTGTGAGGTTTAGAATCCATAATGGGGTGTGTGTTTGTGTATACAAACATGCATACTTATTTAGGCTAACTTTATATTTATATACAGAATGAGTATCTCTTATCTGAAATGCTTGGGAAATGTTCTATATTTTAGATTTTTTTCAGATTTTGGAATACTCATAGTTGCATATACATGATGAGGCTGGAGGATCTGTGAAATAGTGGTAATCCAAGCATAGTTTTTGGCATAAATCCACACTTTCTGCCATTTTACAAAGCTTGTGTCTGTCCCCAGCTGAGCAAATGCAGTACCTAGCTAAAAAAGTGTTGGATTTTGGAGTATTTTGGATTTCAGAATTCCAGGGAGATTATTGCACTTCATTATTTGCCTGATCTGGGCATGGGCTGGGCATGGGCTTGAACTAGTGAAAACGGGTGTTATTGTACAGCAAAAGGCCACTGATGCCACCAGGAGACTACAAGCCATCTCCCAGCCATGCTTATCCCACCAGTTTTGCAAGGATGGAAACTCCTGTACTTCAAAATCAGCGGGCTGTGTGTGGCTGCGGGACGGCTTGTAGTCTCCCAGTGACATCGGTGCTGTTTTGCTGTGTGATAAACCCATTTTCACTCATTCAAGCCCATTCCCAGCTTGTGCCCAGATCAGGAAAAAAATTAAGTACAATAATTTCCCAGATAAGGAATACTCAACCTGTACTACTTTGACTGAGATCCTGCATTGCATTGATGGATTATAAAGTTCCATGAGATGTAGCTACATGAATTTCCCCCCCTCTATACTCACTCAACCTACCTGTTTTTTTGGCTGGGCAACTGTCCCCACTGTCATTCAGTGGCATCTCAGCTGTCTCTGTTCCTACAATTATTAGCAGGAAGAAAACATTCCCCAGGAGGACTGTGGGAAGTCCAAGAGGATGCCTTTTCATCCTGCAGGCAGCTCCAAGAATGAAGCTGGCTGGCTGACATTTGTCTTCCTTCTGTTCTCCTCTGGCCATTGTGTGGTCAGGTAGATGGAGCAGAGGAGCTGTAACAGGTAGAGGTGCTGAATGCCTGCATCTTTCACAACTACAGTCTAAAATGTTCAGTTACACCTGTGTATGTCACTGTCCAGATGCCAGCTATTGTCTTGTTGATAAATGGTCTCTAGTTAGGTGTTTTATTCTAAGGTTTGAGTCTAACATTTAAATTATATCCCTGATGTTATCTTAAAGGAAATCCATACTGTATTTGGCTACATAGATTAAATCAGTTGGATCTTGGAAGCTTAAAGGACAATGTTTGTTGTTGTTGTCACTTTTATTAGGATTACAAATGCATGATAGAATAAAACCTGGCTGTCACCTGTGAGCTACCTTTAGCAACAGGATATTCTGCTGTGATGTCACACAGAATGCAGTGTTAATGAATATTTTTAATGGATGAAGCGAACTGAAAAAATGATGCAGATTCTGTGAGGGAGGATGTTTTGAGAAGAGATATTTATGATGCAATTGCATTGCCTCATTAATGGAATTTTAAAGGGATGTGTGACATCTTCCATTGGTAACCTTCATGTATTTTCCATCTGCTCCATTTTGTTGTTGTTGCTGTTGTCCCAGAAAACATCTGTTAAGAAGACAGTGATCTGCATGTGTTTTGATTAGTAGTGCTAGGAGCTATATGTCTGAAGTTCTGAAAAAGTCACCAGAAAAGCCTCATGTGAATCTAAAGGCTTTGCCACACCAGCCCCTTCTCACAGCAGTCATGCAAGTAAAATAAAATGGGAACATACCACTTTCTAGGTAGCCATCATCGTACTTCTCTCATTTGTGCAATTGGGCCTGTTGCCCCCATTGCACTCTTTTCCTGATCTCTCCTGTAATCCTGCCTTATGCTGTATTCAGCATACCTTTAGGCGTTTTTTGTGTCCTCTCCCCCCATTTTTCTATGTAATTCTGGAGCTCTGCTGCCCAATTGATGTCTTAAGGAGTACAGAAGGAAAGAACCAAAGAGAAGAGATGATAATAGAAAAATCAAGGTAATCAGGGTGCTTTGGAATAGCAAAGGGGAGGGAGGAATGGGTGGAGGAAGGATACAACTGCCTCAGGAGTGACATTTTGCACTTGTGGACTTGCACAATTGTCAGATCATTCATGGGTTTCCCCCATGAATGAAAAAAGGGAAGGGTCAGGGACAGGGCAGCAATGGGTCGGAGGATTACCAAAGCTACATCTTTCCCAGTGTATTAGTGGTTTAAAAACCACATGCTATAATGCCCCAAGGGACAGAAAGGTCTGTATGTGGCTAGCAGGAAGAAATACAAACTACAGCATGAAGCTGAAGAAAGGGGAAACATAAGACTTAAGGAGTAATGGAAATGATGCAAAATTCTGAAACATAGTTTTATTTGAAATAACCTATGAAATAATCAGTTTTATATGTAACCCCACACAGAAAATAAAGTGTCAAACATGTATATTTCTTAGTAGGTGTCCATGTAATAAATAATATACTGTATATGATCTGGAAAACAATGGCCTTTCCCCATTTCCCCAATGCATTTACAAGCAATTTAAAACAATAAGCACGTTGTTGTTGTTGTTGTTGTTGTTTTAAAAAACATTATAGAACAAATATATCCATAGTTCGCACTTTATTTCCTACATGGAAATTTGTATTTGTGAATAGATCTAGGAATTACAGAGGAATAGTAAACCAGAGAAGTCAGGATATTGAACGAAGTGGGGGTTATAGAAAAATACATCTATTCTAAGCTCAGTTCAGTTCCTGCAAACTGAGTTCAAAGTGCAATTGAGTTTGCACTCAGTTAACTGATTGGGGGAAGGAGGAAAGAAGAGGTGGACTCTTGCCCTTCCCAACAGGGTCAGGCAAAAGGAAATTACTGCAGCCTCTCCTAGCTTCTGTGTTTTTACTCATAAATAACTTTTTCAGTAATCATACTCCATCACACTCCAAGGGAATGCTTTCCACTGTTGAACAGCTCTTACTATCAGGAAGTTCCTCCTAATGTTAAGGTGGAATCTCTTTTCCTATAGCTTGCATCCATTGCTCCGTGTTCTAGTCTCTGGAGCAGCAGAAAACAAGCTTGCTCCATCCTCACTGTGACACCCCTTCAAATACTTAAACAGGGCTATGATATCCCATCTTAACTGTCTCTTTTCCAGGCCAAACATACCTAGCTTTCTAAGTCTTTCCTCATAAAGCATGGTTTCCAGGCCCTTCACCATTTTGGTGGCCCTCCTTTGGACCCTCTCCAAGTTTTAAATCACATACAGTGATTATATTTGTGAAAAGGCCTAGGAACTGTAGGTTTATTTTGGCCTATTTTGGGAGGAATGTGGGCTATTAATACAATAAATAAATAAATAAATAAATAAATAAATAAAACCCCAAGGTTAGAACAGTATCAAATATCAATATTGTCTGTTCTTGGATGGCAGAAGGTTGGAATGGATGTCCCTTGTGGTCTCTTCCAACTCTACGATTCTATGATTCTATGATCCACATAATTAAATTTACTTTTAAATTGATTTGAAATTTTACAGCACTGTAAATGTCATAAAATAAAATAAAACCAGTTTCCAAAAGCTTATTGGAAAAGAAAAGTCTTAGCCTGTCATTGGAAGGAAAACGAAGAAGGGCCCATCCTACTTTCCCTAGGGAGTACATTCCAAAGTGTGGCAGGAGCCTCAGAGAAGGCCTTCTGTGTTCCCACCAGCAATGCTTGTGAAGACAAAGAGCCTCTTCTGCAGATCTTAGATCTTGGGTAGGCTCATATGGAAAGATACTCTTCAAATACCCTGCGCCTGAGCTGTATAAGTGAAAACCAGCACTCTGAGTTGTGCCTGGAAGCAGACTGGCATCCAGTGGAGCTGTTGCAACAAGGGAGTTGTGTGCTCCCTGTAATCAGCATCCATTAGTAATCTGGCTGCAGCTCTTTAGTCTCCTAAACACTCTTCAAAGGTAAACCCACATAGAACTCATCACAGTAATCCAATCAGGATATAACCAAGGCATGTGGCACCACAAGCTTTAACTGTGCAAATGCACACCTGGCCACCACAGAAACCTGACTATTCAGAATCAGAACTAAATCTAGGAGTACACCCAAGCTATGGACCTGCATCTTAAGGTGTGTTACCCCATTCAACATAGGTTAAATCTCTATTTTTCCTTACAGCTGACCAGGAGCACCACCATCTTATCTAGATTAAGCTTTAACTGATTTACCCTCATCCAGTCCATCACAGATACTAGAACTAGTTTAGCAGAGTAAAGGCTTCCTTGCAATTAGGTGGAAAAGAGTAATAAAGCTAAGTGTCATCAGCATACTGGTGACATCTGACCCCAAACCTCTGGGCAGCCTCTCCCAGCTTCTTCATGCTAGCATGAGGGACCAAACAGAGCCAACATGCAAGGAGTCATCCATGAATCCCCCAGCACCACTTTCTGAGTTTGCCCCTTCAGGAGGAAATGAGCAACTGCAAAACAGTAGCTCCAAGTCTGATCCCAGTAAGGCAGCCTAGAAGGATACCATGGTCGATGATCTCAAATCCAGCAGACACAACACGGACACTTGTTCCTGGCATAGGTCATTCATCAAAGCAACCAAAGTTGTTTCCATCTCATAATGAGGCCTGAAGCCAGACTGAAATGAATCCAGATAATCAGTCTCATCCAAAAAAAACCCTGGAACTGGGAGGCCACCACATGCTCCAGAACTTTGCCCAAAATTGGGATATTGGAGACAGCAGTAGTGTGAAGTCCAAGGAGGCCTTTTAAAAAGAAAATAAAAAACCAAGGGCCTTACAACGCCTTCCTTTAGGCAGATGGGGACCATGTTTTGCACACTTTTTGCAAGGTAATACACACTTTCATTACATATCTAGAAAGCCCTTCTCTGGAACTCTTTGATAAGCCAGGAAGGGCAAAGATACATGTGGTGATTTTCACTTCTCTAAAGATCTTGTCCACATACTCAGGCTGCACAAGTTCAAAACTCACCCATTAACGTTGGACATGCAGGGGCCAAGATTAAAACCACAGGATCTGTATTAATTGTAGCATCCATGTCACAACAGATCTGAGTGAGTTTTGTTTTCAAAGTGCTTAGTAAATTGTTCACAGTGGGCTACTGAGTGGTCTAGATTCTGCTCTTGTGGGCCAATGTGTAGAAAGCCCACAATGACTCAGATCAGCTCTGCTGGATGACATTTTGTATGCAATGGATAAAATGGTGGCAAATTAAAAAGACTTTTCTGATGCTTGCATCACCACAGAGTTGGTCATCAAGTAGATTCTAGAACATGTTCAGTCAGATTTGCTCTGAGTGTTTTGCCAATGTTACTGTAGTTGCCATCTCACTTGTTTTAAATAGTAAATGTCATTTTCAGTAGCAAAGGTCTTTGGGGTAGGGGGCTCCAACCATTTCCTGATTATCATCATGCTGTTGTGGGGGTAGATAAAGCTGGTCCTGTCACTAAGCAGAGTGTACCAAATGTCTCAAGTAGCAGATATTGGGAGGTAATGATGGCTGACTATATAGCTGTTTCTCCCGAGCTTGCCAGATGTTCCTTTCTGATAGAGACCATGGAACAGCATGTCACATGGTCTGTGCTGAGCCCCATTTAAGTGAACCTGTTGTGTCAGATAGGCTGTTGGATGTCACCATCTCAACTGTCAGTCTTGTAAGCTTTTGTATGTGGGTTCCGTCTTGTCTTTTGCCTCATACAACAGAATTTTCTTGGCTTATCCTGAGGATGGATCTGAATGGATCCCTTCAGTTATAAAGAATATGGGAGGAGGATGTAGAGGAGGCTGGTGAAGGAACTTCCACTCTACTATAATGGGAAGAGAATGTCACTTTAATTGCTATAGTTTACTGGTGGATTTATGGGGGTTGTAGTTCAGTGAGGTCTAACACCTCTTTGGATGAGAATTCTAAGCACCCTTTCCTAAACTGCAAATCCCAGAACTCCACAGGATGCAGCCATAGCAGTTAAAAGTGGAATTATAACACTATAACTGTGTAGTGTGATATTATCATATATAGTATGTGCAGAATCTTCATTATGTGACTGAGCTTTTCATTGCCAATGCTTCATCTAAGCCAGGGTTTAAATCCTCTTCAGTGCTTCTTCAAAGATAAGTTTTCATGCTGTACTTTATCAGCTCTTGAATTCTTTTTAGTCATAGAAGAGACACTTCAAGTTCTGTTTATCCTGATTTTCTTTATATGTGTTAAACATCCACTTATAATCAGGGCACATCTATATAGAGAGCTGATTGGGCAGAACATAAAAAAAACCCATTCACAATATCATTTGTACTATTTTTTACAATTGCACTATGTGTCTTTCTATACAATTCACATTCCCTTGTCCTGAGCAATGCTAGAAAACATCTAAACCCCTCCCTGTGTGCATCCTTAAATTTTCATCACCAGCAAACTGTAACTAGTTTAATTTAGGTGACATGCATACTTGACAAAACATCCAGCTTAGATGACCCCTTATGATGACACTGGTACAGTATTTAGAGTTGCGTGAAATGTATAAGCACTGTAATTGGCCATTCAAAATTAGAAACTAATCATTTAATTATAGCATTGTAACAACACTAAAATTCAAAAAAGCAACAAAGTCAGATGAGAGACATGTGGACTCACCCCTACATAGCTTGTGATTGGTTATAAGGCATTAGGCCTTGGCCTCTTATAGCACCTCAAAAGAAATATACAAAAACTTCTTTTGTCTAAGCGTGAGTGGATTTCTTCCTGTTTGTTCTTCAGCCATCTATAACACTGATGAACAATCTGAAATTTCTTTGTTGCATGAAGAAGCTATGAGAAATTTCTCCTCCATGATGGGGTATGAAGAACTCTAGAAAAGTATTCCTGATCATTTTTGACTGAGTGAATTTTTCTGAGGAAATTATGAGAAGCATATTGTCTTTTAAGAGGGATTAAGGGCATCTTTAGAAAAGTGTTTTGCTTGTTTGTTTGTATGAAACTTTCTGAGAAGCCCCATGGCTTGTTGTGCATTGCAAACAGTGGCTCTGCTGCTTGTGAGCATTGGTATGGTTGGAACATTTACTGTCACTCTGATGCCGCAATGGAAAGTATCGGCTTTCACAGGAAACAACATTATAGTCTTTGAGACAATTTGGGAGGGCCTCTGGATGGTGTGTGTCAGCCACATCCGAAAATATCAGTGCAAATTCTATGAGTCCATGTTGGCCCTTCCAATGGCCTTAGAAGCATCCAGAGGGCTGATGTGCACAGCTTGTGTATTGTCAGTTATTGCCTTTCTAATTGCTGTCTCTGGCATGAAGTGCATGCGATGTCCTGGCAATGATGAGCAAACAAAAAGCAAGATTTTGTCGACTGCTGGAATCATTTTTCTTCTAACTGGCATCATTGTGTTGATTCCTGTTTCCTTGGTTGCTGACAATATCATCAAGGATTTCTACAATCCAGTAAACCAGGTTGCCCGGAAACATGAACTGGGAGCCGCCCTTTATTTAGGCTGGATCACCTCAGGATTTCTAATCACTGGAGGGGCCATATTTTGCAGCTTCTGCTCCTGTCCTGAGAAACCTAGAAGACACCGATATTCAGCACCCACTAGCCACAGACTAAACAAACCTGAGTGCATCAGAATGAAGCCCCTAAGTGTACATTCTTATGTTTGATAACATCAGTTGTGTGCATGGGTTGGGCAATAGTAATTGTCTTCCTGTCTGTTTGTCTATGAGACCATAATTGTTTGGATCCAGTAAACACAATTAATTTAGGTTTTCAGCTATGGACTTGCTGTTTGGACGTGCAAAAGCATGTGGGATTTAATACCACATATCCACCAATTCGCTTAGTAACCATGTCTCAAGATGCTGGCCTGCCTATCAGATGTTGTCTCTGTGAGTAGCAATATATGGTGTTATGCTTCTGAGATTCTCTGGATTCGGAATGAATATGGTTCTTTAATGTAAATCACAAGGATATTTTATTTTATTTTTTTAAAGCTGGGTTTTCAATGTTACTGTAAAGTTGTTCTTCTGTTGCTTCTTTAGGATCAAACACTCATTACATGTTCTTGTAATGAATTCAAAACCAGATGAATTCAAAACCTTTCAAAGCTCCTGTGCCTTTCTAGTACTCTTGTGGGGCCCTTTAGGCAATATATGCTACGTTAGGGCTAATATCTGTCTTCTCTTCAAGATCTTCTTGTATTTGTTATATTTTCTTACTCAGTGGAGCAAGCATTCAGACAAAGAGAAGTGGAAGTAGAAAAAGAGATTTATTGAGCCCCTGGTGGGTCAGGATGCTTGGCTAATGAGAGCTGTGTACAGCTGGTGGTTCACCGGTTGCTGAGGAAGGGCATAGATTGGGGGCTAGTAAAGTGAGGCCTGCAAAGCTGTTTACATGGCCATCACCATTCCCCATTAAAGATATAAACCCTGAACTATTTCCTTCTTGTATGCAAGAATGAATAATTACAGTAGTTTTCCACCCTCTGCAGGAGAAAATGAATATTCCTCTGCAATATTCCACCTATATTTGAAGTACACACACACACACATACACAGAGAGAGAGAGAGAGAGAGAGAGAGAGAGAGAGAGAGAGCTTTCTGTGTAGAAAACAGCTTTCCTGTGCTGGAAACTTGCAGGGAGTTTTTTGTTCAACCCCCCCCCCCCTCCACACACACCTTGTGGGAATTCCTTTGCAACACTTCAGGTTCTTGAAATACTTAGAAAAATTGTGCAAAATTCTTACTGATCTATTATTCTTCCTCACAGTTTCATGACTGTCAGGAAATCTGTTTTTTTTTTTTTTGAGCTGGAAATCAATAAGTACAAATATTTATTTCCAGGGATGTAGTTATGTGTGAAGAGCTGGGAGACTCCTCTAAAAGGCAGAACCTGAAGCAATGGATTCAAAGTGCAAGACAAGAGATTTTGCCAAACATTTAGGAAGAATTTTCTTAAGATAACAGCTCTTCAACAGCAAAATAGCCTGTAGTTAAGGCATCTGGTCACCCTGTGGTGGACTCTTTTTCATTGGAAGTTTTAAAAAAGAGATTAGATGACCACCTACAGTATGTGAGGTGATTTAGTAGTGGATTCCTGCACTGCATAGGATTGGACTCCCTGGCTTTTAGGGTCCTTCCAACTCTTTGATTCTATGAAAGTCATATTCAGCAATTACCTCACTTTCTTCACTCTGTGAACAAGAGACTATCTAAACCCATTCGGCCCAATCACTGTCAGTTTCCCGTGGAAAGTAGTTTATGAAGAGGAGCAGTTCCAGTTCATGTGGAAGCTCTCCACACAATCAAGAACACCAGAAAATCAGGGATTTTGTTTACATGGGTAGCTGCCACATGAACTGGAACCTCTTCTCTTCAGATGTGTTCTTTTCCACCTGAAGAGAACAAAGACAGAGAAGTGCACTCTCTTGCTCACATTGAAGATGGTGAGATAACATTGCAATGCAGCTAAATTCTGCTACAGATTTCTCTTGAGCTCATATGAACAAGGCTATGCAGGGGGGGAAATTAAAATTATCAACTGTAAACTACTTTTTGTTTCATATTACAATTTGAAAGTTATGCTTTTTTATAAATTTGAAGAGTAAACTGTGGGCACATCTGGATATGCTTAGCAAAACTGATCTATATGTACACGATACCCTTAAAACTGAACCAAATTTCAGCTTGGTGAACATCTGGGTGGGAGCTCTATACAGGAGCTCTATCTGAGTCAATGAGCTTTATCGCACTGCGTTCCTTCCGTTCCTTCTGTTCCGTTCTGAGCACGGAACAGAAGGAGTAGAGACGAGTGCGGAACGAGTGGGGGACGGATTTTACTGCACACACCCGTCCCTCTTTCGTTCCGTTCCCCTTCTCTTCTGTTCTTAATCCATTCCAGAGGGGGAAATTTTTGAGAACTGTTCTGAACAGTTCTCAAAAAGCGTTCCCTCTGGAACGGAATGGGAAGGGAAGAGAGGGGGAACGGAACGAATGAAAATCTGTCCCCCACTCGTTTCCGTTTCCTGCCAGCCCGGGCTGAGAACCCAGTGCAATAATCTTCAATATGTGTAAGTCCAGGTGCATGAATGTGTGCAGAATATGTATTAGTTCTTCCCCACTGCTTATTCTAATCTTCTCTGTATCGTTCCAATTTTAGTATATGTGCTGCCGAAGCGAGCACCCCACTGCTTATTCTAGAACTTAGGCAAGCAATTCAGGAATGATCCAGTAATATCCATCTGTTTATTGATGAGGAACCCACAAATACATTCTTTCCAGATTCAACATCTATCCAAAGATTACACAAATTTCTGGGGCTTGTCAAAGCTCATCTGGTTGTATCTGAAAGGTCTGGGATTCACCTCTAAACATTTATATAGAAGAATAGTTCATAGAAAATACAGATCTGATTACAGTATCTGGTACATTTTGGCATAAAGTTAGTTAAAATCAAATCAGATCTGGACTCTGTAATCACAAGTTGCAAAATGGGCATTGCTTCATCCACAGAGACATTGCCACACTCAGATTTTTCTTCCTGGCATTGCTCTGCTGTTTTAAGGAATGTTGATGTTATTGAATCAGGAACCAGCATTTCAAAATTCGGCAGTGCATTAATAATAGAAAAACAATGCAACTAATTTACAGTAATTTGGGGCCAATCAATCAACAAAGAGGTGCTGAAAGTGGGAGATACACTGCATAAATGTACATTTACATTTGGAAAAAGCCAGTCCCAGAATATTTCTTAGAACTCTAATCAATAGCAAACATTTATTAGCAATGCTTGTGATTAATTCATCATTTTAACACATCTTTGTATACTTTCTTCTTTCAATAACATCAGCTACTTACATTTTCTTACATTTCTCTGAAAAAGCATGTTTAATACATCCAGCCATCTGAACCTTATTCATGCTATGGCAGCAAATACATACTATACATGGAATGTTCTACCTGCTAACTAAACCATCATTATTGACCATGGAAGAATTGTAGCTTTACTGGGATGTTACAGAGCAGAAATACCAATGCAAACGTTTTAGGGGAAATAGAGTGCAATCACTATGAATAATATTGCTGGAAATGTTTTTCAGACATTTCTGGCCATATCTTTTGTCAGGCAAATTCTCTGGGAATAGTTTAGATTAGGTGGTTGATGTTTTGTCAGCAGGAGAAATGAATGGTTAGGAAACATTTAAGTTAATTCAAAATATTTTTACCTTAGTTTTCAGCTGAAAAAAGGCACCCAGTTTGACTAACAAAGCCTGCCCTCTGGCTTACAATCTAACAGACACAACACAAAAAGCAAGGAACAGGGGAAGGAAGTTAAGAGGAATAAAGCGAACTCTGGCACTAGTTTTAAATACACACACACTTATGTACATATGTATGTGGATGGACCTATTTCCATGAACTGCTCACAAATAACAAAAATGGCTTGACATGAGGACATCAAGAAATAGCCATGCATGGGTTTGATACTTTAGCAAAGGCGGGTTTGGTATGTGTCAAAGTAATGGGTAATTCTACTCTGAGAGTTGTTCTTCTGAATCTTCTTAAATATAGTAAAGTTATCTAGGGGTTAAAAAAAGAGCAGAGACTTCAGAGAGGTTAATAGTGTCACTAAAATTAGCCTTGTTTGAAATACTTAAAATTCTGGTGCCAGGTTCCTGAACTAATGGGAAAATATACTTACATGCATGTTTATCTTCTAGCTACATTATGGATTCAGATAATGAAGCTTGCTATCTTAACAAGTGCTGCTAATTAAAATACGTTTTAAAAGAGAAGTACCATCTTGATCAAGGTTTCTTTATCTGATTTGAAGAAGTTGCTGCCTGCCACCATAATAATTCCTGCTGTAAATTGAAAAACACAACTGTTTAAGAAGAGTTGAATGCAAATGATGGGAAATGATTTACATTTCAATACGTATGATAATAAAGTATGAGATTTAAATGACAAATAAAGTATTTCAGACAATAGCTATGTTTAAGGTGACTAAGATAACTTCAATGAAAAATACTTCAATAAACTTCAGATAAAAAACTATTAAGGAGTCTTACATGTTTACTCTGAAGCGAGAGTGGCCCTTCTATCTGAGCAGACTAGGCACTGAATGTCTAATTATCAATATCCCTTCCAACCAGGAAGTTGGTACAAGATAGAGCCTGGAAAGGAGGTGGTTGTGTAGCAAATTAGTTGTAGTTGGCTCAAGGGCTTTTATAGTATGTTTGAGACTAAGAACTTTATCACACCCATTTTTCCTCCATTACAGGTATGGGAAGAGGATGCTTGTGTGCGTGCATGACCAGCCAAAAACGGATTTTATCGCATGCCAAAGCATCCTCCAAAAGGTCCTGTTCCATCCCCCAGTGCCAAGCCATCCCCGTTCAGTGCTGAGAGGCATAAAATGTTCTGGTTGGAAGTTTTCTGACCAAGGAAAATGGCGCCCCTCAGCACTGAATAAGGATGTGTGAATAGCAATAAAAATGTAAAACCTATGTATATAGTGATGACAAGTTCAATTTAAACTCATCATAGGGGGAACAAAGGCAGGAGGAAAGATACTGCCTAGTGGAATGTAATGTGATGCTGGCTAGGAACTAGAAAGGAGATGTAATAAACAGGTCAAGAGAACTCTCAGGAGTCTGGGGTATTAACTAGTGCTATAATATGTGTAGTTTGCCAGGAAACCTTTGGCTCTGTTCAACACGCTGTCAGTGGACAAGCAAATACAGACTTGTAAGGAATTTCCTATCTTGGGACACTGCTGTCAGAATGTTAGTCCAGTAAGCTATTGTTTTTAGTTATTTATTAATTTTTTAACTTCCTTAAGTACTAAAAGAGAGAGAAGAAGGGATAAAAATGCAATACTGAATAGATAAATATTGAAGTCACATTACATCAAATCAGCAGCTGATCCCTTCCAGATCTGATAAAACATCAGGCTTGGGTATGGAATAGGTAGAAGATAGTGAAAGATCCAGGAAGTGGTCTGGTAGATCATGGCAGATATTGGGGGACTAGAAAGAGAACAGTTTATGCTATGCCTCTGCCCTTGTACTAAATTGAATTTCCATTCAGATGGCCTTAGAAATCATGACACTTTCTGACCAGATTAAAACATTCCATCTGGCTTTGCCACCTATAGCTAATGACTGGTGAAATTGCTCAAATACAATAGCTTTTGTAAAGTTGTTGATTTAGGTGAGGTTTCACCAAGCTTAACAGTGCCTGTGTCATTTGGTTGCTCCCAACTCCTTCTACCACACCCAGAATGTCATCCAAGATGCTTGGTGAAATATTCTTGAAAAGAACAACAAAGCATTAGTATGCATTGTTATTTCCTAAGAGGAAATTAGCTAAGTAACAACCTATCCATAGGAGGAAAACATGAATATGTTTTAGAATATCTTGTTCGTAAAACACAGGAAATTGACTACGCTGTGTTGGTATGATGGCATTCCTATTCAAACAAGTATAGGTGTGAAAGGGGATCTTATAGCACTTCAATAGTTTGAAAAATCAGTGTGAAAAGGGATTCTGTAGCACCTTTGAGACTAACTGAAAGAAAGAAGCTGGCAGCATGAGGTTTCATAGACTTGAGTCTGACCCAAGTATATGAAAGATCATGCTACCAACTTCTTTCTTTCATTTAGTCTCAAAGGTGCTACAAAATCCCTTTTCACACTGATTTTTCAAACTATTGAAGTGTTTGATTGTGCAATAGATGTTTGTCTTTGTGGGTACATCAAATTTTTGAAATTGTATATCTTATACAGTCCACCTCCTTATCCATGAATTTTTATCAACAAATTCAAGCATCCATGGCTTGAAAATGTTTTAAAAATATATAAATTCCAAAAAAGCAAGCTTTGTTTTTCCATTTGATATAAGGGACACCATTTTACTCTGTCACAGTATTTAATGGGTCTTAAGCACTGAGATTTTGGTATCCACAGGGGGTCCTGGAACCAAACCCCAGCAGATACCAAGGGCCCACTGTATGTGGTTTATTAATATTATTATTAACCTTTATTTATGAAGCGCTGTAAATTTACACAGTGCTGTACATACAATCTTTTTAGTTAGACGGTTCCCTGCCCTCGGGTTATTGAATAAAGGAGCCAGTGCGGTGTACTTGTCTGAAACTAGGTCTATGGGAAAACAGGGTTTGGATCCCTGCTCTGCCATGGAAATCCACTGAGCGACCATAGGCAAGTCACACTCTCTCAGACTCACAACAAGGCAGAAGCAAATCCCCTCTGAACAAAACTTGCTGAGAAACATGATAGGTTAACTTGAGGGTTGCCATAAGTCAGAAACAGCTTGAAGTCACATAACAGCAACAAGTTTAAAACTGAAATTAATTATTGTGCTAATATTTACAACAAAACCAAAAAGAAGTCAAATTCAAAAAGAGGGTGAAGTACAATGTATTGATTGAAATATCAAGTAAGTTTCAGCAAAACGTCTTAGTGAGTGATGAGGAAAGGGTGACAAAACTCTCTTCCTCAGGAGACAGGTTCTCATCTGGTGTCAGGGTGAATAGTATTTTCATTTTCTATTTCTCTTGATGCTAGTATGGGTCAACTTGTCTCTTTGCTACGGCAGGTTGATAACATGTTTGGGAGCCTTTAGCCCTTAAAGATGAGACCTACAAGAACCCTCTGACAGCTGCTGACCTGCAGAAGATGGTAAAACATATTATATAAGCAATTTCATATAAGGTTTTGCTGAAAGCTGTTTAAGGCTTTGTAAAAATGGACCACTAGAATTGTAAAGGGCACTAACAACCAGTACAGTGTAGTGGCTTGAGGAAATATGGCACCTGGAGACCAGGGTTCAAATTCGTGCTCAGCCATGGAAACCCACTGTATGGCCATGGCAAACCTCCTCCAAATAAATCCTGCCAAGAAGACACTAAGAGGGGTTCACCATAACTTGGTGTTGACTAGAAGGCACATAACAACAAAAACAAGACTGAACTTCATGAAATTTTAAAAAAGAAGTCTCTAAATGAAAAAAAAACCTTCATTTGCCTCAGAAGCTAGCTCAAATAACCACAGGAGACCAAATGGGAAGAAAGGCCACAACTTTATTAAGCAAACCATTGGAAGGGTTGGCATAAAGCATAAGGTCAGGATCTGAAGATATCAAACAACCCCATGTTTGTCTGATAGCAAAACCTGGTACCCACCAGGCATTGGGATGACCTAGGGGCTAATGAACACCGCTTGACCGCACCACTGCCGTGTGTTCACATATTCTCTAAGCCCCTGGTCACCGGGAGGCGTCCTTGCGTTATGGCCCCCACAATGGCCATACGCCTGCCCAATTTGCCCCCGGGTCCCTACTGACTCCCAAACCAGAGCTCCGTAGCCCTGGTATCCCACCGTGCAGATCCTGGCCTATGCTGCCGCCACAAAAGCCGTCACCACAACGGCTACCGCCAACCCTGCCAAGAGTGAATTTAGTGCTCGCCGCAGAAGTCCAAGTGCGGACGAACATAAACAGAAAAAGCCTTAGACTTCCATCTCCCAATGCGCTTGATATCACGCACCTGCATGCCCGCGCGGGAGGCAGCAGTAGCCGCACCAATGCGGAAAGAATGTCCCCCGAAAGCATCGGCTGGGAGCCCCAAAGCATGTAAAGATTTCTTTAACACAACAACAAATTGGTACCTAGTCAAAGGAGTACCATCCATGTGAACAAACAAAAACCTGTCGACCGAAGGCCAAATTTTCCAATAATCCCTCAAGGCTTTAACAGCACAGACAGGAGAACCATGCAAACGACGCAACTCAACTGTCTGTCCAGCCCTCAGCTGGTCGCACTTGGACCTGCGCACAGTTAGATATACACCATGTCTCGTGAATGAAATGTCAGAGGCACAAAATGCCCTACCTGACATATCGCTCTTGGACCCAGCCACCAGCTCTCCCAATTTGAATGCCCCAAAAAATGCAACAGTATAAGCAGCATAAAACAGTTTACATTCAAAATTGGAAGAACAAATAACAGGAAATTGAAAACATAGCTTTGATAACAGTTGATAACAAATCGGCCTGCGAACATCTTTGGCCACAGCATAAATCCGATTCCAGCCCTCAACAGCCCTTTTTACCAAAAATGATGAGCAAGGATCAACAAATCCACCCGCCTTAGAAAAGAATGTGATCCCGGCAAGATGAATCAACATAGTCTTGGGAGCAATGTTGGAATGTCTGAGCCATACCAAGAAGCGTAAAACCACATCAGTATGCACCGGCCAAAGAGGCTGCATACCCACTGCAGCATAAAATTCGAACAATTTTTTGATGGCATGTTTATATGTCCGAAGGGTGGACGGTGCAATAGAAGATATCACTCCCTCCATTACTTCAGACATCCAACCTCCCACATGGCAACAGGAAACTGGGTGGGGCACAGGTCGGCCTCTGGAGCCAACTGTCGAAATCGTTGTTCCTAGAAATGAGAAATGGCGTCTGCAATGTTATTTTGTAAACCAGGAATATGGCGGGCTGTAAACGAAATGTTATTGATGAGACAGCATAAAACAAATTTACGAACCAGAGCCATAATTCTCTCAGATTTAGAGGACTGTTTGTTTATGACAGCAACCACGGCCTGGTTATCACACCAGAAACAAACCCGCTTATCTTTAAACTCAGAACACCAAATGTGAATGGCCACCACAATAGGAAAAAGCTCAAGGAACGTCAAGTCCCGCAGGACACCAGTTCCATGCCAAGACTCAGGCCATCTCTGTGCGCACCAGTGACCCTGGAAATAAATTCCAAATCCGATGCCCCCAGCTGCATCAGAAAAAAACTGTAACTTGTCACTGAGGCACCACACCCTTTGCCAGATGGCAACACCATTAAAACTTTTTAGAAATTGGAGCCAGATTTGAAGATCCAACTTAATGGGTCTTGCCACCCTAACATGATGATGCAGCAACCTAGGGCCAGCCAAGGACCTGGCAAGCCTGGCACAAAATGCTCTGCCCGGCGTAACAACCTTGCAGGCGAAATTGAGGTGACCCAGCAAAGATTGCACCTGTTTAAGTCGTAGCTTAACAGAACTCAAAGCATGTTGAATTAAATCACACAGAATAGCAATTTTGTCTACAGGCAAAGCAGATAAACCTTTTTGGGAGTCCAATTGAATGCCTAAAAAGGACATGGATGTGGAAGGACCCTCGGTCTTATTAGCAGCCAAAGGAAACCCAATCTCTTGGGCCAAAACTTTAAAGGTGTCTAACAGCTGAGCACACCTGGGGGAATTGGCAGGGCCAACAAACAAGAAATCGTCAAGATAATGGGTCACCAAAGGCGATGAAGCCCTCTTTTTTAATTCCCATTCAAGAAAGGTGCTAAACGACTCAAAGGCCGCACAGCTGATGGAGCAGCCCATCGGCATGGCCTTATCGAAATACCAGTTGCCCTCAAACTGGAAACCCAAGAGATGGAAATCGTCAGGATGGACAGGTAGCAACCTAAATGCAGATTGAATGTCACACTTTGCCATGAGTGCACCTTTTCCACATGCCTTAACCAGCCTAACCGCATGGTCAAAGGAGGCGTATTTAACAGAACACAGCTCCTCAGGAATGGCATCATTTACAGAGGACCCAGGTGGATAGGAAAGGTGATGTATAATACGAAATTCACCAGGCGCCTTTTTGGGGACAACACCCAATGGAGATATATGTAAATTAGGCAACGGTAATTCCGAAAAGGGGCCAGCAACACGTCCAGCCGAAATCTCTTTCTGGATTTTTGTCCTAAGGACATCAGGCATGGACCTGGCAGATTGTAAGTTTTTTGGAAAATTATGGGCTAGGGGAGCAGAAACCGGGATTCTGAAACCAAAAGAAAAACCCTTGGCCAGGTAATCAGCAGCCTCCCGATTGGGATAGCTAACCAGCAACTTACAAAGGGCCTCAGGATTTATAGGTGAAAAGGCCCTAGAAAAAACAGGTGATGAAGAAGAGGCAACTGAATTATTTATGGCCCCCTGCAATTCCGGCCTCCAAACCTCCTGATCCTTCCTTTTTGCCGGCAGTTGCTGAGGCAGGGCGCCCACCCCGAAAGGGCTGAGGTGCCTGATTAGGCCGGGCACAAGAGGACTTAGCATGGGGCCCTTTGCAATTCATACAACAATGGTCGTATTTACACTGAACACGCGTACAACGTCCGGCATTAAAGTCCCAACATGGTAAAATACGAGAACTCTTTTTTGCAGTGTCCTTTTGGGAACCCTTAAATCTGGCTTGAGTGCCCACTTCTAGCAACCAGATTTCATTATGCAGCAAGTCCCATCGCTCCCGCAAGTTTTGTGATGCATGCTGCCTGAATGCAGCATCATAAGCGATGGCCGCCGCATCGCCCGCAAAGGCTTTTGCCCGAAGAACATTCAACAGATGACTGTCCAGGTGCCAAGCACGTTCTGGGAAGGCCATAGAAACAACGGCCTTAAAGACCGTGAAACCTTCCAGCCAGTTAGCAAAGGTATGATCTGCAGGAGCAACCTTAGACTCGTGCTTGGACTTCTTCGTCGAAGTCACCTCAACTGCCTCTTGACCCTTCGGCTGGAGAAGGGAAAAGACATCAACATAACACCCCCGCAGGATATTCTTCCGGACCTTCCTAGGCAAGTGCGCCCCAGGAGGACGCTCACCCGGAGAGCAGATGGGGTAGTCAGCTGCAGTAGAATCTACCCACACACCCTGAAGTCCAGGGCGCCAAGCCCTCTTTTTAATGGCCCAGCGAGGCAAACCCGGCACCAAAGCGTGCTCAACCCAAAAAACCCTCCCTCCCGATTGGCACAGAAGGATGATCGCCACCTTTGGACGCTGGCAGCCGCGCCCCAACACCATGGGATCTGTGCCTCCTTTTCTTGGCCTTGCGTTTTCGCTTCTTTTCTTTTCGCCGCAAAGACGCAGAAGATGGTCCTCCGTCATCGTCATCATCAGAAGACGAAGTGGACGAGCTCGACGAAGAAGAACTGGACGAGCTGGACACACAACCCACCACTGATTGTGACGGCGAAACGCCGCTGGCAGCTTGGCTCTGCAACAACTGTGACACAGGAGCAGACGAGCTGGCCACGTGATGTCTCAATGGCTGACCAGAGGGAGGGACAGGCGAAGTCTCAACAGTAGACTGAGTAGACATAGTTGCTTGTTGAATCAGCTCTGCAATAGATCTGGACAGAGCATTCAAAGTCTCAGGCGACAGCCCACCAGCCACACTACGTTGAGAAGAAGCCTCGGTGGTTGCCGGCAAAGCAGAATGTCTCTGGTCCTGAGATGAGCCCCCGCTGAAACCAGCTGACCTACCAGAATGTGAAGACCCATCGCTGGCACTGGCAATCGACTCCACAGGCTCAGGGGCAGGAGAAACCTTATCACCCCCAGTCTTCTTGGGCCTTTGGAAGGCATGATGAAGCAAATAGCAATTTATTGGCCCGCAGCGACTCAGTATTGAGGGAGAGGCACAAAAGACAAAAAGTCCAACCAGCAAAATCCAGCAAAGAACAGCCACAGAGTTCACTAAAAGAATAAAAGCAACCAGCCCACAGGAAAAAAGGTGGGGGCTGCTGAGCAAAACAACTGAAGAGTTGAAATTGGGGCAGCACAAGGCTGTGAATAACCAGCAGTGAAAGTGGGGGGGTGGGGGTGGGGGTGAAAATCACCTCACAAAATGGCGGTTCCCGCCTAAACAAGATGGCGGTTCCCGCCTAAACAAGATGGCGGCTCCCGCCTGAAAACAGTGGCGGTTCCCGCCCAAACAAGATGGCGGGCGCACCCAGAAGGGGCAGCCACCCAGGCCGAAAGAAGGCCTAAACAAAGCCCCTAAATTAAAGGGGGCCGTCGGCAAGGCCGCGGACCCGGGCAAAGCTAGCCCAAGTGGCTCGGGGATGGGGGGAAGTGAACCGCCCCCCACCTGCTCCGCCCCACTTACCCCGGTCCAGCGCGGCCTAAAGAAAGGGAGCGAGGGCAGCGCAGAAGCACACAGCCGTCTGCTCCCTTACAGCTTGTCTCCTTCCACGCTGGAGTCAAGCGCCGACTGAGGGCAGGAGCCGGCCGCGCGGCCTTAAATAGGCCCCGGCTCCGCCCCCAAATCACCCGATCTGGGAGACTCCTCTTCCAAGGCAGCTAGCCAATGAGCTGCCCTGGAGGACCGGAGCTCCCAAACCATAGAGCCCGGCCCCCAGAGCGTCGCGGGGCGGGAGCAGAATACTTCTGCCCCGCACACCAATCAGGGGCCGGGGCAAGCCCCAGAGGCATCTGGGGCTTGTAGTTCGCGCCGCATCTAGCGGCAAAGCGGCCTGCCTGCCGAGCCAGGCGGCCGCTTTTAAAAATGGATGAAATCTTTTGTAGCCTCACCCACTGAGATGAAAACTAATTAAATGTTCCATTCTTGCATTCATAAATAAAATAAGTGAAGATTTACACTCCTGTACATATGAATATGCTTCTTTTTATTTAACGTTTTGAGAGGCCAATTGTGTACTTCCTCAAGGAGGTACTGAAAAGCCTTTGGATGCAGTAAAATGACCTCTCCATCCATTGAGCAGGCCATC
This sequence comes from Sceloporus undulatus, assembly GCF_019175285.1. NCBI lineage: Eukaryota > Metazoa > Chordata > Lepidosauria > Squamata > Phrynosomatidae > Sceloporus > Sceloporus undulatus. The sequence goes on along the minus strand of NC_056524.1, from coordinate 64,436,811 downwards.
ACTGCTCCAAGGTCAATGCTGTTTTTGGAATGTGGCAACTTTTATGGTGGGGACCACCTTACCCTGCCATCCCAGTAACAATAGAGAGCCTGGCAGAGCTGCTGGCTGTGGCAGGATATGTGGATGAGGTCCTGTTTTATTCACTGTTTTAATGAGAATAATCCCAGTCCAATATGGACCCCCAAGGCAATGCACAACAGAGAAAAACATTTAAAATAATACAGAGATAAAAACTTCAAATTTCAGTACTTTTAAGAACTTTATAAACAATCTAAAAATAACCCTTAAATAGTTTTTCGTGGGTTTTTGGGCTATGTGGCCATGTTCCAGAAAAGTTTCTTCCTGACGTTGGCATCTGTGGCTGGCATCTTCAGAGAATGCTTTGCCTGGAAAAAGTCAGGAAGAAACTTTTCTGGAACATGGCCACATAGCCTGAAAAACTCACAAAAAACTATGGATGCCGACCATGAAATCCTTAAATATAATTTTAGAACAACCAATTAAAACAGACAGAGCATTTTCAAACACCAGAACACCAGACAGAAATACAACATTTTAGCAAGCTCACAAGGGATAGAGTCAGCCTAAATTCCATTGGCAGGGAGTTCCACAGTCAGGGTGCTGCTATACAGAAAATCCTGTCAAAAGTGCACACTAAACTAGTCTTGTGAGGTGTTGGGTCACACAACAGGGCCTCCACTGAGAATCTCAAATTTCAGGCAGACCCATATGGGAGGAGGCAGTGTGTCAGATATTATCTCCAAAGCCATTTTTGTAGGTCAGAGACAGCACCTTGAACTTGTAAGTGCCACAATGCATGCTGGCAGCCTGGCATAGTTGCTGAAGTTGCTGAAGAAGGTATGCCAAGGTAGTGGAGGCACAAACTGATAGGTGAAAAGCTGGCTTGTGTCTGCAACAAGGAGGTCAGCATGAGGTACACAAGTGAGCAGACAAATGACAAGAAGGTATCCAGGTGGCAACTGCACAGGCTGTGGCAGATCAGTCCCTTCAACCTAACAGACCAAGCCCTGTTTTCGCTCCTTTTTGAAATAAACTGAAAAGAGGCCAGTGTGTCTGCTTGGACATGCTGGATGGGAGTTTGGTGTGCTCCTCCTGATGGAAGTGGTGATCGGTACATGGATCGGTACAACAGCTCAGCCATCACTACTCTGATGACAAATCCAAACAAAAATCCATCAGTGATACCTTTATTGCCAACCAAAATACACACTATAATTTGTTGCAAGTTTTTGATGGTCCATGTGCTTCTTCATCAGGCAATATGTTGCAAACCAAACATGAGAAAAGAACAACAACTGGAGATGTTAGTCATATGCTTGCATGTTGTTTAAGTCCTTATTAAAGATGGTTTGCTGGGGAGGATTTCTTTTGCAAGCAGTCTCCTTCTCCTTCTGGCCATGTGGCAATAAGGAGATTTTCATCTCAAAAGGGACCAGTAAGGGACAAATATGGGCATATTAGGGCTAGTTCAGGAGACATGTTGTTTGCTACACCCCTGGAAAGGATTAAACATGCACACTTGCTCTGCAGGTGATTTATTTATATATGTTACCACTTCTTTCCACATGTCAAGAAGGAAAGGAAGGAACAATTTATTAAAGACTAGATTTTGCCAGGTTAAAAATAGGGTGATATGGAGAAAAGCTACTATTCCTATTTCTTTGGCTGGCATGAACCTATCAAGGTTAGCAAAGTGGAGATTTCACTAGAATTGCCTCTTCCATCTTTGCCATAGAATTGCTCTGTTAATATTTTTTTTTCTTAATCAGCAACATCCTCAAGGCCAGAGTTTTCCCACCATCACTGTTTTTGCTGGGGATTTGTAGCACTTCAGAAATTATCTGTCTTTTCTTTGCCAGAAACCAAAATGTAAGACTTAATATTTCAGCTACAACAGTACTGTGTGTTAATGCAATATTTCAAAAGTTGTTCAAGTTGTTTCTTCCATATTTTTAGCCTAACAGCCTGTGTTCATTTGTTCTCCCCATAATCTGAAGCTTTTAGCCTTTCATTTTTCTTCTTCTGCCATAACTGTTTATAAACTCTTGCAAAATAGCCTTTTCTAAATCGCATGGATCAAAAGATTGCATTGCACATGCTAATGTAAAGCCTGCGCACAATAAACAAATCATTTTGTATAACTATGTTGATTGCTTAGATGTAATCACAGAAGGAAATTGTAAAGTACAACTTGGCATTCATTGACGTGATGACCAAAGAATTAGATAGATTGAGCCCACATTTTAATTATTGGTGGAACACACACATCACAAATCTTTCTCATCAGACCTCCAGTAGGCAGTTACTTTAATCTTTAGGTTTTTTCCCCTCCAGAATTTGGACATCAATAAATGTTTCCTTCCGATGCCTGATTAATTTATCAACATTGTTCTAAGGCATTTCTGAAATGATGATGAGCAACATGAATGTAGTCTTGATATTGCCAGTGATCTGGCAATTTATGAATTTATTAGAATGAATGAAAGTCCTTGTGGTATTTGACTGTGTCCATTCTAGTCTGATGATATGTCTATTGCTGTAGTCAAGCCTCAGAGTCCCCTTGACGCACACAGGAACAGGTATGGGAAACATCAACTCTTCTGGTTGACAAACATTGTGCAGCTTCTGGATTGGTGGACTTTATGTATATCAACAATTGGTGGGTTACATGGTAGTGGAACAGTAAATCTGATCTGAGGTTTAGTCAAAACTTTAAAGGAGAGATTCAAGATGCTAAACTATTTTACAATACTTTCAGACTAAAACTCAATGAGAATTCACTGTCTCACTTGACATGGAAGGCACTTTCTGTTCTGCTTGTATAAATCTCAGAAGTATGGTCTTTTGCCCTCATCTGGACAATAGTAAAGTAGTTCTTTCTTTCCTGACACACTTCTGTGTCCATCTTCCAGCTATAGCTCCTGCTCAGGTTTCCACCTCTAGTAACTTACTTCAAAGAGTCAAAGAAGGAGGAATCAATCCCAGGTCTGAATTCTAATGTAGCTCCCTATGTTCCTAGGCTGGCACTGGCAATCTGTAATTTAATTTCTGTCATGTAATGGATATAACTGCATTAATGAATGAAGTGGTATTATGAAGTGCGACCCTGCAGTGATGATCCAACATTGACAAATCCAGCATGTTGTTTGGGTCAAGCAGCACCAAGATTATTAATGATTCAATTGCTACAATTGCTCCAAGTCCCCCACAGAGTAGTGGGGACCAGTGTTGAAGGAAAATGATGTCTCTTGCTGTATCATTTTTGAATCCCCCAATATTTCTGTTAACATTAACATTTTGAGTTGTATGTGAATAATTGCACAGAAATGCATAGGATCAGTCTGTTGGTCTTGACAATGGGTTTATGCATGAACATTTTTGTCATGTTATCTAGTGTACTGTGTACTTCATTTAGTATTTATTCATTGAATTTCTATGCCACCACTGTTAGAAGAGCTGAAACATGTGCACAAAGGGGACCCTATTTTGAAATGTTTCCAGAGGCTCACCTTAATCTGGTCTTGGGACCATGCTATGCCACTTTATATCCTCATATCATTAAAACATTCTTCATGATGGAGTAGTGGATCTTTTTCCTGCTGAGAAATTGGAGCTACTGAATTGTCAAGGTTATCTAAATTGCTAGTGTATTATGTATATACAGTTGTCCCTCCATATTCATAGGGATTAGGCAAACAAGACCCCCATGAATATGGAAATTCGTGAATAGCACAAGGTCCCACGCACTCCTCCTCTGATGCCTGGGACAGCTGCAGTCAGCTGTCCCAAGCACAGGGGAAGGCGGGTGGAGCCAGCATGCACGCTGTCCAGTCCCCTTCTCCCTAGTCCCAAGCACAGGAGAAGGACAATGGGCAGCGCGCATGCCGGTTCTGCCCAACTTCTCCTTTGCCTGGGACTAGCTGGTCCCGGGCAAAGGAGAAGGAGGTGGGTGGGGCTTACACTGAGATTGCGAATAAGCAAATTTGCGAATCTCAATTCCATGAATATGAAGGGACAACTATATTACACATTGCTGTAAAGTAATGTTATACTCAGGTGTAATGCATTTCAATGAAATCATTTAGCTCAGTCCTAACCAAAGTGATGGTCCATGGACAAGCGCTGGTCTGTGAACCATTAGCTGGTGGTCCATGGACAGTTTCCAGGGAAGAAAGAAACAGTTGTAGCCAGTGGCATAAATATGGTGCTAGTCAGTTGCATTAGGAGGAAGGATTGCCAACCCATACATCAAGTAGCACGAGAAGCACTGCTTTTGCTAATGTTTAATTGTGACATCTTAATCCTATACCAAAAAAGCAGGCCAGGTTATCCCTTGCTACTAGTTACAGCCACACATTTTTCAGCAAGCCCATGCACATTCCGAAAACAGAAAAATTGATATTTTGAAAAAAAAAGGGGGGGGAGGGGGAAAGAAAAGAATGATGCAGTTAAATAAGATGGAAGGTGCTCTTGCATCTCTCCCTTCCCCAGTGCAAGAGAATGGCCCCTGTGGACAGAAGAACCACTGGTGACACTGGGGTTAAAAGCATAGCTCCACCACTAGGTCAGGTAGTTGAATAGGGTTTTTTTTATGGGGGGGATTAAAAAATGAATAGTCAGTCATCTTGGGTACATTGCAGTAATCTTACACTGGATGACAAGGCTGGATGCTGCCACACCAAAGAATTAATGTGTTTGACACTGCTTTAACTGTCATGGATCCATGCTATGGAAACCTGAGATTTATAGTTAGTTGAGGTACAAGTTTTCTCTGACAGAGAAAGCTAAATATGTATCTCACAAAACTATGAATTCCAAATTTTCACTGCGTTGGGCCATGGCAGTTAAAGGAATGTTAAACTGCAATGATTTTAGAATGTTGAAGCAACTTAAGTCTTTTTAATACTAAAAAGAAGCAACAAAAATGAATTCCTCCTTATTAAAAAGCCAAGGCTCTAAAATCTTTATATTTGCTTCTTCTTTTTGACTCTTAGCAATATTTCTCCCACTTCATTCCTAATTCATGGCAGGACTGCTGGATTAAACCTTCAGCCCCAGTTAACATCCTGCAATTTAAGTGATCAGTTTGTTGCAGTGCATCGTCTGACATCCCCAACCCTCTCTCTGGCCTTATTTTATCAGTCTACCTACTCTTGATGAAAACTGTGGCAAAGCAACAACACTATTTAACCCCCATCCCAATATTAAGATCCAGTACAATGGAACTTTTAAATTCTGTGGAATGACGCAAACAGCATTCTGCCTTAGGTTTGTTTTGTTTGTTAGATAATGCTCAGTTGCAGTGATCAATAATATCAATTGCATACATTCTGACTATATTAATTATCTGCAGAGGATCTATAAATTATCTAATGATCTACAATGACAACTTCCAAGCAGACTCATAACTGCAGAGATAGAGGAAGAAGGATCTCCCATTGTCTGCTGCAATGTGTATGCAATGTTTGTCTTCTTGCCAGAAAACCTTACTGACTACACATGCAGCAAGTGCAAACTGGTGGCTCTCTTGAAAGAGAAGGTCATTGCTCTACAGCCATGTGTTGAGACCCTTCAACACATCAGAGAGCATGAAGACTTTGCAGAGAAAATACAGGGACAATAGATCCTACAGAATCAACAGGAAGAAACTGCCAATGAAAACAAAAAGGGCTGTAATACTGAGGGAGTACCCTGGAGGTCAATCACTGTCAGGAGTAGACATGCACAAAGGATTTGGAACTGCTCCAAGTAAGCAATACTGTCTACTTGTTCCTGAGAATAACAGGTGGTGAAAAGGTGCAAACAGGAGACCAGCAGCAAGAGACACTGCATGCCAGGAAAGGAGCCAACTTAACTACCAACTGCAGTAAGAAGAAAAAAAAGGTGCTGCTTGCTAGGGGACTCATTGTTCAGGGGTATAGAGGGAAATGCGTGACAGTCAGATAAGATGAATCGGTAAGTGTGCTGTATTCCAGGTGCATGTACCCAGTATGCCAAAAGAAGTTGGAAAAGCTCATTAATAAAAGTGAGCAGTACTCACTTCTTCTGATTCATGAGGGTACCAACAACACTGCAAAGAACACTTTCATAGAATCATAGAATCATAGAGTGGGAACAGACCACAAGGGCCATCCAGTCCAACCCCTAACAGATGGCCATCCAGCCTCTGTTTAAAAACCTCCAAAGAAGGAAATGCCACCATTCTCTAAGGGAGTGTGTTCCATAGTTGAGTAGCTCTTACTGTCAGGAAGTTCCTCCTAATGTTTAGGTGGAATCAGTTTTCCTGTAGCATGCATCCATTGTTCAAGGTCCTGTTCTCTGGAGCACAGAAAACAAGCTTGTTCCATCCTCAGTGCGATACCCCTTCAAATATTTAAGCAGGGCCATTATATCACCTCTTAACCATCTCTTCTCCAGGCTAAGCTCCCTAAGTCTCTCCTCATAAGGCATGGTTTCCACTTCAGACCCTTCACCATTTTGGTCACTCTCCTCTGGATACGCTCCAGTTTGTCAACATCCTTTTTAAACTGTAGTGCCCCAGAAGTGGATGCCATATTCCAAATGGTGCCTGACCAAATCAGAATAGGGTGGCACTATTACTTTCCTTGATCTAGACATTATACTTCTATTAGTGCAGCCTAGAATTTCATTGGCCTTTTTAGCTGCTGCATTACATTGTTGGGGCAGATCACTTTAAACTATGAAACCTTGGGCAGGAAATTCAAGAATTTAGAGCAAATTCTTCACTTAGGACTCCATGAACCATTTTTTTTACTCCACTCTTCTTCTTCTTCTTTTTAATAGTATCTTCTCATTATTATTATTTATTTTTTCTATAGCCCAAACTTTGAGTTCTATTGCTGAATGGTGACATTCCAAAAAATAACCTAGCAAAGGAGCACCCATTTTTGTGCCTTATCTTTGAAAGGTGTTCTCCTATACAGTGTGCCTGCATCATACGCAGCTTCCAGCATATGCTGGAAGCCGCACTGGAAAGACTTCTCCCGCGCCCCAGAAGAAGCAATGGGGAACGCCAGGTGCATGCCATGGGAACCAACCTCATTATTTCTAATGGGGCTTGAGTTTATGTGTTTTTTTCCTTTACGTGATGGGGTCTGGAACGGATCCCCCACATAAGGGAAGGGACAACTGTACATTTTTTTCAAAGGTCTTGTTTTTCTCCCCTCATGTATAACTTTGGACACTTCCATTGTATAGCATCAATGACAAAACTGCTATTGCAAGTAGTGAAGTGGCCAAAGTATAACTCTAGCCTGATCCACACCAGTGTTTTAATAATAATAATAATAATAATAATAATAATAATAATAATAATAATAATAATAATTTATACCCCACTCTTTAACCAAAAGGTTATCAAAGCGGCTTACAA
>NC_056524.1:64414703-64429387 GCF_019175285.1 Sceloporus undulatus | reverse complement strand
ATTGTTAATTGGACATTTCCCTGCCCTCAGGCTTACAATCTAAAGAGACAAGACACAAAAGGAGAAGGGAATGGGGTGGGGAAGGGGAAAAGTCCAGCAGATCTTCTCTCCCTCTGATGCCCGGACCAGGGCAGATGGACTGGAGGAAGGGCCCTTCTTCTTACTCTGGTTAGGCCCAGTTAAGGAAAGTGTTGGGCCTACCTTCTCTTCCCCTCAGAGGTCAGGATGGAGTCAGATGCCTTTTGGGAGGGCTCAGTTCCTTTAGGGGAGGCCTGTTGGCATTGGGCCTACCTCCTCTCTCCCCCAGAAGCCAGGCCTGGGGCCAAAACCAATCACATGCTGCTGAGCCCTAGTACGTATGGGGGCCGCCAAAATTGTGTAGCCCCGTCCACACATTGCACGTGTTGGTGACATTGCGTCTGTGCCACGTCCAAATGGCACGGCACAGCCACGACATCACTGCGCTGTCTGCGCATCCTTTTTTGCTCTGCAGCGGTACCGCCCCATTTTGTTGCTGCCATAACGGTGCGCAGCAAAGAGAGGCAGCTCCAGCCTGCCCTCTGTTTGCTCTTTTGGTTTGTAAATTCAGTCATTTTGTAGGTAGATCTGCAAGAAACACCATGGCCACAGGGTTGGTGTCTTGTGGTTCTGGATGCATCCATCAGAGCTTTCGCTGATATTTGTTCCCTTAATTTGCTATTCATCAAGATATCTCTGATGTTTTTGATTCTTTTGAAATAAATCTGTTTTTTCTTCTTGGCAACCTGGTATGTTTTGAATTAAATACCATTTTAAAAATAAAACACTGCAAATCACTGATAATACGATTATGTGAAATTGCAATTGAGACAGTTGGATTGTGGCCTATATGAGGTCTTTTTCTTCAGTAGTTCAGACCAGGGCTTTTGAGATACCTTATATAAACCTTGAGCCACCTCATTCTGTGGATACCCTCTGTCAGCTAATTGTTTTGTCAATCTACAGGCCTATTTTTTGAAGTCTAAAGTAATTTTCATTACAGCACTTTCATTTTAATCTGAGGAACTGCCCCTAGGGGAGATTGCATCTAAGCGATCTGGAATGTGAGCTGTCACATCTTAAATGAGCACTGGCATCTGTAGGTTGATACTGGATTCTGACCACAGTTTTCTAAACCTTTCAGTGGCCTTCCCAGTTTTAAAGAATTTTTTTACTACCCATTTATAGCATGCTTTAGAATAGAAAGAGTTTTCCAGTGAATAGATCATATTTCCCTTTAAGAGCTCTGTAAAAGAATATCATCAATGTATACATTTTACAGTACAGAATAGAGACTAAGAAAACTGACTTGCACCAAAATACCATGGATCAAGCTATATACTCTGAACCAGGCTTTTGGTCATGACTTGAACTGGAATTCAGTAACAGTGCACCAATACAGCACAAGAGCTAACTTTTCTCCTGGGCCAGAGAACCCTGGCACTAACTAAGAAAGAGTGAAAAATGGTGTCCAGGCTTGCAGACAAAAATCAAACAATAGTTTTTGTGGGTTTTTCAGGCTATGTGGCGATGTTCTAGAAGAGTTTCTTCCTGACGTTTCGCCAGCATCTGTGGCTGGCATCTTCAGAGAATGCTTGCCTGGAAAAAGTATATACTGTGGGTAATTTTTTTGTTGCCTCCTCACCATCAATGTGCACCATCATACAAACATACTTCTGGTGACCACCTGCTGCCTAGATGTCATTTCATTGGATGGCTGTCCCTCTGTTTGGCCACACCTGCGATCCTCCATTGGTAGAGAGCATAGGAGCATCAGTGTTCCTAGTAAAGTTCTGGCAAAAAACAGTCACAGAGATCCCTCCTACATGCCCCCTTTACCCCATGCGCCTCTTTGGACTGTCTAGTTTGTGTATGTTGTAATTACATCCATTGGAGGTGTCACACATTCACTTTTTTGCATTGCACACCTGCACCAGTGTGTTCATATGCAGCTTTAGGGTTAGGATTAGAATAGATCATTCCTTTACAACTGCTCTGGCACCCAAGCATTTATATGCAGGGTTAAAGATGTGCATTTTCTGGGCTAAATCAGAATATTCTGGGTTCCTTTTTATTTGATTTTTAGCCCCAGAGTGCAGCTTCAATACAGTTTACATCCGCTTTGGAGGTGTGCATCATATAGATGCCCAATCTTCAAAGCCACTTCATTTGGCCCATGTTTCACCCCAATGCCATAATTATACTTCTGACATTGTAAATACTTAACTGGCTGCTAACCACTTGTTTTTATTACTGCATGAAATAGATTAAACATTTTAAAGTATTTTTTGGGATGTGCTTCTAGAGATTTTCCTCTTATACTCTATACTTTTTTTTCTTTTTCTACAAAAATATGTTATGGATAGCATACTTGATACAAACACGGTAAATATCATGCTGTCTATCCACTAGCAGAAAACTATGATCTTGGAGTACAGCTCTGTTTCCTTAACCTTTAGTGAAAAGAATTATAAAATTATTTGGCTGGAAGGACATCCAATTCAACTCTCTTCACTAGGGCAAGGTCCACTCCTCTCTGATGAACAGTCACTGTCAAAATATCCAATTACAATCCATTGTAGGCAAAATGCTTACCACAAAGGTCTGGTTTGAAAGTAACACTAAATCAGAGTTTAGCATTATGAGAACCAATCTAGTGTTCCTCTGGATTTATATGCTTCATCTCCTCCTCCAGAATGACCATAACAGGTTTAGAAGCTTCTATTTCTGTTTCAGATTTACAGTTGTTTGTCATGGCTAGACAAACTGTGGTTCTTAACACAGTGAAGGGAGAGAGAAGTTGACTTAGGGGCCATTCATAGTATCGAAGTAAAAGTGGCTCATTCAGACTTGCACCATTTTTTCCCCCTGCCCTGAATTCAAGGGGAGCGAGGCGCAAATCCCCCTTAACTCGGGTTTCCCCTGTTTCTTTTCCAAAACACTGGGTTTTATCAGGATGCTGCCAATGGGAACTTGCTCCTGATCTCATTCAGGGCATCCTGGATGGAGAGGTTAATGTACAGGGAGCAGATCATACCCACCCCTTTGCTCTCTCCCTGCCAGCCAAGCGCCATTGTTTTTCCCTCTCGGCACTCAGTTGCGGGAGGGTAAAAAGTAGCTCCAGAAATGAAGTAGATTCAAACTTCCTGTGCTTGGGAAAGTGGTCTCTTTAAGCAGCAGTCCAGCTTTTTTTCTTTTCTGCTCATTAGTCCCCATATCTGCACTGATGTCTGATTCCCAGTCCAGAGCCCACAAAAGCAAGGGAGGGGGTTCTCCTGGGAACATCATTAGAGAGTGTTTTTTTAAAAAAAATAAAATTTGACAGTTTATGCACAAATTTGCTATTGCATGACCACAGTAGACTGCACCTTAAAATACTCACATCATCTGTATGACAAAGGTGTGCATTATTTGCTTGACATTAAAAAAAAATACCTATCAGTGGGGCTGTGGGTTAGGGGTCATTTTTTCCTCTTTCCCAAGAAATAATACCAGAACATACTTTGCTCCCAAGTTGATGCAAACTAAAGCTCTTGCACACATATTATATTGCTGAGAGATTGGATTACTGCATTATTATATGGCTGAGAGCCCAGGCTAACCTATCCCAGGGTTTCTTGCTAAGGGTTGTTCTGAGGGACCTGCCATTACCCTCCCATGAGCTTGGAGCAATTTTAGCCAAACAGTGTGACATAGATGCACATCATTTGATTGACAGTGTAACCCCCCTCCCCGAGACCTAGCGAAATGGTGACTCCATTTTAAATAGATTCAAATAGTAATGTGAACATCCTCAAGGTTAAATTGACATGGAGAGATTTCATCGGGGTAAACATAGTGGGAACTTTGATTTGGCATTGCATCATCGAATCTCCCTGGATCTACTTGTCACAAAAATGCTACTGTGAATGGGGCCTTATTTTCACAAAGTATAGTTTGGATTAATCACAATTTAGGATTTAGACAACACACCAACTGTGTTTAATCTAACACAGAACCACACATTTATTATCTTTTCCTTACAGCTATGCTGGAACAAGTTAGACTTGTTCTCATAATACTAAAATGGTCTTCATTAAGTCAATGCATCACCACCAATGTTTGACTGGGGATGATGAGAGCTATAGTGCCAATGCACCTGAAGATTGTTAGATTGTGGAGGCTGTACTCAACTATACCTCTCCACTGAGGCCCCCTTGTCGTGGGGGAGAGGCTTGCGTACCCTAATGAAATTGTGAGCTATGCTGGCGGTGGTATAATAGCCAGACAGGTCACAACTGAACGGTCTGACCAAGAGCACCAAAGGGCAGGATGGGCTCTCTAGCCTTATGGCAATCATCCTAGGAGAAGGAAAACTCTAATCCCAAACCCAGGCAGATGGTGCTCATCTAACCCTGCAAAGTCAACCATCTAAGAGAAGGAAACTCTAATCAAACCTACAACCCAAGGGCCTCGCTGCCATTGTCCATGCTTGTCAAGGCCTCAGCAGTCGAACCTCTGGTTTAAAGGGTGAGGGCAGTTCTGTGCATGCAGCGCTCCACCAGAAAAATCCATTGCAATGGAGGATAATTCTGCAACACATGTGACATGCAGAGGCAAAACTCAGCTGAAACTAGAGAAAATAGCTTCGTATAGTATGACCCATGAAGTAACACAATCAAAGGCAAATATTTCCCTGGGTTAAAATCTATTCTACATCTCTGTGTTTGTGCAACCAGAGCAGTGTTTGTGTGTGTGTATGTGTTGTGTGCCTTCAAGTCATTTCCAACTTATGACAACCCTAAGACTACTGTAGCTCATATCTATGGTATTTTAATGGTATCTGAGTCAATAAAATGCAGAAATAAGAATACAGCAGTTTGGTCTATGCTTCATCCAAATCATCTAAGCCAGTTGGGATTGGTTTCCTTAAATATACAGTTGTAAATGAATATTCTACAAAGAAGTGAGTAAAACCTGTAGAGAGTTATATGCAATGAATCAAAAATGTATTACTACCTTCCTAAATAACCACCCAGTTGATTAAGCACCATGAAAGATAAGGTTTTAATACAGTCAAGGAAGCAATCTTGAAGCTTTTTCCTGTTGCATGTGAAAAGCTGTTTTACAGTATGTTTGCTGGTGCAGTGCAGATCAGTCCATCTTGCATACTTTGTCACCCTGCTGCTTCCAAACATTACTGATGGTATACCTAATATGATTTTGCCTTCTTGTGGAAGCTTCAAGCACTCTCCAAGGAAAATCTGTAGTCAGAGAAGCAGCCTCTACTCATGCCATTAGTAGGATGGAGATTAGGATAGTCAGGTTTTGAAAATAGTAATATGGGGCAGTCAAAAATCATGATACACTGTGAAGCAGGGAGAGGAGAGAGACGGCCCAGCCTTCAGCCCTAGTCTTAACTAGGACCCATGAGGCATGCCAATATAAAGCTGCTGGAAATTGCATGAGAGGAGAGCCTTTTATGTGACTTCTAGACTCCTGCAACTTCTTGAATTCTACAGGCACCCCAAACCCCAGTAAATCTATCAATAGCTAGCTAGCAGCTATTGGGCAATAAGGAATTTCACCATTGTGAGCATGCTCTTCACCTTGGCCTATGATGGAGGCAGAATGAGTACTAACCACACTCACAACAGACACATCCCCCAGCATTTAGTATGTAATATGAGGTCTTTTGTTGTTACATGCCTTCAAGTTGTTTTCAAGTTATGGTGACCTAAAGGCAACCAAGATTCATTCAGAGAGGGGGTTATCATTGCCTTCCTCTGAAGCTGAAAGAATGTGACACTCAATGGATTTCTATGGCTGATTTTAACCTTGATCTCCAGAATTGTAGTCCAATGCTCACCCTATTGCATACCAGTTGGGGGGTGGAAGGATCTTTGTGTTGCAAGGCATCTGGTGTTTGCTCTCCCTGCTCATGCTTTAAATCAGTTTCAATATTGGGTTATCCCATGTGACACAGATATGGGGCAAGCTTTTTTGACCCTGCATATAGGACTTCCCATATAAAATGATTGCTTGGCAACCCTTGTGAAGGCAAAACTACCCCAGTTTATATATTGCAGTGCATAATATTTATAAATTAGATATCACTTATGCTTCTAAGTGATATCTAAGTCAAAATTGCATTACCCCAACCTGATTCCTTCTGAATATTTTGGACAGAAACTCCCATCAGTCAAAACTAGAATGACTAATGACAAGGGATCAGGGAAGCTAAACTATAAAACACAGTGCATCAGACTGGGGGATTCTGGTCTATACAGATTAAAGATGGGGAGTGATACTAGAAACACATCCCATTCTCCTTTGAGCTTTGATCCTGTAGGCTGATACTTCCAAGTGTGTTTGGAAGGCATGAAAGCTAAGGTCCTGACCCATATCACCTTCTGCTTCAGCAATGGTGAGCATATGGCCCTCCAGATGTTCTTGGATTGCAAATTACATTAGAACTAGCCAACATGGCCAATGGTAAGAGTTGATGGGAGTTGCAGTCCAAGAACATCCCACCTGTGTTCTCCCTTTGTTGCAGCAGAAGGTGATGTGGGTCAAGACCTCTGCTTTCTTGCCACCCAGGCACACCTAGAAGTAAGAAGGAGGAGGAGGTTATTCAGTGACAGGAAGACATGCTTTGAGTTTCACCTGTTCCCATTATTCCCTCTGTTTAGTCCTGAGTCCCTTTCCTTGCCTCCTCTTCTTCCTCCTCCTCCTCCTTGCTCTGATGGTCTTTCCATACAGAAAAGATCCCATTTGTGCAGTTATTAGCTATGGAGCCACTGCTATATTGAAATCATCCCGATAGTCAGCCCACTGGATCAAGGCCCAAAGGAGAATGAAGAATACTTCACTTTCTAGCATCACTATTTAGCATGACTTTTCATCATTTCTGTAAGTATTTATGGAACCTGAAGGGATGCAGAGCAGAAAAAAAAAATGTGCCTAGAATTCATTTTATTACGCACGGCTGTGCATGTGTGTTAAGAAGGAATGAAAGGTGGGAAAGTCATATATCCCTGAAATTAGCCTTGAAAGAAAAGACATCAGGGCAGAGTGCTGTGAAACATTCAGCAGAACTGACAATAATTTCTCAAATTCCAGGCCGAGCAGCCCTGCCTTCTTTATTTGGGGTCAGATGTCCTGTTTTCCTGATTACAGTGAACTACTGGGTTTCTGAGGGAAGCTAATTGCATATACAGTATTCCAACCTGAGGAGTATAATTATGGACCTGGGCATCCATTAGTGGCAATAATTCAATTTGTTGGGCCTTTTGTTACACAAGCAGAGATTTCATGAGGTGCCTCTGTTAGTAATACTTGTGTTCCTCATATGTATTGTAAGCCACATTCAGAAGATATACTTTCATGAATTAAACATTAGTGAATCAATTCCCCTGCCCACTGGAACAAAGAAAACAAACACAGCTTTTGGGATTGGAGGCTGGATACAGATGAAACAACATTCCACATTTGACAAAGCCAGAATTACACAATAAAGAAAACCACACCTTCTGAAAAATGTTCTTAATTTCACGAGCATCTCTGGAAAACTATAATCATGTCAACCAACAATACATTTGAAGATTATTTGTCTTGGATAACAAATTCCAAATGCTCAATGCAATGAATGGGGGTGGCCCATAACATGTTATCCTCTCAGTGGAATTGCTACTAGTTATCCTGAGTCCTGTTTATAGGTGTATTATCCTGAAAACATGCAAAGCCTGCTGTTACTCTCCTGCTTATGATCCACAGTGCCTTAGAGCAGTGGTGTCTCTAGGGGTTCAGGACTGCGGGATGCACTGGGTGACAGCCCAGAAGAGGGGTGACATCCGATTGGGCCCTCCTCACCATGATGGCTCCCATGTCAGTGGTGAGGTGAATCCACTCTATGTTTTAATCCAAGGTTTAAAAGAGATCTTCATGGTGCTAAGCCCTGTTCTTAAATAGATTCAGCACCTGGGATAGCTGCTTTAAAGCTACACAAAATCTGCATGGGATTCAGTGTCCCACTAACACAGCAGCTAGCTGCTGCCACTGGAAACCAGAAGGGGATCAAGCATCTTAAAACTGAAACAGGCTCATTTAGGCAGAAATGATCTTTCAAATGGTTTGGATGCTTTATAGGTAATAATCGGCTCTTCAAATCGTTCCTGGAAACTGTTGTCTACAAAACTGGTATTTATGGTATATTGTTTCAGGATAGCCATGAAAGATAGGAGAAGAGGAAACAAAAGCATTTAGACTTGGTTATTTCTCAAACAATCATCATGGCAACTCTAAATATTGTAATTAGTAAAAACAAATTTCTGAGATAATGTTCTTAGGACAAATTTTATTTTTCTATTTAAACAGCATTGTTATTTCAAGCTGGGCTAAGTGCCTTTTCTTAATTTTAAGGACTTTATGTTATTTGTTTGTAGTGTTACTAATCTTAACCAACCATCTACTATAAAATACTATAATCCTGCCGACCAGCCACCCATAACTTGACTTATAAAATTTGAAAGCAATCACATTTTATTGCTTTGTTGAAGTCTTTTTATTTCAGTACCCAAAATGGTTTCTGGTAGTATACTGAGGTGACATATGACCAGCATTTTTCATGGTGGTATTTATTTGGATATAAATTGAATAGATCTCCCTTGAACTTCTATAAACCCTGTGACCTGAGATAAGACCAAAGCTTGATTAACTTGGGAAGAATCTTGCATTTGTTTCAAAGGCCTATGACTCTGGTTCAATGGTTTTGATAGAGGGCAACCAGTTTGAAACCTGCTTATTGAAGAAGCTGAGCTTCTTCAATAAGCTACACTGTGTTGGTTCACAACTAAGTTTCTTTGGCTGTAACATGTGCTTCATAAATAACTCTAGTAGCAAAGCCAATGTGTTTTCCCCATATTGTGAGATAATTTGGTATGTTTCTGGTTATCACCCATTTTATTTTTACCAGATATTTCACAGAAAGAGGGAAAGAATTAAACACAGCATTACAAAACTTAGAGATAGGACGACTATTTAGTCCAATTCCCTACAGTGCTGGAACACACAACTAAAGCATCCCTGAAAGATGACCATCTCACCTGTAGTTTAAAACCTCCAATGAAGGAAGATCCATCATCTTCCAAGATGGTATATTCTACAGTCAGTCAGCTCTTCCTAATGTTTAGCCAGAATCCCATTTCTTTACATTTGAATGCATTGTTATCCAATGGAGTTGTATGAAATGCACTTTCTTCCTCTTTCACATGTCAGCCTTTCAAATATTTGAAGATGCCTATTACCTCTCGGTCTTCTCTTCTCTGGGCCAAACATGCCCACCTGCCTCAACTGTTCCTCTCAGGTGATGGTTTTCAGAAACTTTACCATCTTTGTCACCTTCCTCTATACATGTTCCAGCTTGTTAATATTCTTCTTAACCTGTAGTGTCCAGAACTTAACACAGTACTTCACTAGGTGTGGTGATGCAGAACAGTGTGATAAAAGCAATATTTAGTTACCCTGAATGGTTAAGAAAATGGAGAATATGTGTTATTTTCTCATCCAGCTTTTCTTGTGGATTGAAGTGGGGAATAACAAATAGCACAACATCAGTTAAAAATGTCATCACCAGACCCAAATAACATCAGTTAAAAGAGCATATAAAACCAATATTTATTTAAATCCATCAATGAATATTTTAAAAACCATAATTTAAAAATAATTAGGATAGGCCTGCTGGAAGGCCTTTACTGGTGATTCAAATTATTATGTTAAGAGCATATAAGTAATTAATATAATAAAAAGGTGGTATGTTTTACCTGTGGCTACCCTGAAGTGAGTGAAAGGTTCTATCTGGAAGCCAATTTTCTGCTCTTAGGACCCTCTGTGGGTCACCTGGACTATTAAAACCAATACCAGAAACAAGGGCTCTTTTACACTACACATTAAGAATTCCTCCATGATTCAGTGGAACTATGCTTTCACTTTAACTGCCATGACTGCATTCTATGTAATCCTGGGATTTTAGTTAGGTGAGGCACGAGAGCTCTCTAGCTGAGATATCTAAATACCCTCCCCAAATTGAAAATCATATCATTCCATACGATGGAACTATAGCAATTAAAGTGGAATTATAGCACTATAATTGTGTTCTGTCCATTTCAAATTCTGAAATGTATATTTGTGTAAACAATATATGTGTAAATAATAAACATTGTAGGTTGACCCTGTGGCTTATTTAAACAGAGAACGACCACTTCTGGAAACTTCCGGGAGATGTAGTTTTCCAGTTTTTGCCCTAAAAGGGGTGCTTCAGAAAAATGGGGTGGGGAGGTTGTGTTGGAAACAGCAAAACTGGCCGTGAAGTGCTTTAAGGGCCACACTTGGAACCTTAATTGGCCACTACAGTTTGCCACCCCTGAACTAGATTAACTTCAAGGTCCCTTTCAACTCTGATTGCAAAGTCGAATGACAGTTTATGTTGCCAGATTACTTCAACTGTATGACCTCCCTGGGCCCTTCACACTATACCATACACCAGGGAGCCCTGGTGATGCAGTTGTTAAATGCCTGTACTGCAGTCACTCACTCACAGCCACAAGGTTGTGCGTCCAATCCCAGCCTGGGCTCCAAAGTCGACTTAGCCTGGCATCTTTCTGTAGGTGGCTAAAATGACGACCCAGCTTGTTGGGGGCAATTGACTTACACATTGTAAACCGCTTACGGCAGTGGTTCCCAACCTGTGGGTCGGGACCCCTTTGGGGGTCGAATGACCCTTTTACAGGGGTCGCCTAAGACCATCGGAAAACACATATTTGCATGTAGTGATGAAAAATAATCATATGGTTGGGGGTCACCACAATATGAGGAACTGTATTAAAGGGTCGCGGCATTAGGAAGGTTGGGAACCACTGGTTTAGGGAGTGCTTAAGCGCACTGATAAGCAGTATAGAAATGTAGCTGCTATTGCTATACAATCATATCACTACGATTCCACTTTAACTCCCGTGGCAACATCCTATGGGATCCTGGGATACCAGCAAGAGTGTGTCTTGTTTTTTAATGTAACAAATATGTACAAGCAGGCAGATGTGACATAATATGTAGCCTATAAATACCCTAAAGGCACCAGATCCTGTCTGATCTTGGAAGCTAATCATGTTCTGCCCGGTTAGTACTTGGAGGGGAGGTCACCAATTAATGCCAGGTGCTATAGACTCTATTTCAGAGGAAGGAAATGGCAAAACCACCTCTGAGTATTCCTTGTTTAAGAAAATTCTTGTGGTTACCATAAATCAAGAGACAACTTGTAGGCACACACCCACACCCATTATTTCTGCCAATTCTATTTTTATAAATTAATCACTGTGTAGAATCACAGTTTGAACTCAAATTGTGAATTTGAACTCAATCTGAACCCAAATATTCTATGGTTAAATTTAGAGCCAGGGGCCCAGAATAGGGGAGGGGAATGGAGGAAGGAGAGCCTGAGTGCTCCTGGAAATGATCAGGCAAAACTGGATCATCAAGACACTTGTTTCTCTTCTCAGGACCTGTCAGTCCGAAATGTCCTAAATAAACACTGTTTTGCTATTGCTTTCATATTGTGAGAATGTCTGCATTTATTTAATTTATATCCTGCTTTTCACCTGACATAGGACCCAAAGAAGTTTATAACAAGGCTAAAAAAAAAAGATGAAGCCAAAAATCTGATAATAAAGCAGCTAAATGATGTTACTCTGATTGTAATCTGTTACTTAGATTGTCACCAGTTTCAGCTTGAGGAATACCTTTATGTATTCTGTGTTTTCATTGTAATGTAAAAACAGTCCTTGTGGTTGTTGTTATGTTGTTATGTTCCTTCACGTTGATTCTTTCTGGTGACCCAAATCTTGGCAAGATTTATTCAGAGGAGACTTGACATTTCCTTCCTCTAAGGCTGAGTGTTTGCCCAGGGTCTCCCAGCAGGTTTTCATGGTCAAGTGAGGATTTAAAACCTGGTCTCTCACAGTCCTAGTCCACCACTCAGACCATTGTACCATGTTGGCTCATACGTCCAAGTCGTTAAAATTAACTATGATCTCCCTACCAATGTTGAGTCCTTCCTTAAAAATCATTCTGGGGACCCTGTTCAGAGCATATCTGAACATATGAAGAGTGAGAGAAAGAGTTAATCTCTGCCAGCATTATATTCTCTGACTGGCAGATGCTCTTCAACATCTCCATCAGAGAACTCTTTCCAATCCTACTTCCTGAGAATCTGTTATCTGGAGATTTGGAGGATATATACTAGGGATGTCTGTGTTTAATGTACATGCTTTATTGTTGTGCTGTGATACTTTGCCTTCCCATGCTGGTCTCTACAGCAATGACGTACAGTAGGACATTATTTAAGAAACTCGAGACACAATCCTTTTTAATGAATTTGCTTTGATTGTGTGTTCCTGCATGTGAAGGGGCTGGATTGGATGGCCCTTGTGGTCTCTTCCAATAATATGATTCTATGAATTGTTTAGAGGAAAATAATCAAGTGCTGGCAAATTAAGCACCTCACATATATATGAATTGGGCTCAGTAGATCAATTATCACCAGAGGTATATATATAAAAATATTTATTACAAATCCTTCTTCTTATTTTCTGGTTGGTTAATTTTCTGTCTAGAGCTTCCATTTTCATCATTAATCAGCCATACATTACCACCAGCACTCCTTGAAAATAGAAAATTAAGCACCCACAGTACTCAGCAGTATTGGAAAAGATTTAGGGCTTAGGGTGGATATGAATATGAATCAGGAACATAGTGTGTTGCCAGAAAGAAAAGGACAAGAAAATGTTCAAGCAGTTTTAGATGAACTATTGTTGTTGATGATGTGTGCCTTCAAGTCATTTTGCACTTATAGGGGTTTTATCATGGGGTTTACTTGAGAAGGGGATTTCTCCCTCTGAGGCTGAGAGAGTGTCACTTCCCCAGGGTCACTCAGTGGGTTTATATGGCCAAGTCAGGATTCGAACCTTGCTCTCCAGAATCATGGTCTAATGCTCAAACCACTATACCATGCTGGCTCACATTTAGACAACCTAAACCAATATAATATTCAAGCTGGTGTTAGCAGTATACTCTATTTACGTGTTCAGTAGTATGAGGTCATTTTGGAGTAGTGCTCCAATTAACATGCCAGAAACCCAGAATGACACTCTTAAAGAGATAAAGGATTTGAATAATGTTTTTGAGATAATGCAAAATTAAGATGAAAGAGATACGTTAGGTTTAGCTGACACAAAATATATGTCTCCTAGGAATAAGTCCTCTTGAGGTTAGTGAGACCACATTCTCAAGTAAGTGCAGTTTAAGAAAGGCTGCCTTCCTAATTCCCTGAGCTATTCACCACATTTCCTGATAGCAGGTCAGGAAAAAGACAAGGCTTTTCTTGTGTAATTGCCCTGCTTTATTCACAGAATCCAGGTAGTGGATTTCCAGACAATGTTGTTGTCTTCCATTTGTAACTCCCCCGGTTTCCTGTTGTTTCTTTTGCCTTTTTCTAACCATAGAAAATATGTAAAAGAGGAAAAGACAGAATAGCTACCAATATCCTGACAACTAGTACTAGCAGCTACAAGTTCGGAAGCATTCATAGGCTTTTATCTGTTTATTAACAGACTGCCCTGAATATAAATGCATTGATAAATGGTGCCCTGGTATTAGAACAACAGCAGTAACAACAGCTCAGACTGAATACGGTTAAAGGAAATGGATTATATATTGAATGATATCTTATGTTGTTTTTAGTTTGTTTTTCTGTGATTCTTCTCATGTGATTTTTCTGACATGTAGTGTTGATTTTTGTTATACGTATTTTGAGATTGCTGTAGCCTATGGTATGTGCAATATATAAATTAATATATATAAGTAAAAAGGGTATGAAGTAATCATACCTTGCAGTGAAGTAAAGTTGTATTAGCTCAAGGGCAGAGGGAATGAAGTTTGAGGGAAATCCTTTTTGAAAAGTAATAGATGAATTTGTGGATGATAGATTGGAAGGGATCAGTGGTTATTCACCATAATTGCAGCTCCATGTTCAAAAGCAATATCAGATGCTTCTGAGTATCAGATGTTGGGGATAGACAACAAGGGAAAGACTGGCTTATGGGCTCCTGCGTTACATTGGGCTGGCAATTGGTGGAAGCAGAATGCTGGATTAGAAACTGACCTTTGGTATGAACCAGTAATGAAATTTATCTATGAAGCTAGCCACCAAGCTGGATGAAAACTGCACAAAAAAGAAGGGTACTGAACTAGTCTATCCATAAAAAGGAAAATAGGTTATTGCTAATTATTTGATGCCTGAAAGAACTGGTGATCCATTTTGTTCCAATTAATTCTTTACCATGATTGCCATTACCATGAGAAGGCTGGCCCAGTACCATCAGGGGCTGGCCTGAAGAAGGAGGCTCCTCCCTCCCTAACTGTCATCTTTCGGCCTCTGAGGGAGAGAGTAGGCTGGCCCAGTATCATCAGGGGCTAGCCTGAAGACAGAGGCTCCTCCCTCTCTAACTGTCATCTTTCAGCCTCTGAGGGAGAGAGAAAGCTGGCCCAGTACCATCAGGGGCTAGCCTGAAGAAAGAGGCTCCTCCCTCCCTAACTGTCATCTTTCGGCCTCTGAGGGAGAGAGTAGGCTGGCCCAG
>NC_056524.1:64398159-64414693 GCF_019175285.1 Sceloporus undulatus | reverse complement strand
CTCCATCAGGGCTAGCCTGAAGAAGAAGAGCCCTCCCTCCGGTCCATCTGCCTTGGTCCAGGCCTCAGAGGGAGAGAAGAATGCTGGACCTGATTCCCTCCCCCTCTCACCATTCCCTTCTCCTTTTGTGTCATGTCTTTTAGATTGTAAGCCTGTGGGCAGGGAACTGTCTGTTATCCCCTCTATTGTAAACCGCTCGGATTCCCAGTGATTGGGCGGTATATAAATAAAACCTATTATTATTATTATTATTATTATTATTATTATTATTATTATTGCAAGTTGAGAAGCCACTCAGAGAGCAGCAGATTCAGTGTTATCTGACCATGCAAGGCCCCAGAATATTCTTATCTTTCTTTTTCTGAGCTTACAGATATGTCCAAGATATATAGATAGCATCTGTTCTAACTTAATAAAGACCTATTAATCAAAGTTGGGTTTATCATGGAATCAGAATCTGCTATACCAAATTATCCCTGGTTAATTTAGCATCCCTGTAGCTGTACCTTGACGTATATTTAGAATGACCACATAGGCTCTCTGACTTCACCATACTGCCCATGCACCCTGCTTTAGCTCTACTGCAGGGTTAGAAAACCTTTGATCTCCCAAATATTTTGAACCACAAACTCCCTTACCATTTGCTATGATGGCTGAGACTAATAGAAGTGGAAGGCTCAGATATTCAGAGGGCCAAAGGTTGCTTACCATTGCTCTCAGAGAAAAATTGTAAGTAATACATATAATATGGTTCCTCTTTAGAACAAAAATATGTTAGCCCATGGGAAGCCCTTCCTTGGAGTGCACCCAAACAAAAGCCTCAATTACATTGGCAGGCTTTTGAAGTGCTACTAGAGAAAGGTTGCTCCGTGAGACAACTGAAGCAGTTCACCAGGCAAGCCATTGCAGCTGTCCCCAAGAGAAGGCAGACAAAGGCACTACATTTTTTTAAAGCTACATAAATGGCTTGTGAAGCAGGATCCATGTGGCTCAATCTGAGATGTTTATCACACTATGCTCTTAAAGAGGTACTATTCCAGTGTGACTCCTCTACCAGCCTCCTGTTGCATGCTGCGATTGGCAGTTTTAAGAAGCTGAACTTCTCTGCCTGAGAATTCTAAATACAGTGGTACCCCGGGATACGAATGCGCCGCCTTACGAAATTTCCGGGTTACGAAAAAAATCCATTGAAAAAAACTGTTCCGGGTTACGAAGGTTATTTCGGGTTACGAAAAATTTTTTGGTGCTTTTCGGCGCTTTTTCGCACGAAATCGCGGCTTTCGCTATTAGCGCCTATGGCTTTTTCGGCTTACGAAGATTTTCGGGTTACGAACGCGGCGGCGGAACGAATTAAATTCGTAACCTGGGGTACCACTGTACCCCTCCTTAAAACTGCCAATCCCAGCATGCAACAGGAGGCAGCGAGAGGAGTCACACTGGAATAGTACCTCTTTAAGAGCATAGTGTGATAAACCTCTGAAACAGGGATAGATAAACTATGACCCATCAGATATTGCTGTACTGGTAGTCTCTCCATCTCTCACCATTGTGCTGACATGCATTCCAACAGCATCTTAGACGTGAATCACCCCTCTCACATATAAAGGGATAAATGACACAGGGTGTATCTGCATTGCGGAAATAAAATAAACAAAACAAACAGCTTCATTTATATACTGGTTCATACTGAACTAACAGTGTCTAAGTGGTTGACAACGGTAAGCTAATTGCCCCCAATAAGCTGGGTACTCATTTTAGCGACCTCAGAAGGATGCAAGCCTGAGCTTGAGCCCCCTTAGCTGGGATTGAACTCGCAACCTTATGGTTTTGAGTGAATGGTTGCAGTACAGGCATTTAACCACTGCACCACAAGGGCTCCAGTTGATAAGGCAATTGTCAGCTCTTCCACACCTCAGAAATAAAGCAGTTTGACACCACTTTAACTGCCATGACTCTATCCTACAGAATCCTGGTATTTGTAGTTGCTGAGGCACCAGAGCTCTTTAAGAGACCATGCTAAATACTCATCAAACTACAGTCCAAGGTTTTCATGGGATGGAGCCATGACAGTTAAAGTGGTGTCAAACTGCTTTATTTCTGTGGTGTGGAAGAGCTGACAGTTGCCTTATCATGAAACATGCCTTAGTGTAATGCAATCTGATGCAGCAGTGTGTGAGCACAGTGTGGATCTCACATATTGGATAAGTACTTTAGTTCATCCAGAATGTCACAGATTTCTGGAAACACTTAACATACCACAGTCTTATAACCTATAAGGCCAAATTCTAAATATTTTAGTATTTTAGATTCTTCTAAATAAATTGCAGGTAACATTTCTACAGTACCTTGCAAGGTTGAGGTTCCATTTATTCATTGCTTTTTCTTAAACTAAGAGCCTTAAACAACAAACAAGACCACTTGTTTGTTGGGATATTTCCATTAATTCAGGGGGAAGATATTGGCAGAATATTTAATACTTCTGGGCCAAACAAACATATTGAACTCCTTAGGAGATACCTGTAATCTGTGTACAGGTTCAAAGAAAATGCTGTTATTATCTCCTTTAAAATAGGAACCACAGATGGTGGCAGGTGGTGCAGCACAGAGCATTGCCATTATTAAAAGTGCTGGATATTGTTATCAACTGTTATATATCAATGCATTTCCAGCTTTGTTACAATTTCTTAATTGCCATGCTACAAAACACTCAGCCCCTTTTAGATCAAACAACAAAAAGATGAATTAGAGAGTCTTGTAACATTAGCAAATTAAGACAGCTTATCTTAAAAAGTGCTCAGGGACACTTTTGGCAACCAGCTGTCAGTTCTGGTAGAAATAAACAAATTATTCTTTCCAGCCCTCCTTCCCAAAACTCAGCGCTAGTGTATTTTTAATAGCTTACACCTTTCCTTTTGTTAAAGTGGCAGCGTAGCTACAATTCAAAATTATTATTGTATCCAAGGATAATCCTGTAGTTCCCCAGGAAACTTTAAACTGTAGCAAAAACCACCACAGTTGCCTCTCTTGTTAAAACACAGGGCAAAACATTTAAAATTCTATTTCCGCTGTGTTACACTTCTCTCTTCTTTTAAATGCTGGTTTAATAGCTGAACGGAGAATAAAAGCAGTTCTGATTTGTGGACAGGTTTACCAACTAGTACAACCATATTCTTCAGTAGCAATGAATTTATTTATGGTTTGCAGTTGGTATATGTGTAAACACCCTACTGGAAATATTTCTGTTGGTTCAACAACCATGAACATGAGCTTATGCCTCTGGGAAAACTAAAGCTACTTCCTTCCAATTTTCTCTTCACGTTCTTTACATTCCCTTTGCCCTACCCAGAGGCTTCAGCAGAAACAGTCTCAAATTTTCCAGAAAACTAAAAGAAAGGGGGAAAATAGCACTGAGTACTTAAGTATTATCTGTCAATTTCTACATTCCATTTGTTCCAGAACCCCATTGTTGGATATAAATGGCTTTTTTTTCTAATACAAGACTTTATGCTGCATAGTTTGGGGTGGGGTTGGTATGTGTTTATCTGTTATGACTGCGGACTTCCATGTTAGTGGAGACGGATGACTTGCACATTTGCTATGGGTTTTATATCTGTACATATATACAGTGTGCCTGTGTCATACGTGGGCGCACTATATGTGTCTTCCAGCATATGCTGGAAGGCTTCTCCCATGCCATGGAAGAAACAACAGGTTGCGTGCCCGTAACACATGCCCCGTGGTGCACCAGATGCATGCTGTGGGAACGAGCCCCATTGTTTCTAATGGGACTTGAGTTTACGCGGTATTTCCCCTACACAGCAGGGTCTGGAATGGATCCCTCGCATAAGGGAAGGGACAACTGTACAGATAAATAGACAGCAAGAAAGAGATTGTGAAATAGAGATCCTTAAATAACCTGCTTGGCCATGGAAAGCAAGTTGGTGACCTTGGGCAAGTCACACACTCTCAGCTTCAGAAAACTCCATGATAGGTTCACCTTAGGGTTGCCCTAAGTTAAAAACAACTCGAAGGGACACAGACTATTTCAGTTATTTATTTATTTTTATTAATTTTATTAATTTATATCCCACCCTTTGGGACTCAAGCTAGGCCCGGTACATACCTGCAGGAAAGTCCAGGCTGGCGGCGGCCTGTTTTCCTGCGGAGGGACACCACAGCAACCCAATTGTCTAGTGTTCCCCTTCCCAAAAAGAACCTGGAAAAACTGGGATCTTTTTGGGTCGCCGGGCAGATGTCACGAGTGCACCAATGGCATACTCGTGACGTAAGCGACGCCCATCAAAGTGTATATGCTGCGCGGTGCTTATGCCAAGATGGCGGCACCTGTGTGGACGGGATGCTGCCATTAGGCCACCACCGTACTGTGCTAGGGTTAGGGACTGTGCAGTTGGTGCACAGTCCCTAACCCTAGTATCGGTGGTGGCACAGCACTTTGGGACCGTCTGTCCCGGGCCGTAGCTAACAATATATTTAAAATAAAACAAATTATAAACTATACAAAGGCATCAATAACCGTATAAATATGAGTTATTTAAAAAGTAATTTAACAACTTATAAAGTTTAAGCATTAAACATTATAAAGATTAACATGTGTTAAAAGGTGTGTGTGTGTGTGTGTGTGTGTGTGTGTGTGTATAACACAGCACCACACAGCATTAAATCCCTATCCCAGTTGGTTTCTAAAAACCTGATGGCATGAAAATGTTTTGATTTTCAGATGGAAAGAGAAGAAGAACAGGGCCATCCCAGCCTCTCTTGTAAGGGAGTTCCAAAGACTGGGAGAAGGCACCCTATTCCCACCAAACAAGTATGAGAAGGTATTTGGACAGTGAGAAGGGCCTTACCAGAAGATTTTAGAACTCTAATGGGCTCATAAATGGAGATATGTTCCTTCAAATAACCAGGACCTGAGCCATATGGGGCTTTATTGCTCAAAACCAGCACTTTGAATTGTGCCCAGTAACAGACCATCAGCCAGTATAGTTGTTGCAATAAGGAATTTGTGTTCTCCCTCTAGCAAGGCCCACTAATAACTTGGATGCAGCTCTTTGGGCCCGAAATCTCTGAGTATTTTTCAACTCACAAAGAGCACATTGCAGTAATCCAAATAGGATGTAACTAAGGCATGTACCACTGTGACAAAATCCAAATACGGCCATATTAGCAACATCTGGCACAAAGCAAACCAGTCTCGGATAGTTCTATAATAGCTGTATATGAACTAGTCAGAAAGCTGCATCACCCCTGTGCATAGGGCAGGGTTTTTGCAAGATGTGAGCCACTGTTGCCTCCAAGGGATCATAATAAAGACACATTCGATTTGCGTTTGCCACACATATTAAAAGTGACAGAACAGAAATTAAGTTAGTATATGCAAGGGTGGTTCTTTTCTTGCATGGATGGGATAATTGTCCCAGGAGGAAGATATGAAAAGAGACATGAATATTCAAAAATATGAATAAAAGGGGAGTGAGTAGGTAGGCTTTGCAGGTCATATGGGCTGCAATGGAGTTAGAAAGAGAAGAAGAAGAAAAATAAATGCACAGATCTAAAAGTTGTCCATGTGCCTATATGCATGAGTCAATTGTGATTAAAGAGCTACAGAACTCATTAGGTGAAGCATTCCTTGCTCTGCAGAGTCCTGACCACTGTTCATTCTTAAGAGCATGCAGCTCCTCTTTTAAATCAGCTCCATGGGCTTCTGGTCCATTTCTGTGCTCAGCCCAAAACGCTGGTCTGAAATGGTGTATGAATAAGATGCTTAAAGGAAGATGACCCCTAAGATGTCCCGCTGATCACTCAGTTCACCAAGACCTCTTGAGTATTCTGCTATCGTGTGCAATGCAACAGGAGAAGAACTACTCTGTTGCTCATTCCTCTTGAACCTTCTGGCACCAGTGGACACTTGTTCTACCATGTTTTGAGGTTAATACATGACCAGGGAGAATTTTTTTTCCTGATTCTTCCCATGCTTGTTTCACATTCCTTCTTCTTCATTCTTGCCTTTAGCCTTTTATTTTAATGGATCATTTTAAGGTTTTGCTGTCCAAGATTTCTTGGCAGTTTCTATTTGTGACAGAAAGGTATGGTGTAATGGATTAGCAATAACAAAAATAATTCATACAGAATTTACAAATTTAGAGCGGTACAATGTTGAGGGAAATGTTAGCAAATAATGATTAATTCTGATGCTAAGGAAAATTCTTAAAGGGCCTTTTCACACTACACAATTAAGGCACTATGATTCCTCTTTAACTACCATGGTTGCAACACTAGAGGTCTCTGGCTGAGAATTTTAAATACCAGTTGCAAATCCCAGGATTCCATAGGATGTTGCCATGGTAGTTAAAGGGGAATCACAGTACTATAATTCTGTGGTGTGAAACTAGCCTTAAATTTACTGCCAAACATTTTACTGCATGCATTTCCCTGAAATCTATTTTACAGTGGGGCACTACTAGAGCAAACAGCTATTTTTCATCTTTTGCTAGAATGTCATTAAAAAAAACCCTCCAAAAACAACCTTATTATTTCCCAAAACTCAATTACTAGTTTCATTGGTGACAATGTGAATGTTGGATTCATTTGCACTATAACCACACCGTGATTTATATTTTATTTTACATTGACTATACCAGAGGATCTGCACGATATAGGGCAGGTTGTAAAAAAGTTTCCCAACACTGACTAATCATATTCTTAAATGGCTGCCTGCTGTATCAGTCAGTAGACCCAGATCCCTGAATATGCCATTGTCTAGGAATGCCTGCCACTAATATTACTGAGATTATAATATTATAATAATTATTGATATTCAATAATGTGCTGGACAATAACCCCTCACAAAATGAGGAAAAATTAAACCTACCTTTTTATTTTATGCTTAGATTACAAATTTTAATTATGTATTTCTTTCTGTGTTTTGGATTAATAGCAATATTGTATTTTTTTTTTCAAATGTCAAAGATAAACACAGATGACCCTAGTGGTCTCTTCCAACTCTATGATTCTATGATTCTAAACATTGTGATCCTTCTCACTTCTACTTTGGCAGATGTATTTGGCAAGGTTAAATCTACCCAGAAGATTTCATTATTGGTTTTAATATAAAGGAATGGAGAAAAATCAAAATAGACTTCATAGAATAATAATTAAGGTGGGGATCTATACTTATCTGTGGCAATGTCTTCATTAAAAGAGTTTTATGCCTTTTTACAAGCCTTTTCTAAGCAGTGAGACACAAGCTAAAAATACATCAATTCAAATTAAATATTTGTATGGCCCAGGCAGCTTTACAGTTCTTTAATTAAAATGCCTCAGATATCATTAAATCCACATCCATAAAAATGATCTTTGAAGAATGGCACTTCTTATAACAACTGGTTCTCATATCACCATAATAAAATAGAAGGAAGAGATTATATATTTCTTATTCAAGGCCAATGGCTTCTCCCTGCTTTTAATACCTTTATATAAAGAATGGACTAATCTTCCCCCTTGTTTGTGCCATCTATGCATATATTTGGACAGAAGGGTGAAATTTTACTATAAATGGAAAACCCTATTGTGTGAATAGTCTTATCTCTTACCCTGTATGGAACTCCTGCCACTTTTGTCTTGTTGTCTGTGGCACCTTATGAGCTAAATAAAAATTTAATATTATACTGAATAATCCCTTAGGCATGCTTGGATGTGATGGGCTCTGAGCTTATAAAGTTAGGTAATTATTTGTTTGGTGGGAAGAAGAGAGAGGGCCTTCTCTGTGGCTGCTCCCAAGCTGTGAAACTCCCTACAGAGGCCAAAATTGCACCATCCTTACTATCCTTCCAATGCCAGGAGAAGATGTTCCTGTGCCATCAGACCTTTTAAATTGAGAAAGACTAGGTTTTTAATGCTGGACTATACGAATTTTAATGGTTTTGTATTTTAACATGTTATATTTTAATTTATTACTGTTTTAATATTGTTTAATTGTTTTTTTTTATTTTAATATTTTAATATTGTACTGTTTTTAAATTGTATTGTTTTATACTTGTTCACTGCCTTGAGTCCCTGTATTGGGAGAAAGGTGGGATATATAATAAAATAATAATAAAATAATAAGTAGTTACTATTATAATTCCAAGTTACTGTTATAGCTCTGACTTTTTTTAAAAAAGCCCCATTATTTTCCCCATTACTTTACCATTTTTCTAAAGTAGCAAAGGAGATTACTACATGCGGCTTTTAAACCATGATTAAAGGTAAAGGTTTCCCATTTGACAAGGTTGTCAAGTCGTGTCTGACTGTAGTTGGTGGTGCTCATCTCCGTTACTAGGCCAAAGAACCAGCATTGTCAAAGACTACCTTATGGTCATGTGGACAACATGACTGCATGGAACACTGTTACCTTCCCACCAAAGTGCTACTTTTATATGCTTTTGAACTACTAGGTTGGCAGAAGCTCGGATGGGCTCCATCACGGCACTTGGGCCTTGAACTGCCAACCTGCCGACTGCTGTATTCTGCGATCACCAGAGTCAGTGTGTTAACTGCTGAGCCACTGCACCCCTTACCATGATTAGATGTGAGGGAAAAGTGGCTTTGGTGATCCTTATCATATAACAACACCTCTGACCCATAGCTGCTATATCCCTGTCCTCTATGTGCTGCGCCTCTTTTCAGAAACCCATCAATGACCTCCTAATTCTGATACTCCAAAGGTGTGAAATGTTGCTGCCAGGGCAGTTGCAATATTGGTAATCACATCCTGTCAGTGTCTCCTCATCTACCCTGTCCCCACTCTCCTTCGCTGTTCCCAAGCAGCCTAGTTGCCTTTACGATATATATCACAATATATATTTCATTGCTTTCTTTTTTTTAAAAAAAACTTACATTGCAGTTGCAGAGGTCCAGAATTGTATGAAAAAGTGATGATGATGATGATGATGATGATGATGATGATGATAATACAACAACTGAAATACATGCTCAGTAGGGCACAGGGCAAGGTGGCAGAGTCAAGTGGGAGTACAGAAAGGAATGGAATTGCAATAGCAGCCTCAGTCATGCAATTGTGAAGATGTTCAATATGAGCTGCTCTGAACTGAGAATGTTTCCATTTTTTTAAAAAAAATGATGTGATTACTACGAGAATGGGACTGGTGGGGTAAGGTCCTGAAAGCGTTGCTTTGGGCTTTCTTTTTACCAAATCAAAATGCTACAAGCTGCTGGCTTTCTCTTCCCAGTTATGTGGTCATTATTGCCACAACATTCACAACAAAATATATGGCAATAGCCCAAAGCACAGCATGTGCAAGTAGCCAAGTGAAGTCAGCTCAGCTCTTTTCTTGCTGTGCCTACGGGCCAGGTGGAGCGAGGAGGAATAGTACTATTCTGTATGACCTTTGGTTTTTAAAACTGACTTTTAAATAGATTTAAAGGAACACTTTTAATTTATTTTATTGGACATTGCTTTGGAAGCCATGATGGTAGGATGAAAAACAATGAGCAAACATTTTTAATAAATAAATAATGCATCTCTGATCATGTTCCTGTCATCCTGTTCAAATATTAATGAACATCACAGTAAAGTAAATGGGCCAGGCTATCTTGAATTTAATGATCACTCTTATCTAACTGCAGTGCCAGCTACTTGAGAGTGTTAACATGGAGGGATCCCAGCAAAAGACCCGTGGTTAGGAACTTCAAAATTCACTTTCCTGGAGAGATGAGAAGCCTTTGAGCACTGTCTGGTATATAGAGGTTCTTCTGCTGTCTCAGGAGGATCATTAGATCAGTGCTCCCCAAACTTTTTGAGACTTCAACTGCTTTTCCTCTTGAGTAACAACCCTAGCGTATTTCTTCTGCAAATTCAAAACCACCAATCTTGGGTGCTGCTCCCTTTGCACTCTCTCATCCTGGGAGCAGCAACCAAGCAGCTGGCTGAGCAGGGACTGAGAAGTGTCTTGCAGCAAAGTGCAGACAAGAGGTCTCTCAGCCACTATTCAGCCAGGAGCTGCTCTAAAGTGACCAGATGCCAAGGGAGAAGCTTCTATTTGGCAAGGAGGGACTCTCAATCTTTCTTCACTGGGGTGGAGAGGGGGACAGAAGTAAGAATTGAAAAAGTGTACATGATTGTGTGTATTACAAGGTAATGTAAACCTCCTTGAGGAGAATTTGATTAAAAGGCAGAATAAATTGTATGCTATCTCACTGATGAAATATCAGGAAAAATATCAGGAAAAATATCAGCTATGGTATATTTTGGTCATTTTCATAGCTGTGGTATATTGGATTAAGGGAGGAAATGTGCGTGGAAGGGTATGACATTGTTTGAATTATGAGAAATTTGCTGTAATTTTTCACTTGCAACAGATGAGGTGATGATGACTGAGAAAACCAATGGGAATGCTAGATCTACCTGTATCTAATATTTAAGCAAAAATAATTTCACTTAATTTAATAGATACTCTTCTTTGCCTAAAATTATTGTTTCTCTGTTCCATTCATCTGTGGACTAAGAAATGGACAAAAGAAGGAAACAGAAGAGCCAACATTTGTAAAAACCAATAATGCAGAGAAGTTGACAGGAGCTCATCTCATCACCGAAACTGATACTGTGTACTGCTACTGAACCTCAGTTGCTAATCAGAGTTGAACTCTGAAAACTGATGATACTTGTATAGAGATAAAGAAATAAAAATGTACTTGGCACCTGAAGATACTGATTTAATAAACAAAGCAATAAATGTCTGGAGATATCTCTCTCTCTCTCTCTCTCTCTCTCTCTCTCTCTCAGTCTATCAACACTCTTTAAAGATAACTGAATATGCAGATACAGCCATCAAAATGTTTATATTTTGCTTAATTCTTATTTTCTGAAATGCATTGGATGTAGAATTTTATTGATTAGTCTCTAAGGGCCATTTCCACCATTGATTTTGCTAAAGAGAATTGATTAACTCAAGGGTTCCCTCAGGCCTTTGGACTATCTGAGGCCAGGCATAGGGAAGCTGCATAATGCAGCAACACAAAGACACTGCAGTCTTGAGAACTCCTAATATAAAAGCATATGCCAAATATTGGTACAGAAGTCTGTGAAAATGATTTAAAAACCAACCCAGAGGTTTCACTGCAAAACAAAGATACATCCTGCAGTGTCAGCACACTGACATGACTATTCATTTTGTGCCATAATTTCGGAAATTGTTGTAGGTAACAACTTAATTTGATAATGATAACAATGAGCACATAATCCAACTGTAATTATTTCCCAACTGTATTATAAAACAAATGATAATGGCATGGCTCTCAGTGCTGTAGATTTGATATACATCCTTTATTGATGAGCCAGGAAATAAATAATTGAATTCATAAACAGAGGAGGTGTACCAAATCATGCCAGATTTTATTCCCTGTTCTGTCTTTGTCAATCCCAAATTTTGTGTGCAGAACAAACTCATTGATGGAAGGAAAGTAAGATATGGATTGTAGCCAAAAGAAAAATCCCTGTGTTTCAAAATTTGAACCTGTTATTGCTTGGCTATCTAAGAAAGATATCCATAAAATTTCTCTTGGAGGGCCCAACCCATTCTGCTAAGGTTTATTCTTTTTGGTCAATGTGTACATGTGGGTGTGGGTATGTGCTTCTGGAACCTAATGCAGGCAACTTTCACATCATGCAAAAACATCTTTTATTAAAGTTTTATACAATTCATTTTTTTAAAAAGATCTACATTGTCAGCAGTATGAATAACTGCCTTGAATGCATTGCAAATACATTCACATAATTGACAGCCCTGTGGTTGAGAAAGTGCCACCCCTTTCCCTGCAGAATAGCTGCTGCTGAAAACAGAAGGGGAGAAAAGAGGGTAAGAGAGAGGAAATGGGGGAGAGGGATTTTGATCCCCTCTACTTTCGGGAGGAGAAGCCTCTGCCCAGCTGAGAGGTGCCAGTGGGAGTGGGGAAAAGGGAAGGCCCGCATGTGTGCGAAACATACTAAGAAATGGAAGTACTGCTAAGCTTATTTCTATTTCACATATTCCAAGACAAACTGTGAGAAATTGCCCTGTGTCTACAGGCTTGCACATATCCTTTAGCAAAATAAAATATTCAGCTAGTCACTAAACATTCCCCGCACCTCCCACTTGAAATGGAACTGATAACTAGTGCAGAGAATGAGTGAGGGATGCTGTACCTCAGGGAAAGAAAGCTAAACTGTTGATTTAAGATGTTTCTCGTACAGCTCTCTTTAGACCTTAAAACAAATTGTGTTCTTTTGGGTGTACTCATTTCTTGTTAAATATAAGGGAAGTATATGATATTATCTTTACATTATTACAAACCTGAGCTCTGGGATGTGTCCTTAGGAGCTTGGAAGTAACTAATTAGAAATAACTATTTGATATAATCATACATTTGGAAGGGACCTCAAGGGCCTTCTAGTCCAACCTGCCACTATGCAGAAATGCACAACTAAAGCACTTCTGTGAGGTGACCATCCCACCTCTTTTTAAACACCTCCAAAGGAGAGTTCACCACACACTATTTAACAGTGGAACCTATGTGTGCTTATCCAAGTATGCCAGGTTGGGTTCAGTGACATTTACTTTTAGGAAAATAGGGATGTAGTCCTATTCACGCACCCCATCCATGTTTACTTAGAAGTAAGTCCCACTGTGTTAATAAGTACTTATTTGATGATAAATATGTTTAAGATTGCTGTGCAAGTTTGTTATCATGGCTGCTAAACACATTTCTAAAAATATGTTTGCATTCTTTCCAGGTGCACAACACGGTATGACTTGAAAAGAAAAAAGAACAAAGAGAATAACTAAGGGGATCACAGCAGTTTGGGGAGTAGGCTGGTGACAGGTGATGGGTGGACAAGTATAGTCAGGGGATCTGCAGTGCTCTTAAGGATTAGATTTGAGTTTACAAACCAGATGAAGTCAGTATATACATCATTTCTCCAAAGCTTCATCTGCTGTGCTGGCGGACCATATGGCAAGGTTGCTCTTAAAATATGAGAAAATTGGAATTGTTGATTTTCTTGGTTATCAACAATGATTTATGTTGTGTTCATTTTTACTGTGCAGTTAAAAAGAATCAATTACAAATACTGGAGCAGATTCAACTAATTCTGAATTAGTTAATTTTATTTATTAAATTGATAACCCACTTTTCAGACAAGATGGCTGCCAGAGCAGTTTGTGGTTAAATCCACTTGAAAGAACAACTTTTGCTGTCGTTGTTATGTACTATCAAGTAGGCTTCAGCTTATGCTGACCCTATGAATGAGAAATTTCCATGAGCCTGTTTTGGTCTTGCAAACTCTGGGTCATGCATTCCTTGATTGAATCAATCTATCTGTTATGTGATCTTCCCCTTTTCCAGTTGCCTTCCACTTTACCCAGCATAACCTTTTCGAATGAATCATGTTATTTCATGAAACGTCCAAAGTTCAATGACCTCAGTTTAGTCACGTTGGCTTCTAGGGAATGTTCAAGCTTTGATTTGTCTTTTTGGAAGTCCATGTTACCTGTAGAATTCTCCTCTAGCATCACTTTTCAAATAAATTGGATCTCTTTTTGCAACTGTCTTCACTGTCCAGCTTTCACAACCATACACAGAAATGGTTGTAGACAATTCTGACCGTAGTATTTAGTGCTACATTTTTTTACTTGAGTATCTTACCTAGCTGCCCTTCAAGATCTAATGGTGTAGCCACACTACAAAACTGAAGCAATTTGACACCAGACATTTCCATTAATGTAAGTACTCTCTCCCCCCAAACAAGCTTCCCTGCACTGAATTTTTTTAAACCAAAAAGTAGCTTTTCTGCTGCCTAACACCTAGTGTAGCCCATAATGTATTCTGGTGGCAGAAAAATAGGGCCTAAGGCCAACTGAACTTCTCCACCCCTGGAGAGCAACTACTTGTCAGAGGAGCAGCTGGTACCATGAAAAGGACAAATAACTGGTCATCAGAAACTACTTTATACCAGGTCAGGCCAGCTGTATTGTATTTTTGTTCAAATAGTAAGTCAATTATCTTGGTTACACTTGATAAAATTTATTTTATTTAGATAAGCAAACATTTTCAAATGAACTACTTCCAAATGAAGAAAAAAAATACTTCACTTCTAGATGACACAGATGAATTTCGCATTAGGCACCACCTTAGAAGAGACAGAATGGTGCCTACAGTGACTGGAATATATAAACATTCTTGTATTAAAAAGACATTAAGAGGCTTTTCAAATTATGCTACTTATGTGATAAAAAATAAGCAGTTGGTGAACTGCTTTTAGGTAGCAATTCTCTGTTAAGAGAATGCATCCTGGGGGGTCATTGGCTAGTCCAGATCTACTCTTCAAAAGATGGAAAAAGATGGGAAGAGTACAGTTGGGGGAGAAGATCCAACAATGGATGTTTCCTCCTAGTCTTTGGGAAATCTCTGCATTTGGTCCATCCAATTTAAGAACCTCAGTACTGGGAGAGATAAAATGGAAATGGGTGGTATTGATCTGTTAGAGGTGAATCAGGGGAAGGCTGTGGATCTGCAGGAACCAAAGCTCACTCAGTCCCCCAGACATGCCTGTAACATGAGAGGTATGATTGATAGCATTTCTCAGATTTTAGCTATTCAAATGGTCCTAGGGACTTGTGGTGCCTGCTTTGATGCTATTCCTAAAATGGATATGACCTAGGGCCCTGTCTGAACGGGCATGTTTTAGCATCGTCCTATTTAGATGATGAACATCCCAAACTCTAGTTGCGCTGGGGTGGCTGTGTGGGATGCCCATACAGACAGCTGCTATAGCATGGGACTGTAGGACCAGCTCATGGAGGCTGCCCCCAGAATATCCTGCCCCATGCAGACAGTGCCCTAACTAGATGGTAGTAGCATTGATTTTTGCACTTGATGAGTTTCAGTGGATGAGAATATTAAGCTGTTTGGTGGTTCTGTCTATTGGTCTGTCTACACCCCATTTTCCCAAGTTTTTCCCTACAGTAGTTTACCTGGCAACTGCAACAGGTCTGGGGGGAAATCATCTGTCTCCAAGATTCTCTGTGTGCTGTATGAATTTAGCCCCACCTTCCAAAAAGAAATAGCCAGAAGACTTTTTCTGATTTCATAAAATAGTTTTCCTCAAAATATTAAACCAAGCAAAGGGGCCCCCTGAAACCTATTAAAAAGTTAATTGGTGCACCTACATGTGGTGTCACAGCCACATTTCATTCCTC
Organism: Sceloporus undulatus; assembly: GCF_019175285.1. Lineage (NCBI taxonomy): Eukaryota > Metazoa > Chordata > Lepidosauria > Squamata > Phrynosomatidae > Sceloporus > Sceloporus undulatus. The sequence goes on along the minus strand of NC_056524.1, from coordinate 64,399,442 downwards.
TCTGGTTTACCAGTTGTTGATGGAAATAATGTTTTGATTCCAAACTCTGACCCAGAAGTCAAATCTTAAGGGCTATGAGAACAGGTATCTCAGACTTTCATTTTCAGCAGCCAAGGCAATACACAGCAAGGTGAGTGACATTTAGAGGTGCCTGGCAGCTTCCATTAACACCATTATTATCATCATTATTTATATCCCCACTTTTCTGCAGGATGGAAGAAAGCTTACAAATTAAAGGAAATATAGAAATATAGCTAAAACATACAAAATATTAACATTAAACCATAATTAAGTGGTCAATAGCATTAAAAACAATTTGAAAATCTAATTAAAAATAAAAAACCTTTAAAAAAACACTACAATTAAAGTGAAATCCATAGTTTTTTGTAGGATTTTTGGGCTATGAGGCTGTGTTCTAGAAGAGTTTTTTCCTGATGTTTTGCCAGCAGCTGTGGCTGGCATCTTCAAAGAATGCTGGTATGGAAGAGAGTGGGGTATATATACTGTTGGTTGAGGGGGAGTGATTTGCATGTTAATCTGTGTATTGTTCTGTTGTTGAAGGGCAAAGCCTCAGGGTGTTTATTTAATTAATGATCCATTGTCAGCTCAGAAACCCCTCTCACCCTGGGTGGTTTCATTTGCATGGGCTGAGAAGCTTATCACACACATATTGTGTAACGTTTTGAGGTTTGAACAAGGATGGAATGGAACAGATTTTATTGCAAAACCTCATTTACAAAACGTTTTTCTCCAGGGTTCTTTCCATTCCATTCCTGTGAAATGTCTCCGATGATTGTATTCTGTCTTCCCTTCCCAGAAAACGTTCTGAGGCCGTTACTCCTGCTGTGTGCAATATCTGTGGTGTCCTGACTGCGTCCCCCTCTAAAACCTAGTATTATGACGTAGTGTGAAACCCCCTCCTCTTAACTTACCATCTCTCTCCCTTACTACTGTTCCTGTCAAGACGGGATGGTGAATTCCTGTTGTTCCCCTCAATAGTACTGGGCTGCCCAGTGAAAAGATGGGGAGGAGAAGGGACTCGGAGAGGACAAGGCACCTCTTGCCTTCTCCTCCCTGATCCTCTCCTTGGGTTTCCCAGGGAAAGGATGGGTGAGGAAAAATGTCTTGGAGGGGCCAAGGCACCTCTTTTCTTCTCCTCCCCCATCCTCCCCTTGAGTTTCCCAGGGAAAGGATTGGGGAGGAGAAGGGTCTTGGAGGGGCCAAGGCACCTATTGCCTTCTCCTCCCTGATCCTCTCCTTGGGTTTCCCAGGGAAAGGATGGG
>NC_056524.1:64354586-64398149 GCF_019175285.1 Sceloporus undulatus | reverse complement strand
GGAGGAGAAAGGTCTTGGAGGGGCCAAGGCACCTCTTTTCCTCTCCTCCCCGATCCTCTCCTTGGGCTGACCATAGAAAGGATCAGGGAAGAGAAGGGACTTGGAGGGGCCAAGGGACCTCTTGTCTTCTCCTCCCCATCTTCTCCTTGGGCTGCCCATAGAAAGGATCAGGGAGGAGAAGGGTCTTGAAGGGGCCAAGGCACCTCTTGCCTTCTCCTCCTCATCCTCTCTTTGGGCTGCTCATAGTTTGATAATGCACATCCTTCCGTATACTATGGGAAAACTCACAATTCTTTGTCTTTCGAGTTTGAGGATTTTTCCCCCACTCCCCAAATAGGACTAATACGTTTGAATTGTGTATGGCCAGATCACATTCTACTCCCCTTCTACCAGGATAGTTTTCATTGTGTAGACTGCCTTGGTGTTACAATCAAGATAACTATTGGAGAAATGTTCTTTGCAGTGACTTCATACATTACTTATCATCCTAATCTTGCATCATCTGCAGCCTCTGCTTCCTTACTTGAAGACTTTCAAATCCTGACAGAGACTTCAGGGATGTGTCTCTCTTTCTTGGTCAACATTTGTACAGCATGTCCCACCAATAAGATATCTTTGAATTTAAATTTATCTGGCACACTGCAGTTCCCTGCAGCACAGGTTGCTGGTGCTTTGAGCAGTTCTGCCTCGCCTGTACAATCTCTATGCCTTTGATCTGCTTTTGGTTTTTGGTATTTTCCTGCATGTGCTTATCATAGCTCAGGAGAGCAGTTACAGAAGCAGGACCTAAGGTTGTTCTTGAAGTAGGAATTTACAGACTGAGCCACTGTCACTTTAATGTCTAATGGCACACTAGCCTTTCTGGAATATTTCAGGATATTATTCGTTGCAGTTGAAGACTAATACACAATGAAATACATTTAACAGAAAAGAGTTGTCTTTATATTTAAAAGTATTGTACACTCAGGTAAGTGTGTTGAGACCCCAGGCTATGGAGAGTTCTCTCTGGATGGCAATGAAGGCTGGTGGCTAATATACTAATAAAGATAAAACTAGAAGTGGAGTTTTGGCCATCCCTTTCTTTCTTTGGAGCATTTTTGACAGTCCATGTGAACCCTACCCCTGTGATCCTGGGACAGAAAACTGACTCCTAGGCCTTCTGTGGATGCCCACCCCTGCGCTATGTTTTTGCAATTAATAAATACTTAATTCTGCCATGAATGCTGCCCCAGTAGACCTGAGAATGTACCTTTCAACACTTCACAGATGAAAACCAGGTCAGAAATTAGGAATACTTCTCTGCAATGTTGATTCTATTTGAGGGAAATTAGAAGTAGGAGGAAACCTTGCTTGAGAAACAGGCAAGAACACTTGGGTATGCTGTAATTTAAAGGGGATCTCCTCAAGGAAAGACCCTTGTAGGTGGTGGAAACCTCCCTTTCATCTGTTTTTATTTCTAACAAGGTGTATTTCTTCCTTCTTCAAGAACGCATAGCTTATGTTGTTCTTTTCTCCCATGGACATAACTAGGTGAAGGTATATTTCTTAATAATGTATTCCTTATAGAGAGTATTCCTCCATACAGTGGGTCCTTGTTATCTGCTGGGGTTTGGTTCCAGGAACCCCCGTGGATAACAAAATCCGTAGATGCTCAAGTCCCATTAAATACAATAGCATAGCAAAATGGTGTCCTTTATATAAAATGGCAAAATCAAGGTTTGCTATTTGGAATTTATACTTTTTAAAAAAGATTTTCAAGTTGTTGATGCTTGAATCTGTGGGGGAACAAATCCATGGATGAGGGGAGGCTGGCTATATATGAATGCAGCAAACTTACATAGGTAAAAAAGCACATATGAACAAGCTTGTTGAAGTATTGCTAATTTGAGATTCGAAAGCTGAGGATTCCAGGACTCTTACATGAATATATATTTTCCTCACAAGGTATTATATTTATGGAACAACCTAGTGCAAAATTAGGTTCTCATGGGCAATGGGATTCTGATGCAAGTCTGCCAAAGCATTTCTCAGTTACTGTATTGATCTGAACTTTCACATCTTTATTTCAGATGCAAGACCATGCAGATATAAACATTAGGCACTCCTGCTAATGTGACCTCTGGGGGGAAACAATTTATGGAAACTGTCAGCAATAACAAAGGTTTATCTGCTTCCATTTGGAATCAGCCATGCTGCATATTTCTTTTCCTCTCTTTTTTTCTGGTTAAATTGAGAGTTAAAGATGTAATTATTTTTAAGATGTATTGCTAGTGAGCAATACAGAGCCCCAGGGGTTTCATGGCTTTAATGACAAGCCAGAAATTACATTGGCAGCTGTGCTGCAAATGGATGGCAGGATCATAAGGGACCCGTAGAGTTAAAACCTGACTAAATTAATTCACAGTTTTCACTTCTGTCTCCATTTGAAAGCCACTGTAGTGACAATAGGACTCCTGGCATCGCTAACTAAATGGATCAAGTTATAGGTGATATGTAGGATCTCTCCCTCAGGCAGGGGAGAATAATTGTCAGTCAAAAGATATCAACCTTCCCAACTGCCCAAATTGATGTCAGCCAAGTCTAGCATGGCTGATCATCAGGGATGATGGGAGCTATAATCTAAAACATGTAGACCTGGTGTAGGAAATATGTAGCCTGCAGAGCACATATGGCCACCTGGACCCTCTCCAATGAAAAAATAATTGTGTTCCAAAAAGGAGTACAGCCATTTAGGAAACCCCCAGGAGTGACAATTCTCCTCTACAGCCAGGTATAGGACCATGGAGTTTATCAAACGGGAGGAATTTCTCTTAAATTTGAATGAAAAGAAAGTAGGGCCAAAATGCATTCACTTAAAGTTGCTAGTTTCGCACAATTACGTGAATATGCATTGCATTTGAACTGGCTCCCCATTGCCTAAAAATAGCATGCCATTGCCTGAATTTATGTGTGGCAGTCTATCACGCAATAACGTGAAACCACATGATTGAGTTCGGATTGACTTTCCATTGCCTGAATTTGTGTGTAGTGGGTTATCACGCAATAACGTTAAACCCCATGATTGCATTCAGATTGCCATCGGATTATACTTCCAATTCCCCTTGTCTGATAAACTCCCATGCTTCAGTATGTGTGTGGATTCTGGGAACTGTGAAATGTTCAAACTGACCGAGGTTAGCTGAATGGCCATAGGAAATGATAGTGTTGAACCAGATATGCCACTTTCATAAAAGACTTTGGATACTCTGGTGGAGTACTCTGCCAGGTGTAGCAGTTGCAAATACGTGCCTAATGCAAAAATGAATGACAATTGGTGTGGAACAGGAGCAGAGGAGCTTTATGTCAAGTCATGCAACTAAGCTGCCTACAGTAGTACAAATACACGCCATCCCTAGCCCTCATGCAAGGACCCCACTCCCAAACTAAATGGTGTGGTGGGATTAAAAATGACCATTCAACCTGCCTAGTTTTCCATAACTGATATAATTTGGCACAGGTAAGTACCTGCTCATAGCATACTAGTGTATAAACTCAACAGAGGAAGATTATTGTTCAGACTCTGGACTGTGTGCACACCTCTCTGTCCTCACTTGACATTAAAATGAATCAGGTTTTTCTAAACAACCTATCCCCAGTATGTATATGGGAACTTTAGCACAATGCTAACACCCAAAGTCCTTACAGATACCTTGCTTTGGGACTCCAAACACAAACATCTGCAAGAATCCTCACTTCACTCCATGAACTGGAAGTCTCAGATCACCCCACAGAGAAATTGGGGGGGGGGGGGGCACAGAATGTAGTGTGTTGAAAATGTCCCCCTTTTTGTGCATCTTGGCCACTTCTGTGCAGTGTTATGAATAAACAAGAACCTAATTCACATTGGTAAACATATTGTAATTCCCCTGCATACACTACAGTAAAACAGAAATATGCCTAGTGCTTGATAAATCTATTAATCCACCAATTAGACATCAAATAGTTAAACTAAATAGTGTGTGTGTGTGTGTGTATTAGAATTACCATATCCTCACAGTTTTCTGTGGCAGTGTATTGTGATTGTGCCCACAAGCAAGTAACATGGAAATTAAACTAATACCAGGTTTATCATTAGGAACCAAACATTTTTTCAGGGGGAGGGAAGCTAAATTAAGCCCAAAGTAGGTTGGGCTGGGTTGACTCATTACATAAGCTACTAATCCACTGCAAAACCCTTTCAGCAACATATGGACTGCAATAATTTCCGGTGCTCTTTACTTCTTAAGCATAACAAGCTGTTAACCTAGGAAAGTTTTCTTTGCTCTACCAGGCTGTAAAGAAATATAAAATGAAGTTTCTCAGAAATGTCACCAGAGCCCACCCAAAAGAAATGGATGACATTTGACATTGCTAGTTTAGATATTTTTACTAAAAATTGTTATTGCTTCAGTATTGTATTACCATGCAACTGGACTGGCCAAATTCTTTACAGCAGTTTTGCCTTGCTTCTTAATCTAAGGAAAGAGGACTAAAATGTTAGATACCCAGCAATTCTCCAAATTCTTTATAATGCCGATCCTTTCCTTTCTAAAGATGATCAGGATAAAATTAATTTTGTCTAGAATCACAACGCAAGCAGCATTTCAGCCACTGATAACAGATCTTTGCGTTATCCAGTGTCAGCAAAATGTTCCACACCAGAAATATTCAATTTCCAGACTCATCTCCTATAAGTGTATGTTAATTTTAAATACAGCAGTTGAAGGAAATCTATATAAGGATGGAGGAGAGCTGCACTTCATAAAAATTTAAAGTTTAATTACCATTGTGAATGTACTGTGAATTATCTTTCTAAATCTATCTGTATCATCATTATAAATGTTAATTAATGAAACCCAGCATTCTTTTTCTTCATATTTTTCTAAAACAATACTCATTTTCAGTAATAAATGGCTAAGCTTTCCACTTGAACATTGGCTGTTCAGCAATCTAAGCAATTGCCTGGAGACATAATGGGTCTCCTTCCCTGGACATCTACAAAATGGGGCTGGGCACATACCTGCTGGGGATGCTTTAGCTGGAGATCATGCACTGAGCAGGGGGTTGAACTCAGTGGCCCATGAGGACCCTTCCAACTCTGTAATTCAATGTTTCTATTTAGTGCTGCTGTTTGTAGTACTACTTTTTCAGTAACATTGCTCAGAACATAAACATGGTGTGGGAGATTAACTGATCAACAAAATCTGCATCGATCCACATTTCATTAAAACTCTAGTCTTGGTGGGGGGAAATACTTTCCTTATCTCATACATATCTTTCTGTAGTCACCTTTCTAGAAGATGCATTCCCTTCCATGTGAGAGTGAAAGGGGGATGCCTCTTCTAAGGTCGTTTGTGCCCATTGGTGCAGCTTTTATACATGTATTTAAAATGACTAATCTCTTCAAATGTATTGTGGCATTTGCTAAATGAAGGTATATCAATTTTCTTTTATAACCTGACTATTCTTCAGTTACACAAATACTAGTTACAGCCAGATCAAACTGATATAATATACTCTGTGGCAGGGCACCTTTTAAAGATGGTTGAGAAATTCCAGTTTGCACAGAATGTAGATGCTCATGGAAGCCAAGTATTTGGATGACATTATATCAACTGAAATATTTATTGATTCACTTCCAGATAGAGGAGCCACCTCTACCCATATGAACATCCCCAGTGTTTAAGATCAGACACAGAGGCAGTGTATCCAGCCTTGCCTTTAAGGTCAGTTAGATTTGCAGAGATAGAGCCTCATGCATTTATGTGTAGTAGCCCCTCATTTAAAGTGAGGTATCAGTTGCAGATCTCCCAGGAATTACAGATAACTGTGGCAAAAAGTGGGCAACCATTTCATTAAGGCAGTTTGAATTTCCCTATTCACTCTTCTTCATGTTCTATCAATACACCTAGCCATTCCTTACATGGACAACCACCCCTTCCTCACCCAGAAATAAATGTCAAACCATAGTGATCTGGATCATGCACCAGGAAGGGCAAAAATCCTCACTGCGACATGACCAGATCCACTCTCTCTCCAACTCTCTGCTCTAAATGCCACTTCCTCACCGAAGATGCTCTGCAGAACCTTGCAACACTGCAACAAAGTCCAGTGAAAGAGGTAGAGCAGCAGGAGCGTAAAAACCATATGATGCTCCGCATCACACAACATGTATCACATTGTCTTCTTTCCCATGAAGGTCAGCAAAATTCTTTTCCTGGCAGCAATGTTTTGCAGTGCCAGATGGAAGCTGGGTTCTTCACTAACTATGCAGGCCTATACACTCAGCTCACTGAGACTCAGACATGAATCCATTTATTTCCTTTTGTAAGTTAAAAATGTTAGTGGAACGCAAAGAAATGATAAGGCTTAAATTCTCATTCCAGCTATATGCCCATTTGATGTAAGGCTTTTTTGTGAATACAAATATTAACTCTATTATTTTCCTCAGGAGTGTAATGGTTTCCATTAGTAATAATAGTAAAGCCATCCCCAAAGCTGTTTGGGTTAATAACTTACTGCTGGAAATTGCTTTGGAAGGAGCAGCTAAAATGTTGGCATTTGGCACTGTTAGAGACTTGGCTCACAAGCAGTAGCAAAATAATTCTTTTGTGTCAGCACAATTTCTTTGTGCATCTCAGACTTCAAGTAACTACAGTAGTTGTATTTGCATAATATAGGCAATACATTAATCAGCACATAAACTGACAAGACAGTATACGGTTCTACAAAAATTAAAAGAAAGGAACAACATTAGAAAAAAAAGAGTTAACCAAAGATAGAAAAGAGATTTACGTTAACTGAATCGTTTTTATCAATTTGTCTAATTTGTGGCCTTCAAGAGTAGTAATGAAACTATATCATTTCTTTCATTTCCCCATCATTTGGGAGAAAACTGCAAGCACAATTTCCCCCTTTTCAAATTATATGCAAGTAAATTTGCATAACTAGAAACACATCTATTTGAAAAATGTGCATAGAACATGATCTAGTCATTGTGAAAAAATGTACAAATACAAATAGTGGAAAAATGTGTACCAAAAGATGCACAAGTTTTCATGTGGAAAGAAAAAAAATTCTCAGAACCTGATTCAGAAGGTGAATGGGATGAGCATGCTCGGCCTTATTCCCATTACAGAACAAACTGGTTTGCAAACCAGTTTAAAGTGGTTTAAATGACCCTTGTTTGGACTTGCACCAATTCACAGGGGCGGTTTGACAAGGGCTCCCCAGTGCTAGATCCATTTAAACCGTTTCTTCCAGATCTGCTAAATCTTCCACATATTTTGCAATAATTCGATTCAGCACTAGTGTGAATGGGATGCGGATCGGAATCAGTTCCCTGTGACACAATTACTGATCATCAGAGGGGAATGCATTAACTGTGGTCAAGCTGGAACTAAAAAAGTTTATCTATGTTTGCCCACATCTTGAACTTCCCTCTCCCTGGTGATGCTGCTGCAGGCTATATTACCACTTTTTTTGTGGCAACAACGGATGCAACAGAGCACGTTACCAAATGTGGGCAGAAACATTGATGCAATTGTCATGGCTGATAGGGAAAAAAGAAGCCATGAAAGAGGGTCCATTTTAAATCGATTCATTGGTAAATGTGAACAAGAAGTGGGTTAATAGGAAAATTCGATTGGTGCAAATGTAGTGTGAACGATGCTCCACAGTTGAACCAAATAATTGATTTGGATCACAAACCAAAGTATTTGTCAGTGGGAATGAGGCCCTCAGATACAAAGAAATGCATTGAAAACAAATCTGAAAAATGATCACATCCCTGAAAACAGGTGTAGCTGATAGATCCATTGCTGAAGGAAGAGTGAATCCATTCTTTGTTTTATGGCTGCCCTTCCCACAGCTGTTCTGGATTATATCAAAACTTTCCCAGTGCCAAATCTTTGTTGAGGATTCTTTCGAGCAGCAGGGTGATTCTCATAGCACCTGGAACACCTCCTGGACCTGCAGACTTCAAATTAAGAATGGATTCACCAGCCACCACAAGTATTTATGTCTTGCTTTGTTGCCTGAAAGTAGAAAAATTATTTAAATTAACTATTTCATAAATGTTTATTTGGCTTCATACAGATGTGTTATTGTCTACTCTCCCTTTCATTTGCTCCCCTTTTGTTGATCTGTACCTAATTAGAGAATTGTGTGTGAGATCTAGTTGTTGGTTGTGGATATAAACACTCATGCCTCCCCCCTCCCCATCTTGTCAGAAAAGGTTCACCAATCAATAATTATGTTTATCTACACTGGATAGATAAATAAATCAGTCTAAAGATGACAGTGGCCAAGATGCAATGGTGTCCTTTGCTGTTTGGTGCCAGTAGAATTGCTGTCCCCACCCCCATGACAGCCTTCTTTAATGTTGTTTTTTAACCAGTTCTGGGAGTTTCCCAGTCCTCTGGACCAAGTTTTATGATTGCACAGGTTGCTGGAACAGTGGGGAGGGGATAGCTGATATTGGGTGAAACTGCACGACCCTGGCCTTACACTAGGGTTGCAGTTATTTGCTAATTTTGTTCTTGAATGAAGCAATGAATAGCCTTAGCAATTTCCTTTCCTCTGTGAGACTACAGTGGTACCCCGGGATACGAAATACCCACGTTACGAAATTTCTGGGATACGAAAAAATCCCATAGGAAATAACTGTTCCGGGTTACGAAGGTTATTTCGGGTTACGAAGAAAATTTTGGTGCTTTTCGGCGCTTTTTCGCACGAAATCGCGGCTTTTCCCCATTAGCGCCTATGGCATTTCGGCTTGCGAATGCTTTTCGGGTTACGAAAGCGGCGGCGGAACCCGAGGCACCACTGTATTCTCAGTTCAGAATGTATTCTGTACAAAATTTGCATGTGGTTGTTTTACACAGAAAATAACATTTTAGGCATAAGAAACAATTGCCAGATTCCTATATGACCTTTGCATACTATGTACCACCATAGCAACATTGCTACATAGTGAATTCTGGCATGAACCCACTCCCCAACCCCATTTACCAGTAAGCAGCCACTCAGAATGACAGGACTCTGTTCCTCTATCAATTCAGAAGACATTCCCACATCCTCCAGTGATTGATCTCTGGCATGACAGGCAGAAAAAGAACCCCCATTAAAAAAATCCTCTTTGCACCAGAGAGCGGCTACAATGGGGAGGGACAGTTAGGAATGTCAGGAAGATGCTTCCTCCTCAACAGGAGAACAGACCCATGTCAATTGCAGTGGTTTGATGGACTTTCATGGTCCCTATGTCACCCCTAAACTAAGCTCTTCATAGGGATGGTGAATATGTAGCAGTTGTGAATGTATAACTGTAGACTGCATATTCACAATTGTCCAACAGGATTCAGCCAACATTTTCAGTGCAGAAAATATTGTTTCTTGCTCACAAAAAACAAATACAAATCAGTTTTCTACACAAAACAACCATGTGCAAATTTTGTACATAGTATCTCCACAACTGCAGCATGTTCTGTACAGAAAACAGCATTTTTCTGTATGGGTGGTGTAGATGAAAATCAGGTTTTGTCTTTGTAATGTTACTGAAACCAGTGATTGTACTACACTTCTCACTCCAAATTGAAATCAGTGGAGTTGTAATGAGCCAAGAAAGCCCAAACATTCTGTGTTTCAGTGTAAAATAGATTTTGGATAGATTTTTCTGCATATGCATTTCAATTTTTTTCTGCATTTCAAAAACTCAGAGATAGCAATTTGAAGGTCAATCAATCAATCTTTATTAATGCTTAAGCCAAAGGTCATTCGCATGATAAAATATAAAACCAATAACAGCAATTCAGAATTATAAAATATTCCATCAAATAACATCCGGATTTAATACATAATATACTTCCAGTCAATTAAACAAGACAACGTTTAAAAAAAAACCAAAAACCACTTCAAGGTTTGGGTAAAATCATCCACCTAACAATCATTAAAAACAGTTTAAAAACAACAACACAAAAACAGCTTCGAAATTTAGATAAGGTCATCCCCCTGACAATCAACTGCAATGTCTGCTATTACCCTTGCCCGAATTTTGATTGCTGCTGAAGCAAACAGTGAAACCTTATAAGTTACCTTAGAATCGATATCAGACAGGAGATAATAAATCTTTTCGGAAATGGTATTAGACTGTAAATTGGACAGAATAGATCCCATAAATTTAGTTCTTGGACCAGTATATAGTGAGCAAGAAAACAAATAATGAGGCAAATCCTCGATTTCTGGGGCTCCACAAATACATAAATGGGAATCCTTAGGTGTATGTGAATATCTACCATCAATCATGGCTGAGGGCATTGTTTGAAAGCAAAGAGCTGTAAAAGCCTGTCTAAGCTTTAGAAATGTAAGATTCCCTAGATAAACAGCCATCTGATGGTCCAATTTATATAATCTAAACCATTTGGAAAATTTCGAATTATTAATAGCCACTCTATCCAGATGTACATCATGGTTAAAAATATATTCACGGAGCTTCTCTCTTGAATTCAAACTAGAAGAATTTTCAGTTAGAGCAGGATATAATTCAAGCAGCCTCTGGTGTCTTGAGCTCCAGACTTTACAACTTGATAAATATTGAAAACACAACTTAGGAAAAACCTTAACCGTAGAATCTTTAACAGATCTCCAATAATTAAGTAAAGAAAAATGAATGCAAGCTCTAATGGATTTGAAGGTAGTATGATTGAGAATGTTACACACACTAGAATGATATTTTGCATTCATGAATGTCTAATTAAATTAAATGATTTCTCTTGAACTTTTCTGTTTTATTAGTATTTTCCTTTGGAACATCTACATTTTTGGCAAATTCAGGAGTTGTCTTCACTTGATTCAGTAACAATATCTGAATTTATGGGAGCAGCCCAGAAACAATACATTGTTCTTGCTGCAGCTAATATATCCTTCTCAATATACTTGCTACATCTTTAAAAAGTTTATAGAAGCATCCTTTTGAAAGGACCACCGTTGTAAATCACTGACTGTAGAATTTCAGAATCCAATGCATCACGAAAGACATTTCTAAAGGCAGGTTCTTTCTAAAACCTGGCTGCTCACATCTTATCATTAAAGCAAAGGAATTATTAGGAGAAGCTAAGGCAAACCTGCACAGAGGACCAGTGCTGGACTGCTATAGACTTGATAATTGTGTTTGTGGATCAGCTGGCTCAAGTGAGTCATAGCTAGGTAACTATGGATGTTCTTTGAATATAGCTGTCTAGATCTGTAATGGTTTGTGGTCTAATCTGGGGACAGAAATTGCTTTGTGACTATATTAGGAACGAAATGAAGGGATTTGTGACCCTGCTGATTTCTTCTGGATCTCTCAGCAACATGTGATATCACAGGTCAGGATATCCTTTTTTTCTTCCTTTCTGGCTTATAGTTGGAAGCATTACTTTCTGGTGATTCCACTTTCCCTATAGGGTTCAGTTGACATTCCCATGTTTTGTTTTGTTTTTGTTTATTTTGTAAATCTACTTGAAGTTGTTGGATGAAGTCATTCAGAATTAAGCTGATGACATCCAATATTATTTCCATTTTCTATCAATTCCTGATGCTATAGTACCTCAGCTTTCTGAGTCCAGAAAACTATATCTGGGGGAGTAATGTTGGCCATACAGCAAAATATAATGACATCCAAAATCCACAAAACAACACCTTTATTGGCCAACCAAAATGCACAAAATACATGATGCAAGCTTTCGGAGCTCCACTGGCTTCTTCAGGCAAAGGTGTTAAAAATCAAATAGGAGAAAGGCAAAAAAATCGAGTCATAGGCCTACATTTTGTCAAGATGTTATAGCTGTTCTCAGTTAAGCTGGTATGTAGTGATATCTATGTATGCAGAGGCCATTAGTCCTCCTCAGCCATGTGGGCTCTGGTGGACAAAGAATAGTAAACACCAGGGAATGAAGTTTAAAATCCATTAGCAACACAAAAAGAAACCTTCATTGAGATCCAAGTTGTCTCTGTGTGAGACCACCCCTCCTTCTTCGGCAGAGAACATTGAATTTCTCAAGAAGTCTTTTTAGATGCTGTTTAGATAAAACATGCCAAATGCAGCTACTCTGGATATGTTTTTGGTTACTTGATTTTCAAAGAACTTCTTTTCAAAGCTGATGTATTTCCCACATGTATAGGACTACAACTCCCAGCCAGCATTATCAATTCCTCACAACAAGTGGAGAAGACTGTGCTGTCTGCCAATACTTGAGAGCCTGGGAGAGCAATCATCTCCCAAACCTAAAATAGTAGTCCAGTAGTGGGAAGTATGACCATCTAGTTTGACCAAAGTTGTTGTGAACTTTTGGTGTTCTGGAACTGTCTCCACAGCCACTGAGTACACAATCAGTTCTCTGCGAATGCTTTCTCAGGACAAATGCACAAAGCTACTAATGTCTAAGGACACATTAAACAGAATGTTCAAAGTATCTCTTGCTTCAACAGGGCTTATGATTTGAATGTAAAACTTACATTGGCAAGAATTTATTAATGTGCATTACAAATTAGCTTTGGTTTTTGTTCCACCTTTCCAGCAACAATACAACTGAATATTACATGCTTGAATGCTCCTTTGTACAAAACAAAAACATTGTTTGCATATGGAAAATTAAATGCCAGGGAACAGAGCTCCATCCCAGCCTTTCTCCTGATGTGCTAATTTTCTATGAGTAAAAACTAATTTTCATAGGAACATGAGACTCTCTTACACTGAGTTGGACTGTTGGTCCATCAAGATCAGTGATGACTACTCTAAATGGCAGTGAATTTCCAAGATCCCTAGTAAGTGTAATACCAGAGGCTGAACCTGGTACCTTATGCATAAAAACCCATGGCATCAAAAGCATTCTATCATATGATACATGACATGCCAGCCATCTGAACTGTTAAGTTTACCATGCCACATACTTTTATGAGAACCAGCTAATGGGTGGGGTCAGAGGCATGTGTATAGCCTGCCAAGATCGAGGGGAGGACAAAAATGCCCACTGAGCTTTTTTATGTTGGCTAGTTTTGCTGTATATCCCTCACCATGATAAAGGGAATTATCATGAGCTTTCACTTGATATTCATAAGAAGCAATTCTATTTAACTGTTACACCTGCAACTTGTTCTCTTGATCCAATTCCTACTCGTCTTTTAATTTCTATAGCTCCCTCTTTTCTGCCCTCGCTTCTCCATATCTTCAATCTCTCTCTCTCTATAGGCTCCTTCCCTTTGGACTTTAAACATGCTCTCATTTCCCCAATTCTGAAAAAAACTTTCTCTTGACCCCTCCTCCTTGTCTAGCTATCGTCCGATTTCTCTTCTTCCCTTTCTTTCTAAGGTTTTGGAATGGGTTGTTGCTGTCTTGAGTTTCTTGAAGCCAACTCTATTCTCGATCCCTTTCAGTCTGGTTTCCGCCCACAGCATTCTACAGAGACAGCTCTCACTAAGATCTCGAATGACCTTTTATGGGCCAAGGCTAATGGCCTTTACTCTGTTCTCATCCTTCTTGATTTGTCTGCAGCCTTTGGCACCGTTGAGCACTGTCTTCTAGTTGATATACTTTCTGACCTTGAGTTCTCACACTCTGTTCTCGACTGGTTTAGATCTTATTTGTCAGACAGATCTTTTGCAGTGGTAACAGGTGGCCAGACTTCATCCTCTGTTCCCTTATCTGTTGGAGTTCCCCAGGGCTCTGTTCTGGGTCCCCTTCTATTTTCTCTCTACACACTGTCCTTAGGTAAACTCTTTTGGTTTTTCCTACCATCTGTATGCTGATGACACCCAGTTGTATCTTTCCACCCCTGACCTTTCTCCAAGGCTTGAACAGCAAGTTTCGTCTTGTCTCACAGCTGTCTTGCAGTGGATGCTCCATTGGCGTTTGAAGCTCAACATGTCCAAGATGGAGCTTCTTGTCTTTCCTCCTAAGTCCACCCTTCAACACTCCTTTTCTGTCTCTGTGGACAACATTTCTATTCAACCAGTCCAGCAAGCCCACAGTCTTGGTTTTATTTCTGATTCTTCTCTGTCGTGTATCCCTCAGATTCAGACCACAGCCAAGGCTTGTAGATTCTTTTTGTACAATATTGCCAAAATCCGACCATATCTCTTCACCTCTACTGCCAAGATTCTGGTCCATGCCCTAGTGGTCTCACGACTTGATTTCTGTAACATCCTCCTGGCTGGGCTTCCTCTTTCTCACCTCCATTCTTTAATTTCTGTCCAACATTCAGCTGCACACATTGTCACATCCACCCACCGCTCTGACCATATCTCTCCTTTGCTGACATCCCTTCACTGGCCCCCCCTCTCTTTCCGTATTCAGTATAAGCTCCTGCTGTTGATGTTTAAAGCCCTCCATGGGCTGGCCCCTCCTTATTTATGAGACCTTCTTTCTCCTCACCTTCCCACTCGGGCCCTCCATTCTGGTAAAGGATGGCTGTCCCAGCCCAGGATTTTCTCTGCCCCATCTAGGATTCACCCCTTTTTACTTGCTGCCCCTCACTCCTGGAACCTTCTTCCCCTGCGAGCAAGGGCCATCACTTCTTTAAGCAGCTTCAATACAGAGTTGAAGACCATCCTGTTCAAAGAAATGTTCCCAGGCATTGCATGACTGTCACTTGCTATTTGATGTTCTTTTGTTGCCTGTTTTATTGAACCATTTCCTGTATTGCTATTTATTTTATATGCATTATCCTATTATTTCTTAAATTGTATGCCATAGGCAGGTTTACTCTTATATATTTATTGTTTTTATGTACAGTGCTGTGCAAATCTACATAATAATAATAATAATAATAATAATAATAATAATAATAATAATAGATAATCATTCTATTTCCAACCCTTGTGGAGGAAAGAAGTTGTGCAAAATGTGTTGGGGATGCTGGGAATTGCAGTTCAACACATCTCTGAGCCACCAGGTTGAGAGACGGTTGCTACATTACACACTCTTCATTTCTAGCACTGTTCTCCAGGAGCATAGATTAGATTTTGGTGCAAGACAGTTTCCTCAAGCAGGTCATGAACTGAAGGAAAATAAAGACAGGGATTTAAATTTCTGTGTGCCTAACTAGTAAATGATACATATTTTGCATGCACTACTCAGGTAATCACAATTTCTTGTTTAGTGATAAAAATGTTTAGAACCATTTCCTCTGCAGCACAAATTCATCGTAGCTGACAAGGAAAACCCATCTCTCATCTCTGGTACTAATGCAGCATGTAGTTAGTGACCTTTTCTAAGGAAAAAAAAAATGCTTTGCCCATATTCCTTTTGTTGCTATAGGAGAAAGTAATGAGTTCTGGGTTGCTTTACAAGTTCTTCACGTAATGGAAGAGTGTCTCTATATCCATGAAAAGACAGCAGCTTTACTGCAATAACAGAGTTTCAAAGGGTAGTTCCTTAGGGCTTCTATACTGCAGAGTACTCCAGAGTGAGAATGGCAAGTTCTTGGTCCAAAGGGCTTCTTGCACCACATTCCTATCTTGCTGTGAACAATATAAAGCTCTGCACTTGATAAGGAATAGCTTTTGGAAATAATGTTGTGATCCTTATAAATAGCTTAACACTTCATTTTTCATTGCAAAATAAGCAATGAATATTGAGTGGCAGTTTAAAACATTTCAGATTGGAAAATATACAGCAGAGGCAAATGCATGTGTATTTATTCACCAGTAAAACAGTTTGAGGACAATGGGACTTGTTATGTATTTTCAAGCCAACTTCATTGGAGAATGGAGATCCTTGGTAGGATATATTCAAAGGAGGTTTGTTTTTTTCTGAGGCTGAAAGAGTGTGACTTGCCTAGCAGGGTTTCCATGGCTGAATAGAGGTTTGAATCCTGTTCTCTGAAATTTAGTCCAAAACTCAAACCACTATACAATGCTAGATCTCCATAATGGGACATACTCCTGAAAGAGCAGCCATTGATCGTAATCTTAACATGCTCATTTAGAAGCAAATCCATTCTGAGTTCAGTGGGATTTAATTTCTGGTATATGTTAGCAATTTCTTTTCCTTTTCCTCCCTCTTTCTCTCTTCTTGATAGTACTCTGCTTTCTATATGTGGATATCCAAAGTGGCTTCTGGAAACATATAAAAACAGTAAATCATGATTAGGAACACATTCTTGGTATACAAAAACCAAAATCAAAACCCAAACAACCTGCAGCTTTTGTAGAGTCAGTTTGATAATATACATCTAAATATACTCAAGGGAACCTTATCCCATGGCCCTGATTGAACAGAACATGTACACAGTCCTCTAAAAACAAGCCACAGTCCTTTTCCTCCTGAAGGAGCAACAGCCTCAAACTACTGTGCCAATACAATGATTTCTCTAATACTCCCTTTTGACTATAATGAACTTGACATAAAACTCAGGGCATACTTCAGTTTTCTTGGGTTACAAAGCCATGCTGCAAACAAGGATTGACTACTCAGAAGACCATGTCAAGAATAATATTAGCCAGAGGGATAAATAAGAAAATGTTGTTAGTGAGTGAAGCCTGAACAAATCATGAGAAACAAATATACATTCCGGGCACATGTTATCTTAATGTGTCCTTGTCAACAAACTGTCTTGGTGGGTCACATCTAAGTTTCCAAACAGAACTGAAGGCTGCTATGAATTGGTGGTGTGTGGCAGGGAGGGCGAAGGTTAATGACTTTTATCCTCCCTGCCACACACCACCAATCACCAAAACTAATCCAGTTAAAAACTTTATAAGTCATTGATATACTACAGAGAAATCAAGCCCTCACAGCTTAACCCACTGTAAAGGCAAGAAATATCTTTTTCTAAAAATAAATATTGGTGTACACAGTTTGCAGTTGTCGTGTGCCTTCTAGTCATTTCTGATTTATGGTGACTCTAAGGCAAATCTCTCATAGGGTTTTCTGGATCGAGAGTGTGTGACCCATCCAAAGTTTCCCAGTGGGTTTCTATGGTTAAGTGTAGAATTGAACCCTGGTCTCCAGAGTCATAGTTGCTCAAACCACAAAACCATGCTGGCACTCTGTTTATCCACCAATATTATTAATAAAAGCTTGTGATGCTCTTCTTATAGGCTGACATATCTGATCTCACACCAGTATGATTGTTCATCCCCAGTGTTTTTCTACAGATCACACTTCATTCTGATATTTCCCCAGAGCTCCTTGCCAAAGGCCTGGCATTCTGCCAAAGAAGGCAATAGCATAAGAAAATGTAATGTCATACCAACTAGATACAAATAAGTAAGTTCAACAATTTCCCCCTTCGACTGAGTGATGTATATATGCCCATAGTCAAAACTACTGCACTTAGAAAACCAGAACAGACCCACGAAACATTGCTGTGGGTGCTTCTTCTCAAAGCATTTAAGGCAGGGATGGGCAACTGTGGAAGGCTGGGGGGGGGGGGGTATTAACTCTCCAGGCTGCAGCCCACTTGCAAACAGATCAGTGTGTTTGCTCCCAAATGCCATCTAGGGTGCAAGGGGGGTGTTTTTGCCATGTTTTTAAGGGTTTCAGTTCATTTTAGGTCTTCTTAAATAACAGTAAGTGAATGGAAGTCACTTCCGGTTCACTTTCTGTTTCAAAAACTGGCCTCTCCTGGGATTAATTTGGGTGGGAGACATGGAGAAAATCCACCCCTCACAAGGCATTTGGGGGCATATTTTGACCCTTAGAGGTTCTTGGGCCACAAAATGGCCATGGGACCACATGCAATGCAAGGGCTGCCCTTTGCCCACTCCTGATCTAAGGAATTATTTTATGCTTTCAAGACCCTGTGAGGTAGGTTAGGATAAGATGGGTTGACGTAAGAAACATAAATCCTTTATCCAGGACAACTTCATTTACCAGTTTCTGAGACAACGGGTTGCACAACTGTAGCTTTAGTGAAGAAAGGGTCTGTAAACTGTCCTCAAAGAATGGTGGACTGATTAATGTCAGTACTGGACTCCTAAGCTGTTATCTTCTACTATTTATTATCAGTAGGCTAGCAGAGGCCTTTAAAACTATTTTATCTTGTTTTCAAAGAAATGAAGCTATAGGCCCAGCTGTTACAGGAACTTCATTGACCTTGAGATCCATAAAAAAACCCAAACATTTTGCCTTCATCTATAGTCTCAGTAACTTTAACAGTAATATACTGGCCAAAACCAACATGCCCTAGTTGAACTCCTTGCTGGTTTGCATTTGCCCTTTGTCAGGTCCCAGCTTCTAATGCCACACACTAGAAATTACAGAGCTGATGGTGAAAATCTGGAAACAACTACTGCATTTCAGAGGACTTAAAGTATGTTAGAGTTCCCTCTAATATACTATAAGTGCTCACTTTGGGTCTGATCACAGCCAGATATACAGCTACTGCTGATATACAGCCCTTTTGATGTTTCCCATTGGTCCATTGGGTGGAAAGGTTTCCTCCACTCATGTAGAAGACAGCAGGCTGTTATTGCCCTCTGGTAATGAACAGAACACTTTACTGTTGGACAGAATAGATTTTCAAGCACTAATTTAGAGCAGGGAAGGGAATAACTCTATTGTCCCCAGAGGACTCCTTAGTTGGGTTGCCTTAGGCTCACCATATCTTGGAAATGACTTGAATGCACACAACAACAACAACAAGGGAATCATGCAACCTCTAGAGGTTAGACTGCAGCTTCCAGCATTTCTCGTCACTGGCTATGCTGTCTACTATGTATGGGAGTTGTAGTTCAGCAACATCTGGAAATCCACATGATTCCTACCCCTGACTTAGAATGCATCTACACTGTAGAAATAATGCACTTTGACACCACTGTAGGTGGTAGGATTTGTAGTTTTACAAAGTTTTTTAGCTTTCTTTGCCAAAGAGTGCTGGTGCTTCACAAATCTACAAGCCCTGGGATTCTTGAGGATGGAGCCATGACAGTTAAAGTGGTATCAAACTACATTGTTTTTATAGTGTAGGTCCACCGTGGCACATGCTTGAGCCCAAGTAGAAGTACGGTATATATAATCATTTTCTAAGTCAGTTCATATTCAGTTTTATTGAATATATTTAAACTGATAACATTTTTTAAAAAATTAGACAGTGTTAAAGAGAATCTGTTTAATGTTGATCAAAGGTATTATCTATGCTACAAATATTTTAAATTTAATTCCAAAGAGACCAGGGGTTTGGTATAAAGCTTCTTATTTCAAAAAGGATGTGTGAATACAGGGAATAGAACCTTCACCTTATCCAGCCTTACATCCTTTCCCTTGCTCTGCTACTTTTAGTAATATTCATTCTGCCAAATGGATATGTTATGAGAGATGAACAAAGCAAGAAAAATACGATCCAGGAGAGTTCAGTTTACCTCATCCATGTAGCATTTCAGATTAGTCACACATTCTCCTTCCTTATGCAGAATAGGAGAATTTATGTGCATGACAAATATGTCTCCCCCTTGCTATGTTTAGAGAGATTCAGAGCTCACAATGAGGTTCAGAGTTATTTTTCCACAACAATTCCCAGAAGTCTTCTGCCAGCATGAACAGTGACCATCTCGGTTGAGAATCCTGGGGGATGTAGTGAAGCAGTGATGAACAGTCACCGGAATAAGGGGGTGGGAAATCTCAAAAATAAATAAGACAGTATAATCAAATTGGAATGAGCTACATGGGTTTAATCAGGTGAAGATCTGGCCTTCTGATGTTCAACAATATTATCAAATCTTTGGTAAAATTGATTTCAGACAGCCAGCTGAGGGGAGTAAAAATTCACCCCCTGCTTCCATTCTGCTGTGATTTTAAATACTTGATTATCAGTAGTCACATTTCCTTTTCTCTCCATGTCAAAATGCCAGATCCATATTATTACCCAACTTGAAAAAACATCGCCTGAATGACATGGGAGACTGAGGAGTAAGTGTTATACAGTATTATGAGGAAAGTCTCTAGCAGTCCAAGGGATTAAAAATAACCGTGTTGATTGATTTCTCACTTTGCAAAAGCATTTTATTATTGCTAAAAACACTGCATTATGTATCACTGTCACAGTGGAGGTTGACCTATATCAAATGGATTGTTTCAATTATCTGTGCTTCAGGATAATTAAGAATCACAAGATGTCCAAAGTGATGTATGGGGGGAGGTAGGCGATGCACTTCACAACATTACTAGAAGAGATATGACTGACCTTCCTTGACCTCAGGTTTGATCCATGTAGCTAACAATAACCATGAGAGCAGAAAATGGCTGGAGTCTTGCTCCATCCAGCCATCGCAGTATTTTTAAAGATTCCATTTTCAGCTGATCCTGGCACAAATTCCCAGATATATTCACAATACAGAAAAGTGAGGTATTCTGACTGAGATGTATTATCCTGTCTTATTTTGTTCAGGAAAAAAACCCCACACAATAAAGTGGTGCTATTGGATCAAATAACAAGATTGTCATCGGTTAGCTGAAGAGAATGCATTCATGCAGCAACACATTCAGGTGGACAGAATGTGAATTAGGTCAAAAGAAAAGATAAAATAAACCAAAACTGAACTAAAAAGTATGTGTGTACCATTATCTGTCCATATATTGCTAGTTCTTTTATTTCAGATTTTATATATTATCTAATTTTTTCATTTGAAAGAAAGAGAAAAAAATAACAAAGACATTGAAAGAAAAAAAAGATTATTTTTTTATAAAGCAAGGTACATACTTTAATTACTTATTTAACTGGATTTTCTTTTACAAAAATTATGGATTTCTCTCAGTCTTCCTCTAAGGAACTCAGGGCAGTGTGTGTATGTGTGTGACAGAGTGTGTGAGTGAGCTCCTGCTGCAATTTTTGTTCTCATTACAACCCTGCAAAATAGTTTAGACTGAAAGAAAGTGGCAGCTTCATGGCTGAATTTAGATTTGATGCCAGATCTCTATGAACTCAATTTAGCATGGAATCCACCATATCACACTAGTTCACAAGTATTTCATGGGCCAAAAACATAAATGGGATGATGGGTCCAGTGGCTGTTTAACTGGGTTTGCCAGACTGGAGAGGGCTCCTCTACTTTTAATGTTCATGCAGAAGGAGGAATTTCAGCAGCTGTTGCTTGCCATGCAACCAAATGACAAGCAACACCTGTTGAAATTTTCTCTTTTACACAACCATCAAAGGTATTAGAGCCTTCTCTAGTTTTCACTCTGGCAACCCTAAAGGATGCACATGCTACTAAACAGTGCAGGGTGGGAAAATAGAACTTTATACACTGCCTTGGCTCTGAAGCAGGTGTTTGGCCTCTGCTGACTCTCTCTATATATACATATATACCCGTGATACCTGAGTTTTCCTGCCCTGCAGGTGATTTGCTTTTTATTCATTCTGTACCAAACCCAGCTCCTGCTGTTTGGCCTATTTATATCCATCTCCCTCTGCTTCTTTCCCCTTCCATCTGATTGATTCTTTGATTACAGACTTTGGTTTGTCTGGCCTCACTTCCTTCAGGTGATCTGAAAACTATTTGACAATTTCTGATCTTGGCTCATCTTTGAACTCAGGTTTGCCACTGGCCTTTGAGCAGAGCTTGGAAAAGTTACTTTTGCTGGGGATTGCCCCTCCTAGACAAAATAGCTGGTGGCCCTGCTGGCTGGAAGATTCTGAGAATAACAGTGCAAAAAAAGGAACTTTCCTAACCATTGGCTCTGAAGTGTTCTTCTCTGCTGTTGACCATCAGCTTGACCCTGTTGCCAAATCCTGGCTCTGATTGTATGCCTTTGTAGAATTTTAATAGACTCCTCCAATGCTTTTGTCTTATCAGACATGACAAAATGGAATTCATGAAGCTTTAAGTTTTAAAGAAATGAAATATCCTTTGTTAAAATAACCTCTAATTCTTACTTATCTCATTGAGCTATAGCTGAAATGGATTCTGTGGGAGAGGGGGATCTACAGGTCTATACCAAACTGGAACTGGAGCTCTTGGACTGAGAACATTTTTCAATCCTGCTATAGAACAGTATGTTTATTTATTTATTGGTGGGGACGTTCTCCTAACTGGAAATTGGTCTCTTGCTAAACAGTGGTAAACAGTGGTAAAAATTAAATTAGAAAGATGCTGAATGAGCATTCAGGTAAGAGTAGCAGTAGGGCACAAGAGAGAATGGGTTCATTGTAGTAAGTTATGTCTGTGGAAGACTGGTGATGAGTATTTTAGCAGAAGAACCTCTCATATATCCACTTAATTTAGCTGCTTGTAGTTCTTTTAAAGCCCATACTTCATAGCTTCACTATACTCTGAGTTAGGTAGTAAAGAGCTCTTAAGCTTAAAGGTAGAGTGTCTGCAAGAGTGAGTAAACTAGTCCTAGCGCCAGTAAGGAAACTCTGGCCCGGTACAGATTGGTGCTATGCACCAGCCGGGGGCTGAAATTGGGGCTCAGGAGAATGGAGTGTCCACATGCTCCAGAGCCCTACTGTGTTGTCTGGGTGCCATCTTGACATGATGGCGTGTGTGCCAATGGCGTGCCTCATGCACCATGTCCAAATGGCACAGTGCACAAGGGATGTCACTGTGCTGCTCCAGGGCGCTAATGGTGTCTTAGCAATGGCAGAGAAAGGAGCTGCATTTCACAGCTCCTTTTTTATGGTACATTGTTGCTGCGCCTTTTGGTTGGTGCGGCCATGATCTGGGGGAGAAAGGGGCAGCCTCTGTCCATCCCTTTCGCCCCATCTGTACAGGCTCTCTTTCTGAGGCTGCTGACCCACTGCAGAATTAATGCAGTTTGACACCACTTTAACTGCCATGACTCAATGCTATGGAATTCTGGGATTTGTAGTTTTGTAGGCTATTTAACCTTACCTGTCAGAGACCTCTGGTGTCCCACCAAATTACAAATCCCAGAATTCCATAGTATTGAGCTATGGTAGTTAAAACAATGTCAAACTGCTTTATTTCTGCAGTGTGGCAACAGCCTCAGTCTTGGGGAAGTGGGAGGAGGGAAGTTACCAACCAATGAACCTTCTAGGAACCCAATCCTGGTACTGCACATAACTCAAATTTAGGAGAAATTTCCTTTGTCCCAGTCCTGGTAAGGGGAGATGCCAAAGAACATGAAGACTCAGCATGAGCTAGGAGAATGAACTAACCTCTAGCAGTGTAGACTTGGAACCAACTGAGCTTGAGGCTGTGTCAGAGTTTTAGCTGAAAGGATGTGAGAATGCATTCTTTGTATACATTTTCTGCCTTTGCATCCTTTTTCATCTGCCTCCAATAAAGCTATACCTTGTACTTTCAGTAGCTTATTTTTATTTCAGTGTATTCTTGAAATTGAAATTGCATACCCTCCAACATGTAACAAATGAAAACCAGGACACATGTATCCCAGCAACCTCGGACTGTGACCAAGATGGCAAAAGTTATTAATGATAAAGAGCACACAAGTTAGGAGAGTCTGCTTCTGTGTGAGTCTATTGGGTCCAACTTGCTTTTGCAGGAGTCTACTGGGAAGGACAACATTCATCCCATTCTCTTCCTGCCTGCACATTGAAATCAGTTTGCAGCAACTGAAGTAAGCTGAGGAGAAAGTGGAAAGAGGAGAGGAAAAACTGGGATATTTTGAAAGCAGCTGAAAAAGTGGGATGACAAGTGGTTAATTAGGACTGTCCCTGCCAAATGGGACAGTTGGAGAATATGAAATGGAGTAAGCTCCAGAGGAGGCCCTCCAGATTAATACATTCACTTTTGCTGTTAATGTGTTAAATTTTATTGTGTCCACTAGTAATTAAAAATCTATCCTTATAACCTGAAGCGATGGGCAGAGATTCATATACATTGGGGCAGGGGGGTCTATTACATATCAAAGTAAAGATGAAAGGTTTACACTGATTCTCAACAAAATGGGATGGTAGTGAATGTTAATAGCGCTGGGATGAAAAGAGATGTGAGGAGATAAATCAATAATAAGCACAAATGAAGATTCAACAGAGAAATCAGTAAAAACAACAAATGTCCTCTGGCACATTAAAAACTGACACATTCATTATGGCCTAAGCTTTTATGGACTAGAATTGACTTTATCAGAAGTGTTTGATGTTTTCATTGCTTTTGTGGCAACAGATTAACACAGCTAGTCTACCCCTGAGGAAATCTTTGAGGAGCATGAAGTTGCTAGTGGAAATAAAGGTGGAAATAAAAGGTTTGGGGACATTATCAACTGAACACTGGTGCTCACAACGCAAAGAGTTCTACATCAGTTTAAACAAGATGTTTCAGTTCCAATCCTAAATGTTTTCCCCACCATTTGATTGCTACATCAATTTAATAGCTCTACAGAGGAGAGTAAGTGATGCTGCGGTGGTATAACTTTTGCTGTGAAAAGCCACATTTTAAGCATTAAAATTTAGAGGCTGCTACAGAAAGTCTTAGAACAAACCATTTGTTTTTATTTTCTTTCTTAGAAAAAAAATTGATATGTTATTTCAGTAAAAATAAGTATGGTGTGCATTTTTAACATTTTGTCCCTTGGGATATTGTTGTGGATCTTGTAAACTTAGAGAAATACTGGGGGCGATCCCATGGTCAGGAATACTAAAAGAGAAGGAAGTTCAAGATGGATGGGAGTTTCTCAAAAGGGAGATACTGAAGGCACAAATTAAAACAGTTCCAGTGAGAAAGAAAAAACGGGAGGTGTCACAAGAACCCAGGATGGATGACAAAGGAACTTTCAGCTCAGCTAAATTTTAAAAGGAACATGTGGAAATGGAAATGGAAAAATGGGGAAATCACCAAAGAGGAATTCAAACAAATAGCTAGCATGTGTAGAGATAAGGTCAGAAAAGCTAAAGCGCAGAATGAACTCAGGCTTGCTAGAGAGGTTAAGAACAACAAAAAGGGCTTTTTGGGATATGTCCGCAGCAAAAGGAAGAAGAAGGAAACGGTAGGGCCACTGCGTGGAGAAGATGGCAAAATGCTAACAGAAGACAGAGAAAAGGCAGAATTACTCAACACCTTCTTTGCCTCAGTCTTCTCAGAAAAGGCAAAGGGTGCTCAACCTGAAGATAATGGAGCAGAGGACAGAATAGGGGAATTTCAGCACAGAATAAGTAAAGAGATAGTACAGGAATACCTGTTTAACCTAAATGAATTTAAGTCTCCAGGACCAGATGAGCTACATCCAAGGGTATTAAAAGAACTGGCAAATGTAATATCGGAGCCATTGGCAATAATCTTTGAAAACTCCTGGAGAACAGGAGAGATCCCTGCCGACTGGAGGAGGGCAAACGTTGTCCCCATCTTCAAAAAGGGGAAAAAAGAGGATCCCAACAATTATCAACCAGTTAGTCTGACATCAGTACTAGGAAAGATTCTAGAGCAGATCATTAAACAGAGAATCTGTGAACATCTAGAAGGCAATGCCATAATCACAAAAAGTCAACATGGGTTTCAGAGAAACAGGTCATGCCAGACAAATCTAATTTCTTTCTTTGATAAAATTACCAGCTTGGTAGATGAAGGGAATGCTGTGGATATAGTATATCTTGATTTCAGTAAGGCCTTTGACAAAGTTCCCCATGACATTCTTGTAAACAAGCTTGTAAAATGTGGGCTAGACAAAGCAACTGTTAAGTGGATTTCTAACTGGTTGACCGGACGAACCCAAAGGGTGCTCAACAATGGCTTCTTTTCAACTTGAAGAGAAGTGACCAGTGGAGTCCCACAGGGCTCTGTCCTGGGCCCAGTACTGTTCAACATCTTTATCAATGACTTGGAGGAAAAAATTGGGGGAATACTTATCAAATTTGCAGATGACACCAAATTAGGAGGAATAGCTAATACTCCAGAGGACAGGATCAAAATTCAAAATGACCTGAATAGACTAGAAAACTGGGCCACAGCTAACAGAATGAACTTCAACAGGGAGAAATGTAAGGTACTGCACTTAGGGCAAAAAAATGAGATGCACAAATATAGGATGGGGGTCACATGGCTTAAGGAGACAACATGTGAAAGGGATCTAGGAGTCCAAGTAGACCACAAGTTGAACATGAGTCAACAGTGCGATGCGGCAGCTAACAAGGCCAATGCGATTTTAAGCTGCATCAATAGAAGTATAGTGTCCAGATCAAGGGAAGTAATAGTGCCACTATATTCTGCTCTGGTCAGGCCCCACCTGGAATATTGTGTCCAGTTCTGGGCGCCACAATTCAAAAAGGACATTGTGAAACTGGAGCGTGTCCAAAGAAGGGCGACTAAAATGGTGAAAAGTCTGGAAACCATGCCCTATGAGGAACGCCTTAGGGAGCTGGGTATGTTTAGCCTGGAGAAAAGAAGGTTAAGAGGTGATATGATAGCCCTGTTTAAATATTTGAAGGGATGTCATATTGAGGAGGGAGCAAGCTTGTTTTCTGCTGCTCCAGAGACTAGGACCCGGAGCAATGGATGCAAGCTGCAGGAAAAGAGATTCCACCTCAACATTAGGAGGAACTTCCTCACAGTAAGGGCTGTTCGACAATGGAACACACTTCCTCGGAGTGTAGTGGAGTCTCCCTCCTTGGAGATCTTCAAATGGAGGCTGGATGGCCCTCTGTCGGGGATGCTTTGATTTGGATTTCCTGCATGGCAGGGGGTTGGACTGGATGGCCCTTGCAGTCTCTTCCAACTCTATGATTCTATGATTTTATGTGACTGAAAACCCGAATTTGGGGCAGATGGTGGATCTGCCACTACAGAAGTGGCAAATCCAACCTGAATTTTACTGTTGTTTCTCCATCAACTTCTCTAAGCTAAACAAGAATTCCGCCAGTGCCAACGAAGGTCAAAAATACACTTCAGAAATAATCCAATTTGAGACCACTTTAAATGCCCTGGTTCAGTGCTAGGGAATCCTGGGAAATGTAATTTATTGTGGAACCAGAAGTCTCTGAAAGAGAAGGCTAATTGTCTCACAGAACTACAGTTCCCAGGATTCCCTAGCATTGAGCCAGGGCAGTTAAAGTGGTCTCAAACTGGATTATTTCTGAAGTTTGTTTTGGACCTGTTTCAACTCAGCATCCTTTCACACTATACAATTAGAGACCTATGATTCCCACGTTAACTGCCATGGGTACATCTGCAGAACCCTGGGGTTTGCGGTTTGTGAGGCATTAGAAGAATTATCTGGTTCACAATTATAAATACCCCTCCATACAGTGCAAATCCCTAGATTCTACTAGGTGTAGCCATAACAATTAGAGTGACATTATAGTGGGAAGAGCACCAGTAAATCCATATGTCAGAATCTTTTACTGAAGAGTGGCCATGGACTACATGGTGATATGTGGTCCAAATGGCTCCTAGTCATTTTTGTAGACCTTCTGGTCACTTTAGCCAAATTGGCTGCATTGGTTGCAGTTATGGTAAAAAAAAAAAAAAAGGAAGTGTGGCTGTTTCTTTACATTTTTTGCTGTACCTTCAAAACAAAGAAGCATGTGTTTGAATCAGAAGCAAGCATGCAGTTGCTATGCACTTTGTTTTAAAGTGAAAATGCTGATTACTACCTTACTACTAACGTTTGTCAGCACAGTACTGTATGTTTGAGCAGTGTGTGAAGTAATTTAAATCCTAGTCCTCAGGGGCATAAATACTGGTTAGTCAGGGAGTTTGTTTTCTTGTCAACACACACACACACACACACACACACACACACACACACACACACACTTTAAGGTGGATCCATGCCTGTAAAATAATTCATACTCACCTCATTAGTGATCCTGTAGGAACACGACATTCCCCTGGATTCGAAGTGAAAACATTTCTCTCCAATGCCTGAGGGGTTTAAACTGATTTTTTAAAAACCCTCTTTTTACTATGCAGTTTCCAGGAAAAAACATTTTTTCTGGACTTTTTTGCAGTCTGGGGTAGTTGGAGGGGTGGACAGATTGTTGAGTGATTTTTTTCCATCCAGGAAGCATGCCACCATTTTTTGCTCTTTTTCAGTGGATCCATATGTGTGCATCCATGTGTGTTAATAAATCAAGCTGACAGAAAGCAAAAAAGTGATCTTTACTCAAGATTTATTTCAATAGACGGGACTAATTTTGTTCCCTCCTATGTAACAGTTGGATTTGTAGTTGGTTCTGTATTTTATTTTAAGGGCAACTGGAGGCCTTTCAATTGACCCAAAAATGTTAAGAAGAGCACACAGAAACAAATCTAGCCCCAGTTTTAATAACACAAGAATTCAAATAGAAAGTTTGCTTCCATCTCACATTAAAGTCCAGGGGGTGATTGTCCTGCTTCTGAAAAGTCCTGACCATCAGAAGTACTTAGATAGGGGAGAGCAGAGATGGGAAGGATGGAGAAACAGTGCTAGCCAAACATCACACCTAAAAGAAGGAGATTGTTCTGTAGACACCGATCTTAATTCAGTTAAGGATTCAAAGTGGAAAGGGGAGCTAGGAAAGAAACATTTTATTCCCCCCCCCCTTGTTATTGGTATTGCCTGTGTTGGGAGATTTTTAAAATTGCCTTGCTTACTCACTGGGGTGCAAAAAGAGGAAGAGGATTGGAATGGGGGATCCAAAGGGAGTGGAAAGTGGTAAGACTGACAGGAAAATAAGAAAGGCTATTGATTGATAGGTCTGATGCATGTTCAGAAAGGGGGGGACTATAGCTGCTGCCATTAATACACTACTGTGTTGCCAGACTTTAGTAGTAAGGTAGTAATAAACATGTTCACTTTAAAACAAAGTGCATGGTAAGTGCATGCTTGGCTCTGATGGAAACACGTTTTCTTGTTTTGAGGGTACAGTGAAAAATGTAAAGAAGCAGCCATGCTTCCATTGAGTGGAAGAAAATCTGATACAGTGAGCATGTGGACAAGTTAGGGGACTCCCCCTTTTATCAAGGTGACTTTGTGCAAAGAAAATGTGTCACTCAAAACTAAATTTGGTTTGGATCATAGTGTGACAGTAACAAGGCAAACCAGGGCAAAGCTGGTGCAGAATAAAGCATAGTAGATCTAAAATAGGCAGACGTCTTCTCATCTTTTATGAAAGAAGGATGGCTTGATATTGCAGTTAGAAAATAGAGAACAGTCACAAGAATCCTCATACTTCAGGGCATTTTTCAGGAAAATTCATTTGAGCAAAATATATATGCGGAACTTGTTTTCTGCACAAAAAGGAATATGTTGTTCAGGAAACAGAATATTTAGTGCAACATGCTCTGCATGCATTGTTGGGTTTTGTGAAAAACCAGGAACATTGTATGTAAAGAAAACCTCACAAAGTGTGAATACTATTTAAAAAAAGTGCAGAGAAAGAAAGGTTTAAAGAATGAAATGAGTAAATATTTAAATCTTAGCCGCCCCCCCCCCCAATCCTCAGTAGCTGCCTGCTCTTGCTTTAAACAGTAGCCAAAGTGCTTGCAAGCATATAGCAACCACACTCTTATTGTAGCTGTGGAGTCATCTGTTTTCTCACA
Organism: Sceloporus undulatus; assembly: GCF_019175285.1. NCBI lineage: Eukaryota > Metazoa > Chordata > Lepidosauria > Squamata > Phrynosomatidae > Sceloporus > Sceloporus undulatus. The sequence goes on along the minus strand of NC_056524.1, from coordinate 64,368,716 downwards.
AAAAAATTGAGAAGAAACCTCATCACGGCACAACTCACGTTCATGACATTTCCACCTGACTAGATAGAGGTCTCATGGGGACAACTATTCTCAAGTTTCACAGTTTGAATTCTGGATACACACATTTGTGTGTGTATGTTTTTGTTATTCCATTTTCAACACTAATTCACCACCCAAGCTGTGGGGGAAAATTGTAATAACAGATATCATGCTGGCCACAAAAATAGTTTTTTAAAAGCTAAATTCCTCCCATAAAAACAGTCTTACTTACATTAGAAGTTTTGGCATAACTTAAAGTAACAATATTAACATGTTTTAAATAACAAAAATATTGATTATTGCATTGTAAGTAAGCCCTTGTTTCTAAATAGACATATACACAGAACCAGTGCAAATAAAAACTAGTGCTGCTAATTAATTAGTTTTTTAAATTAATGGAACAGCTACTTTTTGGATTATAGATTAATCCATTCTATTTAAATATTTGCATACTGTAAAAAAAAAGCCAAATGTCCAGAATTCAGAGACCTGTGCTAGGTATACCAGTGGCTCACATGTATTCAGTGGTCTTTGTGATATTATTCTTTGAGTTTACATAATCTCCAACTACTTATGAAAGCTTATGCAGATTCCAAATGCTGAGCAGAATGGGGGTGCTATTGAATAACATATGATCAAAGGAAGAAAATAATTGTGTGCTTCTTTCACTCTTCAGGCTCTTTTGCACTACACAGTTAATAGCAGTATGATTTCAGTTTATCTGTCATGGCAGCACCTGATGGAATTCGCAGGTCTGTAGTCTGGTGCTGATGAAGCTTTACAGTTTCCTGGCTGAAAATTCTAAAAACTGCAAATTCAAGGATTCTATAGGATGTTGCCACAATCTGGAATCATAGTGCTATAATTATGTAGTGTGAAAGGGTCTCTAGTTGCTGCTTCTTCTAAGTGCCTAACTTACATTTGCTGTTTTAGATGGAGATGGCATCTTTAATGTTTTCTGTTTTTTTTTTTAAATTGCCATTATGTTAACATACCAAACTCAACGTGGCTTTAAAAAGTGTGTGCTTAACTCCACTTGATTAAAACTTGTCCTTGCCAATTAAAACAGGAATTAATGGTTCGATTTAGCTGATTAAAATACTGATTAAGGGCTGTAGCTCTGTGAGAAGGTTTTGTCTGGTGTTGCTCACAAAAAAGCTGTCATGTTTTCAGCCATTAGTCCAGAAATGGCTTTGTCTAGACTAATCACATAAAGAGTCTCCAGACCAATGCTGCATATATTTGGGAACTACTCTTGTCACAATGTGATTGGTCAGATTCATGCTGTTAGGAGCTTGCAAACATTGTGGTTTCAGCTTGTAGTACCTTTGGCTCTTAGATCATTTCTCAAGGTATTTCAAAGCATTTTCCTAATGCACTGAAATTAAATATTGGCAGCACAATGAATGAGTAAGCAAATGTGGCAGACAGCCTGCTCTGAACAACATCTCACATGCAAAAGGCTCTGGGCACTGAAATCTGTTTGACACAGAAAGAGAGCATTTGCCAGAATAAGGATGGGATTTCCTTTGACTCCGTTAATTTCATTTAATGTACCCCAGGATGCTGGCCAAAGAAAGGCAACAGGGTAAATGATTTGGAGAGTGTGAAGTGAAATCTAGGTAGTACTTCAAATAAATGCAGTCCTCCAAGGATACTACAATTTACAGCTGTCACTGAATACTAAATTTAGTTCTGATGTGTATTTTCAGCACTTGACTCAGACATTTGGATGTTGGAAACCTCTAGGAGAGCCATGCTGGTGATTCCTTTAAAAAAAATAAAGAGATGAATTTTAAGCAAATTTGCAGATATTGTTTGTTTGCAATGAAGTTCATTTTTTTTCTAGCCATTTGATGACTCAAAATGTGTTTTCCCATAGGATTTAAGGCTGTAATCATATAGTCACTTCCCAGGGAGTAAACCTTGTTGAACCAAGTGGAATTTTTAAGAAATTTAGGTTCATCTACATACAAACCGAACTTCGTGAAGTGTTGAGGGCTAAACAGCTTGGGGAAAGAATATCTGAAAGACTGCCTTTTCTCAAATGAGCCTGCCCAAAATGTGAGTTCCCAAGAGGAAGTCTTGTTGCATCCTGAACTGAGCTTGGAAGCAAATAAGAAGCCAGTGCAGTTCTTGTAAGACCAGTGTTATATGATATGTAATATGCACACTCAACATCAGTCTGGCTGCTGTATTTTACACTAGCTACTACTTCCAAGTAGTTTTTGAGAGCAATCTCTTATACAGTGCATTATATCAGGGAAATCGGGAGGTAACTTCGGCATGAACCACTGTGGTTAGATCTGCCTTCTCCAGGAAATGACGCAGTTGGTGCACCAGCCAAAGCTGGGCAAATGTGACCACAACATCAACTTGGCCTTCCAGAAGCAGCACATGCAAGCTTCAGACCTAATCTTTCAAAGGGCATACAACCACCTCCAGAATAGATTGTGATCTTTGATCCAGGTTGGTTTTCCTGCTTACCAATATCACTTCTGTCTTGTCTGATCTAATCTAGAGCCTCAGTTTATTCATCTGTATACCTTCCTTCACTGCATCCAGACAATCATTTTTGACCTCTGCAGTGTCCTTGGTATCAGTTCTAAAGAAGAGACAAAGCTGGGTATCATCCGATGACTGATAACAGTGAGTCCCAAAACTCTGGGTGACATCTCCCAGTAGTTTTAAGCAGATGTTTAAGAGCATATGGGATGGTTTTGACCCCTATGGAACTCCACAGGCTAATGGGTAAAAGGCTGAGAAACAGTCCCTCAGCACCACCCCTTGAGTGCTCAGCCAAGAAAGACTGGAACTACTGCCTGCACATCTCATATCTGCCGAATAACCCAGAAAAATATCATGATCATTGGTATTGAATGCATCTGAAAGACCAGAAGGACAACAGGCACACACATCCTTTGTCCAACTCCCAGTGTAGGTCATCCACCAAGACTGTTTTTGTTCCATAAACAGGCCTAAACCTGTTACTAGGTGCACACATTCAAACTTGGTTCATTAGATCTTGCTTGCTGCTGCACCTGGAAAGCTAATAGACACAATTGGTCAAGATGATACTCCCCTCTTCAATTAACCAGCTGGTGTTGGTCTGAGTTAGACAGTTATACTATCTGGGAACTCAGTGGAGAACAGTTCTTTACCCTGAAAAAGCCTTTGGCCTGTTACAGACTGGGCCAAAATAAAGCCGGCGTCGGGTCGCTTTGGAGGTATGCTGTTTAAATGATGCATGCATCCTAAGAATCCGGTGCACCAAAGCTGCACTCCAGTGCTTAGGAATGGAGTGTGGCTTTGGCGTGACCTCCGGACTCTTAGGACCCATGCATCATTTAAATAGCATACCTCCAAAGAGACCCGAAGCAGCTTTATTTTGGCAGTCTGTAACAGGCCTAAGTGCCTAGGAAAGAGATACAGAATGTTAACATCTGGCAGGAAGGAAAAGGGCCTCTGTCCTCAGGTGATCTCAGGTATGTCATAGAATCATAGAATCATAGAATAATAGAGTTGGAAGAGACCGCAAGGGCCATCCAGTCCAACCACCTGCCATGCAGGAAATCCAAATCAAAGCATCTCTGACAGATGGCCATCCAGCCTCTGTTTAAAGACCTCCAAGGAAGGAGATTCCACTACACTCTGAGGGAGTGTGTTCCACTGTCAGACAGCCCTTACTGTCAGGAAGTACTTCCTAATGTTGAGGTGGAATCTCTTTTGCTGTAGCTTGCATCCATTGTTCTAGGTCCTAATCTCTGGAGCAGCAGAAAACAAGCTTGCTCCTTCCTCAATATGACATCCCTTCAAGTATTTAAACAGGGCTATCATATCACCTCTTCTCTTCTCCAGGCTAAACATCCCCAGCTCCCTTAGTCGTTCCTCATAGGGCATGGCTTCCAGACCCTTCACCATTTTAGTCACTCTCCTTTGGACATGCTCCAGTTTCTCCACATCCTTTTTAAATTGTGGTGCCCAGAACTGGACACAATATTCCAGGTGGGGTCTGACCAAAGCAGAATATAGTGGCACTATTACTTCCCTTGATCTGGACACTATACTTTTATTGATGCTGCCTAAAATTGCATTGGCCTTTTTAGCTGCCGCATCGCACTGTTGACTCATGTTCCACTTGTGGTCTACTTGGACTCCCAGATCTCTGTCTCGGGAATTCAGCCCACATATGCAGTGTACCATCCTGGTAGACCATGGACTTATGGCCTTTTTGTATCCCGACATAGGTTGAGGCAAGTGGACAGTGCACATAAGGCATTGTAATGGGGAGGAAGATTTCATTTCCATATATCTTCACCGATAGCTCTATATATCTTCACAGATATATATTCAGCTCTATATATCTTCAGATATATATTCGGTTCTATATATCGTCACAGATGGGGTGATAAAACTGCTTGCATGTTTGAGTCAACAAGTGAATATTTGCTATTTATTTATAGAATCGTGGGTGTGTTTCAGGTATATACATTTCAAATACGTGAACACTATTTTGCAGTCTTTATATAGTGTTTATCTGAGACTGACTTTTTTTTAAAAAAAATACTTAGTTTCTTGTGAGTAACTTTGTTAGACAGAAAGGAAGGATATAAGTAAGTATTTTGAGTTTAAAACATGAAATAAATTTGTACAGGATCTTTGTCTTCACATATGTTGTTTCTTTACAGCATTCCTAAGGCCTGAAACAGATGGGCCAAAAAGAGTAGCTTCCAGCTGCTTCTGGGGCAAGGTGTTCAGATGATACATGCTTCCAAAGCAGCCATAAGCTGCTCTAAGGCAGCCAAAGGCGGCCCAAAGCTGCCTGAGAAAGGAGTGGCAGAAAACTGCTCCTGCCAGTGGCGCCTTTGGGTCCACAGTGGTGGCGTTGACCCACTTTGAGACCAGGCCATGTTGTTGCTGCAGTTCAAGCCCAATCACAGCTGGAGCTGCCCTCCTTTCCACCCATCTGCTTCACTCCTTCTTCTGTGAAAAAACAGAACAGGATTCCTTTTCTCACCAGGAATCTGAAATAATAGGACATCAATAAGAATCTGGTAGACAAACCTATTTCAGATGCCATTTTGATTCCATAGAACTACAAGAAGTATTTATAAATATCTGGTACATATTTGAGTCCTGCCCTTTAGTAATGTCTCCTGTCATTAACCAAAATGTCTCCAAGTTAGTAAGTGACCTCAGGTAGCCAAACAAATCATGTTCCCTCTTTCTATTTCACTCTGTGCCTATTTCAGAAATGCATTCTTTCAGATGGTAAGTGTGTAGCATGAGACATTCAAATATTCTCCTTATCTTCTCAATGTTGGTATATATGTATATATACTGCTGAAGTGAGACATTCAAAACTTGGGTGCTAAGAGACAAGCATCTGGAGCTAGCCAATTATTGATCAATTTGTTGTTGTTGTGTGCCTTCAAGTTATTTCTGACTTATGGCGACACTAAAGCGACCCTGTCACAGAGTTTGAGATACATGTAATTAATTCTTTTTGCATGAACAGAGGCATTAATCATGATTGTTAACATCCTTGTTATGTTACTCTATTTGTAGTATAATTGTAGATGTTTCTGTTATTTATATAAATACTGTTATTTATATAGTCACAGGAGTGGTTTCAATACTTAGGTGTCTGTTGTGCCACAGGTCATAGCTTTTAGAATTTTGACAAAACTAACTAAGGCCCTGTGCACACAGGCCCTGCTAGGGTTGCCTCGGGGTGCTGTTTCCAGACGCCCCACAACCCTAGGACATCAACAGGACATCACAGCTGTGCGGCACCATATACACGGCACACACAGCTGTGATGTCACTGCCATGCGCCTTCCAGACGGACGCGCGTGGCAGCGATGTGCTCGTGCCGCCGCAGGCAGTTTACAGCGGCGCTAAAAGGAGCCGCTTTTTAACGGTCCTTTTGTTTCTGTGTAGCTGCACCATGCAATTTGGTTGCATAGCATGGTTAAGTGGAAAAGAGAGGTGGCCGCTGGCCTCCTCTTTCTGTCAGTCTGTACCCCGCCAATATTTTCTATTTTAGTTACATTTGAAGAACAAGAAAGTAAAAAAGTTATAGCAAAAGTTGAAATATAATGGTAACAATATACTTTGGTGCCCCTTTGATAGGGGGAAAAAGAAACTAGCAGAACTTTTGAGACTTTTATTTTAGCATAATCATTCATAGAAATACTGGCAAGAATTCTGAAAAGTTTTTGCCTGAAGTTCCTCCTGAAGTGTTTCAGGCAATTACAAAAATCCTGACAAACTAATATCTTTTGTCACTTGAGTCACCAGTTTAATAGATGGTGGGAATGCTGTAGATGTTGTTTATCTGGATTTCAGCAAAGCATTTGATAAAATCCCCCATGATATTTTGATAAGCATACTGATTAAATGTGGAATACATGCCTGGAAAACTGTGTTCAAAGAGTCACCATCAATGGCTATACTTCAAACTAGGGAAGTTTTAAGCAGAGTGCCACAGGGTTCTATCCTGGGACTCAAATTCTTCAGCATTTTTAGTGGTGGGATTCCTTATCAAGTCTGCAGATGAGACAAAACTTGGAGGGGTAGGAACAGAATTCGAAAGGACCTTGATAAACTAGAAAGTTGGACTGAAACTAAGACTGAAATTCAACTGAGACTAATGCAAAATTCTACATTCAGGCCACAAAAACAAAATGCATGCTTATAGGATGGGAGATGCTTGTGAAAAAGACATTGGGATTATTGTGAAAAGGACTTTGAGATTATTTTTCATTATAAAATGAACATAACCCAGCAGAGTGATGCTGCAGCAAAGAAGGCAAATAATAGAGCTTCATTAATAGAGCTGTAGTTTCCAAAAAAGGGAAATAATAATCCACTATATGGAGTTGTACATACAGGCAGCAGGATGTTGCCCCTTTTTGCCCCAGATGGAGGCCGTGGCAACCACACACCATGGTCTCGGAAGGGAGCAAAAAGAAGCCATGAAAAGTGGCTTCTTCTTGCTCCCTGGAAGGGGTGTCATAGGTATGCTGGTGCGTCATGATGATGCCCCTTCTGCACAATGCCATTTGGGCACTGGACCAAAGGTGCATCATCATGGAGTGCGCCGTGTAGACTGGTGCATGCCACAATGACACACTGCTGGCCATGGTAGGGTTTTGAGTGTGTGGATGCTCAGTCCTCAGCCTGCCCACAAGCCAGTACTTTTCACTGGTCTGTATAGGGCCTATATCTTGACCTAGTCAAGAATCATCTGGAGTACTGTGTTCCATTCTGGACATCTCATTTTTATAAGGATATAGACAAGTTGGAACAAGTTCAAAGAAGGGCAACAGGATGTTCAGAGGTATGGAGAACAAAATATATGATGAAAGGTTAGTGTTACAATCCTGATGTATTCTATCAGATATATTATTGGTGTGGATAATGGGGGTTGCTTTGGCTAGTAGTGTTCAGTAGAGCCAGGTGGTGCTTATCTAGTGTCCTTGAAGGCCTTGCTCTCAGAGGCTTGGTATGCAGCTTTCAGCTAAGGGGGATAGAAGCCGAGGAAGGAGTGATGGAGGATGAGAACCAGTGAGAAAGAGGTGGGGTTTTCTGCGCGGGCTTTTGGCTAATGGGAGGAATAGTCTAACTAAGGGGATTTAGCTGTTGGTTTGGTTGGGGGGGGTCAGTCTCAGCTAGCTGAGTGATGTAGAATTGCTGATTCTGGATCTATCAATAAAATGCTGTTGATTCAACAATCAAGCTGACTGGTTGATTGTCCAGGATTCTGGTCTCGCACTCTGACAGTTAGGGAGTTGGGCACGTTCAACTTGGTGAAGAGAAGATTAAGGGGGTAACATGACTGCTCTCTTTAAATATCTAAAGGATTGTCACAGAGAGGAGGGTGAAGGCCTGTCTCCTGCTGCCCCAGGTTTTTAGTTACAGGATGGTAGATTTCAGTCAAACATTAGAAGGGTCTTCTTGACAGTAAGAGCAGTTCAACAATGGACCCAATTACCTACAAAAGTGGTAGGGTTTCTTTCTCTGCATTTTTTCAAAAAGAGATGGGACAGCAACATGCTGTGAATGCTCTAGCGGGACTTTCTACATTGAGCAGGGGACTGGATTTGAGGGACTATCAGGCCCCTTCCAGCTCTGAGGTTCTATGAATTATTTTGTACAGAAATCCATGTCACTCCATGAGAGTTTTGAAAATTTGTGCAAAACATCTTCGATCCAGCCACACATCTTTTTGTGCAAGATTGCTCTTCTCTAAATAAAGAACAGCCATTTTGCACAACAAAAATCTTAGGTAAAAATATTTTGGATAAAAAACAGCAGTCTTGCACAAAAAATGGTTACATGGTTATATTGTGCAAGATTTCTGTGTTGTGAAAGACTTCTGTTTCCTGTGCAAGATTTTTGTTGTGCAACATTGGTGGGCTTTTGCATATAAAACAGAAAACTTGCACCAAAAAAGGAAGAAGTTGTTGTTTGGAAACAGTGGCTGAGATCCTGCATGAAGAGATGTAGCTGTGATGGTATCATCCTAGCTACTGTATGTATTCTGATGTGACACCCCAAACACAACTTGGAAGCCAAGCAGTATCACCAACATAGGGATTTCTGAGGTGCTGGAGAGTATGGCAATGCATGATGAAGCATCTTCTCCCTGTGGTGAGGTGCTTTCACAGAGGAAATTGTGACAACTGCCTATCAGACAGTGCTTCAGTGCTGGGAGTAGGTAGAACCTACCCACCTCTCCGGCATCTCATAAATCCCTAAGTTGGTCGTGCTGCCTGGCTTCCAAGGTGGATTTTTGGAGACAACACTTGGTTGTCGACAGTGGCATCATTGGGGGAGTGTGGTGGTGCAGCCTGCCCAGGGTGATACCCTAGAAGGGGGCAACATCTAATCATGCACACTGTCCCTGTGCTCCTCCTGCACATATTCTTCCTGCATGCCATCCCCGCACTCCTCTGTGCTGTCTGCGTGCACGCTCCCCCACCATCGCTGTGCCCCCCCCGCACAACTCACATGCTATCCCCAAATTCTCCCTATGCACCATTCCCCATCTCCCCAATGCGTGACACCCCTCATATGATACCCATGCAGGGACATAGCTGGTTGTTGCACTGGTGCAGTGATAGTAATATGAATTCAAAAAGTTTCAGTGTTGTAAATCGAGTTTATGACATCATAAATAATGAACAAGATGTCAGCCATTGCATTTCTGTGAAAAACCCCACATGTATTTCTTCATAGGATAATTTCTCAAAACATGTGCTATGTGAATACTTGGTAAGAACTGTGTAGAAATCTCTTTACAAACAGGGAGAAGACAGTGGAAATTATTCAACCTCACTTGCAAAGATGATATAATTGAATACAGTACAACCCCTGTATCCATGGGACTGGTACCTGTGGTTTCACTTACAAGCATCTCAAAAATATGTTTTTATAGACATTTTCTAGGCCCTTCAGCATGATTCCATGGTATGCTTCAGCCAAAGGATGACCATAGAGTTGTGCTGGAGGACCTAGAGATTACTCTAGACATTTCTAGGTCCTCCAGCACAATTCTATGATATGCTTCTGCTGGAAGTCATTCATTTTAACAGGGTTCACTATTATCTGTGGTTTTGTGTTTTCACAAGTCCAGGAATGTATCCCCAGTGAATATGATGGTCATGCTGTATTAACATCCTTGTTCTAAACTGATCTGGTACTCTTCAGATGTGCTCTACTACAATATGGCCATGCTCTCTGGAGACTATAAGGGGTATAGTACAACACATTTGGAGGGCATTAGATTGGGGAAAGTTGTAGTGAAGGGTAGAAGGAAGCACTAAACAGTCATTCATTCATTCATTCATTCATTCATTCATTCATTCACCTTGCCTTTCTCTCTCAGAACTAGCAAATCACAATTTAAAACAAATACAATGTAGATAAAACATACAAAGGACTAACATTAAAAATGTAATTAAACTTTTAATAATGTTAAAAACAATTTAAAACATGGATGAAATAGAAAAAAAACACACAATTAAAACAGTACAGCTTCAAGAATCAGTGTAAGGTAGTGGTTTGAGAGTTGAGCTATAACTCTGGAGACCAGGGTTCAATTTCCAGCTCAGCCATGGAAACTCACTGGGTAACCTTGGGCATATCACACTCTCTAAGCCTCAGAGGAAGGCAATGATAAACCTCCTCTGAACAAATCTTACCATGAAAGCCCTGTGATAGATTTGCCTTAGGGTCATCATAAGTTGGAAACAACTTGAAGGCACACAGCATCAACAATAACAACAACCTTTTTAAAAAGTTATTTCTTTTTCAACAGGAATAAATGTAAGGTACTACATTTAGACAAGAAAAGTGAAGTGCTTATAAATAGGATGTATGAAACCTGACCTGAAAGCAATACATGTGAAAAGGATGTAGGGGTCTTAGTAGACTACAAGTTAAACATGAGTCAACAGTGTGATGTGGCAGCCCAAAAAAGTCAGTGCAATTTTAGGCTGTGTAGTGTCCAGGCTGAGAAAATAGTGAGGACACAAGAAAGAGCCTTCTCAATGGTTGCTCTCACCTTCTGGAATTCCCTGTCATGGGAGGTGAGGCTGCCCCCTTCCCTGCTTTCATTCAGCTGGCAGGTAAAGATTTTTTAAACAGGTTTTAGTATGGAATCATTACATTCAAGAAACCACTATAAACAGCTCCACAAAATAATGGAATAATGGGTGTAGACTGAATACTTCTTTATACCAGTCTTGAAGAACCTGGTGTCACACTCCCTCTCTCCTTTGCAACTGGTCCCTCCAATACGTGTGACATTGACACAGAGCTTGAAAATGTTATTATTATTTTTTGTCAAAACTCCCACAAACCCATCTAGTATGGGACATGCTGGCTGGCAGATTCTGGAAACTATAGTCCAAAAAAGTAATTTTTCCAAGAGGCATGAACTGAAAAAATGAAGAAAAGGCAGGCAATGGGAAAGGAAACTTTGGGGCTTTGCTGATAACATCTAGTAACACTCTTGATGAATCCCCCTTTCTAAATTCAAACTCACCTGCTCTACAGAACAAATGTAGATCAATGCCTTTTGATCAATGCCTTAGCCATCTCTGATAAAGCACTTAACATACTTTTCTTTTACCTTAAAGTGCAATTCAGCATAAAATAAAGACGACACTTAAAACTAAGCAAGACTTACCATGCTTAAAGATGGTTTAAGTTTTGAAATACCTTCACATCATAATTAACTGCATATTTAACCAATCATCATAATAAATCTCATCCCACAAAGCAAACCTTTTTGCAGCAGCTGAATATCTGTAATATCTGTTAACAAACATTACACTGTACATGTCTTCAATAGCTTACACTCCATAATAAATTCCCAGTGTGTTGTTGTACTTACTAATTTCCTTGTACTTTGCTTGCCGTGTGCAAGCATTTACATGATTTTTAGGGGCAAAATAGGTTACTAGTACAGCAAATGCTTTTTTTCCATTTCAGTTTTATAATTTTCTGCTTGAGAAACATTGCCTTATGTCAATGAGGTGGATAGTATGATGACTGACTTTTAAATTGATACTTGTCCATGCATCCACATTATGAATCAAGTGAGGAGAGCAGTGGAAATAAAAATTGTTAATCATCATTCAGACATAGTTTGTCACAGGAGAATACAAGAGCTTGGCTGCCTCACATGAGCACTTCTTCTTTTGATTCATAATTTCATGGAATCCACAAGTAAATTTCTCTCGAAGTCCTTGTAAATTGTGTTTTAAATGGGGCACTGCTGGCAGGGTCAGTTCCAGACATTTTGCTGCCTGAGGGAGAACAGCAAATAGTGCTTCCCACATGCTGTTCCAAGCCAAGGTGCATAATGCTCTACGCCAGCCAAATTATTTCAGCATTTGAGGCAGAAAATGCCAAAAGTGTTTCTCTTTGAGAGTAAAAATACTAGGGCAATACATTAAATAACTAGAGATGTGCTGCCCTTTCTTGACCCCCTGAATTAGCAGCCTTAGATGCTTTCTTCACTCTGTCAGATAGCTGGGCCAGTGTTGACTGCAGAAAATGGGTATTGGCCAGCTGGACTCAACTTAGTCATGTTTGAGCCCCAGTAGCAATGATACTTATTTGTGACTACTGGGGAAACACCAGGCAGGGGACTTCCTAAGGAAGGAAAGACTTGTACTATATTTGGGATGCACATAGACTTACTGGCCCACAACAGTTAGAGGTCTTGTTTCATGTGCCCTGTCCACATCTTCTTTAGAGAGACCTGCTAGCAGGCTGCAATATATTGCTGAAGGCTGGTTTGCCCAGAGGGCATTTGCTCCCCATGGGAATTTCACACATCCCCCCCCCATGAAGTTTTCCTCCCCAAATTTCTAGGATTTCTGGAATGTAATTCTTTAGCTGAACATTTAGAGATACAGCTCAAAGACATAGCTGGGTTAGTCTGGGGAAAAAATCAATACACAAAGGGATCTTGTAGCACATTTGAAAGAAAGAGGCTGGTAGCATGAGCTTTCATAGCCTTGAGTCTGCTTCCTTGGAATGCAGGGTCCAGGGGCAGACCCATATAAGCTGGCTGTATGTGAGAATAGCAATAGAATTGCACAACCTTTGGTTAGGGAGATGAGGTGACAATTCAGTTTTAACACTGGCAGACAAGCCAGGAGGAAGGATGTTACCTAAAGCCAAGATGAGGAGATAAGCAGATGAATGGTGATGGGAATATTGCAATATAGTGGGGGAACCAGTGTGGCATAGTAGTTTGACTAAGACTCTGGAGAGCAGGGTTCGAATCCCAACTCGGCCATGAAAACCCACTGGTTGACCTTGGGCAAGTCATACTCTCTCAGCCTCAGAGGATGGCAATGGCAATTTTTAAAACAAAAAATTCAATTTCATATTTTTAATTTATTTTTTAAATTGAAATTTTAATTTTTAAAAATTATTTTTAAACTTTCTTTTTTTAAAAATAATAATCACATTTTAACCAAATCTTCACTATGTATATGGAAATACATTTAGCTTGTGCGTCGGAGATATTGTCATTTGAAAGGTATGGTTTTAATTGTGCTAGTGGGTTATGTCACAATGATTAGCGTGAGCTTCAGGGGAGTGTGGGAATTACGATTTATGAGTAACATTAGTGCAATTTTGTTTTATTTTACTACAGATTCTGTATGGGGTGGAATGGGAGGAGATCAATGGGGAGGTGACACCATGAGTCACCACACCCGGTGACACTGTTGGGATCTATCGCACCTTGGCATGTTGAAATGTCCTAGGAATCAAAACTTTCCAAAGAAGGCAGCCAATGGAAGGACCCTAGCTATGGATGGATGGTCCTCTCCATCTCCATCTCCCTCTCCTTCAGGGACCCAGGGGGTGTGACGTCACCAGGGATGCTTTCTGGTCCCTCTTTGGCCCAATGCTGCTCCGAATATTGCCAAGGTCCCCCTCCCTCCCTTTTTGGGAAGCCCCGACGCTGGCCAATCAGGAGCCGGGATTTATGTGCGGGGCTCTCCAGCTGAGAAGAAGGAGGAGGAGGAGGAGAGCTCAGTCCAGTGTCTCTCTCGGAGGCGGAAGGCAAGCAGTCCAGTGGCTGCGCTGAGGAGAGAAGGCCAGGAGTCCATTGGGAGCTCAGGCTTTGCCTTCCTCTGAGGCTGAGAGAGTGTGGCTGCAGATAAGGAGGCTGAGGGGAGGGAGCAAAGACCTTCCCCAGGGTCCATTGGGAGCCCAGACTTAGGCTGAGAGAGTGTGATTGCAGATAGGGCGGCTGGGGGGGGGGACAAAGACCCTCCCCAGAGTTCTTATTCTTCTCCCCGCTACTTTCCCCTCCATGAACCGCTTCAGCAATATTCGAAGAGGACCGGCTCCTTTCCAGGAGGAGAGATGATGGTAAGAGAAAAAAAGAAGGGAAAGAGGAAGAGAAGAAAGAGAAGAGGAGGAAGGGAAGAAGTCTGACAGACCCAGCAAGCAGTGGTTGGGGTGAAGAAGAGACGCCCAAGGCATCTGATCATCCCTCCATCCCTTCCTTCCTTCTCTCCATCTCCTTGCCATGAGCCAGAAGCCCAGGGA
>NC_056524.1:64240145-64349925 GCF_019175285.1 Sceloporus undulatus | reverse complement strand
TGGGGTCCCTCTCCTCTTCTTTGGACCAGCAGTTTTTCAGTTTCTGGTTCCTGATACTCCTTCTCTCTCACACTGGGACTGATTTCGGCATTAAACAGATGAAAGCGCATTGAAAGCATCCCGCTTTCAATGCGCAAACAAAGCGGCAATGGCGAGTGATTGCACAAATGGTTATCACACACAATTGTGCAAAATAATGCATCATTGCTGAAATCTGAAAGTAAAAAGATGCTTCTTGGCAAACACTTTAATGGCAACGTCATGTGAACTAATTTCATATACTGTAATTACACGATTTGATTGAGGCTATTCATGGGATAAACTCCCGACCGTGTGATAAATTCCCCTGAGAACTACAAGCAGAAGGAGCAAAGGAACTTGGGCTTCGTGTGTGCCTCTCCATGTGAGGCTTTGGATGGGTTTTTTAAAAGGTGAGTCCATATATCCCCTCAGTCCATATCTGGAATAGGAAGAACCACCCCGCTGTGGAAATTTCTTAGAGCCCCTTTGTCTTTGACACACCATTTGTCAACTGGATGGACCCAGCACACAAAAGGGTGGGTCTTAATTGGACTCTTTTTACGTCAAAAGCATGCTTGTTTAGTGCCGGCACATAGGACCTCTTTTCGTTGTGGCTGTCAGCTCTGTTATGCCCAGTGAAAACTGCTGGAGTTGTACAAGAGTGTGAGACAGAGAGAGGGAGAAAATTGAAGTCAGTTTTTCTATGTAGAGAGATCTTCTTGTAGCACCTTTGAGATTAACTGAATGAAAAAATTGGCAGCATGAGCTTTCATAGACTTCAGCCTACTTCCTGAAATGCATCTGAGGAAGTAGACTGAAGTCTACGAAACTCATGCTGCCAGTTTCTTTCAGTTAGTTTCAAAGGTGCTACAAGAAGATCTCTCTACATACCGATTCCATGGAGCTATATATTTTAGTTTTCCATATTTACTGTCGCAAGGAAACTGATGTACGGTTGTCCTCTGCATGTTTGGTTACTGGGTTTCCCATTTCCATTGAGAAGGGCATGTATTGTTGAATCAAGCTGTGAAAGTTTTAACTTAAAATGGATGATTTTGAATTGTCTGAATCCATATCCATTTTTGTTGGCATGGGGGAGAACTGCTAAAAACTCACCATCTTGACTCAAAGGTCTGATATTTAAAATAGCAAGGTACTTGCTGACAGAGGATTCCACGGTAGCATGGAAGTTGTTTGCAAAATTATGACACAAAAAGAAAACGATAGCGGTGGTTCCATAATCTAAAAGTGCAAGCTAGAAAGCAATGCCATGTCTTCCTTCAGATTCGAAGAGCTGTTGTAAATTGTACAGCAATCTTGGTGTCAACGTTGCCTGGGGGAGATGGTGTGTTGCCGATTCCTTACCTCTCACTGACCCTGGCATAAACCTCCCTGGGCAGCCAAACACCACAAACAACTGCACATGTGTGTGGGCTCTGAGAAGGAGATTTAAAGGGAAAACTTTGCTCCATGGAAACCAAACAAAGTTCACAGGAAGCATTTCTTCCCACAGTGGGCTGCTTGTGTCAGTCAAGTCAGACAGTGAATACCAAGTGTTGAAAAATGTAGAGACAACACTCCAGCGAACACTGGGGGAAATAAAAATAAAATAAATTGAGGAACAGAATATTTGGTCTTGTTTCTTTGTGCTGACCATCCCTGCTCTGGGAATTGTTTGTGAGTGCTATCTTTTTTTTAACAAGTCAGGGAAGTGAAATACTGTACATATATTTCCCCCATGCAGCTGAGAAAGTAGGCTCAAGTCTACGAAAGCTCATGCAACTTACTTCTCTCTTTCAGTTAGTCTCAAAGGTGCTACAAGATCCCTTTTCATACTGATTTTCCAGATTGACACAGCTATGTCTTTGAATTATATTTTCTTTTGATAGTGTTTTGACTGATATATTGAAAAAACAGGGTTGCATGATTCCTTAAAAGGCAAACTAATGAGTCCTTTCTAAATGATACTTTAATTTGTGAAGTCAAAGGCTTTCACAGATGGCATCCATAGTTTTTTGTGGGTTTTTTGGGCTATGTGGAGATGCCAGTCACATACGATTTATAGTGACCCCATGAATTTCACAGGGGTTTCTTAGATAGGGAATACTCAAAGGTGGTTTTGCCAGCTCCTTCCTCTGAAATATAGCCCAGAACACCTGCTAGTCATTGGTAATTTCCCATCCAAGGACTAACCAGGACTGACCATGCTTAGCGTCCAAGCTCAGGCCAGATGTGGTGGCTTTGGGGTATTTAGTCACCACCACCCCTTTGAGGATTACATTATATATAGAAGCAAGGGATAGAATAGAAAGAGAATGAACATATGCCATCTACTGTGTGTCTGAGTTCTGAAATACACTGTGGAAATCTGTCCATTGTGGGTAGCATTGTATGAAGACGTACTTATGTGTAGTCATAATATATCAATGGGGAAATTATCTTGGGCCTTTCTCTTGCAAAATCTCCCCCTTTATCTTTGCTAACCTGATCTTGAGAAGAGTTGAGCACTTACCTCCTAGTAAATCTAATAAGAATCCCTTTATGATTAAACCAAAGCTTGATGCATAAGGGTAATATGTTCAACGGTGTATAAGCTGCTTTAGAATGAGTATCAAGAAGGGCTTAGCATGAAATCCCTGAACTAGTTACTCTTAATTATTGGACTAAAACTGTGGTGGAGACATCTTCAGATTATATGAGATGAAAATGGCAGATCAGTCAACCAACAATCTAGTTCAGCTTAAAAATTGATTTCTCACTTCACAATCTGATCTAGTTATGGATCAGGTCAGATGTAAGTCCTGTTTTAATTCTGCCCTAGCTAGCAATGATACTTTTCTTTTAAACCCTTACTTTCTTAGACAGAAAAATATGTGTTCTCCTATCTGTATTAACCAACAATTACTACTTATGTGAGGTGATGTTCTTCCAACCGGATTTATTAAAGATTGCAATTACACCTGTGGTTTGGTTAAGCTACTGCAAAAGTATTTATTTTCAGTTTGGAACTGTGTGGTTATAAATGGAATTGCACGCACCAGAGTCTTGTGGATGTTAGCTCAGAAGTTTGTGTTCAATATTCAGTAGGTTTTCCTCCTAGGATCACAGTCAGAGAAGACATTCAGCAATAAAAGCACAAACCTGTAATCTTAATTAATTACTACCTGCTAGTGACAGTCATGTTGGTATGAACTGATGAAACACCCCATGAAGTGTTTGTTTGCATTTATTTATGTATTTATAGTGTCTTTTATTATGAGTTTGCTGTCATCAGTAAAACTGGCTAACTAATTCTTGTTCTGCTCAGGTTACCAGTGCTACCTAAGGGCTAAGGTGAGTGAGGACCAGAGGCAGTATGCCACAGTGTACTATTTGCTGGGAAGCACATGCAGAAGGGTGCTGTTGCCCTTTCCTCATGCTTGTGATCTGTGAAAGATCATTTGTTGGTTACTGTGTCATAAGAATACTGGAGAAGATGAGCCTTTGGACTGATCAGGCCCTATTTGTATTACTATAATGGGTCATTTCCAATGAAAGGAGCACCAGTTTCATGTTTGCAATAGACCTACATCCTTATCTCTCTCAGTAGAACCTCTGTTACAATTCTGAACAGTCTGAGGACTGGCCATTGCACAGGTATTTCAGATACCTAGTATTTCTGACATCCTAGGAAATATTCATAACACATATTTTAACCTTCCTCCATTTTAAGAATAAAATAAGAAATATGCTAGATTGTATCAAACCTCTTTCTAGTCCAGCATTCCCTTCCCATATCTGCGAAAATGTTGCCTATGGGAAGGCCACATACTGGACATCAATGCAATAGTAATCTTCTTCCTTATGTTCCCTAGCAACTGGCATTTAGAGACTTGCCTCTGATAGTGGTGTTTTTTATATATATATATATATATATATGTAGCCATCATGAGTAATAGCCATCAATAGCCTTATTCTAATCTTCTTTTAAATCTGCCCAGATTGGTAGTCATCACTTTTAGTTCTTTATCCCTTTTTTAGGTGTTTCATTAACTGAATACAGTATATCTCTGAACACAGGTAAATAGAGGTGGCAAACTCCATCAACCTACACATTTACTTGAATATCTGTAAGGTCCCAGCACATATGGCTGTATATATGTTGGGCTGTTTGCATCCAATTAAATATCCTGTAAAACAAACAAACAAAACAACAACAGTAACTGTTAACCTTTTTTCTACTGGGGGACATGGTGATATGTCACTATCGATAACAAAGCCCATAGCTATGCAGGGATAGCTTTTCAAATCTAACATTCTTCAGTTCAACAAGAGTGGATCCATTAGTGGGTCAATTGCTCTGAACTTCAGTGCAAGTAAGAATGATGTTGAACTAGTAAAGTTGGTTAACTTGAGAAAGAAGTTGACAAAAGTATGACTATTATCACTGAAGCAATAATATCTGATGAGTTGATTGATTATTGTTAACTATTGTCCTGTGTTAGGGGTATATGTGTGTGTGTATGTGTGTGTGTTCATGCTTGCGTGCGTGATTGAGTGAATGCACTGCACCCATCTTGGTGAAAAATACACCAAAATGAACAAAACTCTGATACTGCATTATACGTGGGAATAAAAAGTTACATAGTGTAATGCAGTATCAAAGACACAATTTTACTGACTAGTTGCCTGGTACAAGTACCACTGAACTAAATGTATACAACTCTGATTAATTTCAAGAGGGTTTTTTTTTCTTTTTTATGCAGGAGAACTTCTCTAGGGATTGGTTTTCTATATTTCAGAAAACTTTACTTAAATTTATACTGGAATAGAGATTTAGGGGCTTATTCACCCTGAATACAAACAATACACAAGCTTTTTCATAGTACTGTATAACGTTTTGATTTCAGCAAGTTATTGACTTTATTATTTCCAGGTACATTTTACAAAAGCCTTTCCTTTGATGTATGAGCATATACAGTGCACTCACCCGTAATAACAGAAATAATATCTTTATATGTACACACAGTCATTCACAGACATCTGTATAACTAAAAATTATTCACAGTTCATGAACCCAATAAGCTTGAAGAATGTTCATTTCTTCTCATAGCAAGAATAACATGCAGACTTTATCATCCTATGTTCTATGATATTCAATGAGATTAGGGGGCAACCTAGTTTATCTTTTAAATGGGGAAATATGCATGCAGAATATATGAGACTCTTCACAGCTCTAAGCAGGCAGAATGAAAGATGATAGGAGGGAGATGGAGCTGAAATGGGCAAAGAGTTGGTTTATCCCTCTGAAAAATGAAAATAAGTGTCAGCTTCAAGTTTGGGGAATGGGGTGATGTGGTAGTAGAGCCAGGGCTATCAGAGCTGAAGGATAGTGAGTTTTCCACTATCATGGCAGATGATATTAGTTGCAGTCCTGACAGTAGCTGAGTAGGGAATGGATTATCTCAATAACAATGTATTATTATGAGCTAATTGGCCAGGGTGTTTACAGATTCACTTTTGGTTTTACCACTGCTACTTTTGCAGCTGCTCAGAGTAAAAAGGGAACTCTGCTGGTGCCAAACATATGAAGGGATTGGACCTAGGAGAAGGAGTGAAAAATGATGAGTAGATTTGGAATCTTCATGGCAGAGGATCCTTTGGGAACATCTGGAGCCACCCCTGTTCTAATCCAAAGCCATTTGATCAGGCAATTAGAATTGTCAGCTTTACAAAGACCTGTCCCTGCCCTCTGAGAATAAAAATTAATAGAACAGGTGAGCTGCTATGGAGCAACACAGTTGTCTATGTGGACCTCCTTGCCAGGATGAGCACCTACATTTCAAAATGCATGATAATACCCTTGGTACTGCTGCATACCCTCCATGTATGGTAGTGAAGGCTGGACAGGGAAGAAAGCTGACAAGATGAAAATCAACTCATTTGAAATATGATGCTGGAGGGGAGTTCTATGAATACTATGGATGACACACACACACACACACACACACACACATATAGGGTCTGAGAGCAGACTAAGTGAGAATTCTTATCAGTGGCCAAGATGACTAAAGCATGGCTATCATACTTTGGACATATCATGAGACAGCAATATTGTACAGTGTTTTGTAAGCTTTATGGGTGTAAGAGAATCAGTCTTCACTATAACTGTGATCTCAAAACTCATGGTTACAATAATAAACTTGCACCAATTAAGGGAAGGGCAACTCCACCCTGCAAAAGATGTTTATTAGTACTGTCAGTTGCTGCGGATTAGTAGTTTTGCTTGTACCACAATGCAAATGTCAGTTCACCCAATGAAATATGCTAATGCAGTGACTTCTGCTGTAATGAGAAAATGCCTGCTGCATCATATCTGATTATTCTAAATATATTCTTTTGAATTAACTATAGTGATAAAAAGAAACTTAGTCTTTTGAAATAAGCATTAGTCAAAGAATTAGATTTTTCTTATGTAGACAGAATGAGCAATCTTGAATTTCACATTCCAGATGCTCATCACCTGCAATTACATTTAATTAGATTGTAATTCAATTTTAATTTGTTTTAAATGGATTTACAACACTTCCACTTAATAACAAACCATTTAACTACAGTTTAGTTCTAAAATGTTATTGCTTTTAAGAGCCAAAGTCAAATATTTGGGTTCCATTGAAACTGAATATAACTTTCCTGCCATTGTGATCTGGGATACCTTGAAAATCAATGATTTCATTGGTGCAGGTACTCCATTTACTGATGCAGATGACAACTGTTCCACACTGTTGTTAAGTTTATAATCGCTGTGGACATTTTATTATCTGAGGCTCTTTCACATTACACAGTTATAGCACTTTGGTTCCACATTAATTGATATGGTTCCATCTGGTAGACTTTTAAAATCTGTAGTTCGGGGAGACACTCTTCCACTGGATGGAAACATGATGCTTAAACTAGAATCAAAGTGCTATAATTGTGTTAAAAGGCCCCAGGCCCCAGAAGTGTTAAAAGGCCCCAGGTGTCTGATTTGCTGGTGATGAGTCTCTCTGTATTTGGCTAGGCTGATCCTCAGATAGCAGATATTCAGGTCATACTTGAAGCTTTCTCAGCTTGATATAGTCTGCTAAATCTTGTACTCTGCTGCCTGACCTTGAATGGGTCAAGTAGATATCTACAGTTCTAATCCTCTCCCAGCCAAGAGCATTTCCACATGGCATCGTATGCATCATCTTGTGAACAACCTGTGAAAGTGCACTATCCTCTTCTTTAAATGATCCTTGCCCATTATTCAACGGTGTCATTTTGCCAATGACGATGATGTTGTGCTCAAAGATGCTGTTCTGGCCTGTGCACCAGATGAGGAGGAATCCAGCACAGATTTAGGCTGCACTAGTTAAAAAAGCAAAAGCCAAATAAATTAGGAACCCACAAACAAAGCACTGCTACTTGTGCAACTAAAATGGAGTGAGAAAATGTCAAAGGTGAGGGGATCATATCAGCCCCACAGGAGATGTTGGAGGGATGCACTCACTGTCACACCCCCAGAAAAACAAATTTCATTTTCATATCTCTCTGACTTTGCTTCACGCACGAAGATTCAGGAAGGACTCATCCTGCACTTTGTACAAGCGCATTGATGACTAAAAAGGCCAATCCGGGATAAACAGGTCCAGTTGCAGAAAGCACAGCGGAAAGTCTCCTTGGGTGATGTTTCCGGGTTGCGGTTCTTTCTGCGTTGTCATTTCTCTTTGAGACTCATTCGGCATGAGCTTTCAAAAAAGGCTGCAGCATTGTGGATAGTGTGTCTCCATGCCTCCCGATGCGAGGCCAGGGCAGACCATTGTTGGTGATCAGTTTGGCCAAGCCTGAGATGTTGTTTCAGGGAGTCCTTGTATCTCTTCTTTGGGGCGCCCCTCTTACCCTGACCCGTGGCGAGTTCACCATACACCACACCATACTATTTTTGGGAGGCGATGGTCCTTCATCCTAGAAACGTGTCCTGCCCAGTGCAGCTGTGTCCTCAGTAGCATGGCCTCAATGCAGGTGATCCCTGCTTGCTCAAGGACAGCAACATTTGTCACATAGTCAGTACAATGTATATTTAGAATTGTGTGTAAACAGCACTGATGAAAGCGTTCAAGGAGTTGTAGGTGTTGGCAATAGGTGACCCATGTTTCAGACCCATAGAGGAGAATAGACAGTACAATGGCTCTATACACACTGATTTTTGTGCTTCGCCTCAAGTGTTTGTTACTCCAGACTCTTTTGTGAAGCCTTCCGAATGCACTATATGCCTTTGCTAGTCTGTGATCAATCTCTTTATCAATCTTGGTATCTGAGGAGATGATGCTTCCCAGGTAGGTGAACTGCTGGACGGACTTAAGCACAGATTTGCCTTCAGTGATGTGAGGGTGATAGTGTTCTTCCTGTGGTGCCGGCTGGTAGAGAACTTCCGTTTTCTTCAGACTGACTTCCAGTCCAAAGAGCTCTGCAGCTGTTGCAAAACAAGATGTTAGGCACTGCAGAGCTACTTCTGTATGGGCAACGAGGACAGCATCATCAGCAAAAAGCAGCTCATGGACTAGATAGCTTAGAGTCTTGGTGCAGGCCCTCAGGCGGCTTAAGTTAAACAGGCTACCATCAGTATGGTAGCATATATAAATGCCGTCTTCTTCTTTGAGATCTGCCATAGCCCTTTGGAGCATCATGCTGAAGAAGATTGTAAATAGAGTTGGAGCGAGAACACAACCTTGTTTCACACATTTTCATATATATGTATATATATTTGTTCTCTAAATGCCTTCTAGAAGGTGTGGGGGCATTTTCATGATGTTCTTCCTGTTCATTTTTTGATCTCTGGGGCCCACAAAAATAGCCCTGGGGGAACCACACATGGCCTGCGGGCAGTACTTTGCCTGCACCTGTGCTAGAACAACTAACAGAACTCACCAATGCCCTGTTTTCCTGCACTAACTTTACACTGGAATTAGACCATTCTTTTTGTGCGGTGGTATTTCATTCTCCTGTGTAGATTTGGCTAGCTTGTACAGAATTCCAGCAGAAATTGTTGTCTCACCCTCTGCAAACACATAGCCTTCAACTGTCCTGATTTGACAGGGATAGAGTCCTGATTAATCCTTTGTTGCCTCATTTTTTCAGCTTCTTTAAAATGTCCCAGTTTCTCTCTCTTCCTCTCCTTTCCCGTATTTGTTCTCAGCTTACTTCAGTTGCTGCAAACTGAGGCTCTGTGCAGGCTGGTCAATAAAGCCGGTCTGGGGGCAAAGTCAGGGCGTCACATCCACATCATGCATACCCCGACTCCAACCACCAAGGTGCTGTGATGCTGCACGCCGCTCCGCACAGCATGTGACGTCACAGCTCTGGTGCTGCATCTGCACAACACAGTGCCAAAGGAGCGCCTTATAGCCATGGCACCACAGCTATTGCACTCTTCAGTTTGCAAAAAGGACCTGCTTTTGGCAGCTCCTTTTCATGCCCTGGAAAGCCCTTAGAGACTGTGTGTACATCCCCTGAGTTCACAGTACAAGAATAGTTTTCACCCAATCAAGATAGTGTGAAGAGAGGAGGGGGCACCATCTTGCTTTTCCAAGTAGGGTCGGGCAGAAGCAAACTGCTGCAGCCTCTCCTGCTTTGTGTCTTCTTGCTCATTAATAACATTTGCCCTCCTGACCACACTCTAATAACATGTGTTATTGTTTTTATCTGTGATATGTTGGAGGCTATGCAAGCATATGGCTGGAAAACATTCTGTTTTAGATAGTTGTTATGGACTACAGAACCAGCAAGGTAAGGCACAGGAAAGACCTATGCTTCCTATAATCTGAAAGACTGTATCTCTCCATATCAACCTGTCAGAATCTACAGGAGTGGGCTTTCTCTTGGTCCCACTATGGTCACAGGCTCACTTGGTGAGTGTAAGAGAGAGCCTACTTTTGGGGGAGGCTAAGCTGGCCCCCTCTCTGCCTTCTTTTCACCAGTAGGAGAAGACCTTTTTGTTTAAGAAGGCTTTTAATATGTAATCATTCACATGGAGGCCTTTTACTGGGGTTGTGTTTAATTTATTTTAACTTTTCCATGCCTAATTTTATACTGTTTTAATTTGATGATTTTAATTTCTCCCCAATATTTTGGGGTCTTAATTGATTCCTTTTGTGAGTTCCCTTAGGTCCCATTCTGGGAGAAAGGTGGCATATAAATGAATGAATAAATAGGACAACATTACTGCCTGGGATAGGTTCCTTAGGAATTTCTTACATAGGAATAAAGAATGAAAAGCAGCTTGCATGGAAGGTCAATGCTGACTGTTGCTCAGTCCAATCGAAGCCAGAACATGAAGAGTTTGCATGTCAAGAGAAACCAGTTGGCTGCCTAGGCATGAAAACAGTATGTTAATGTCTTGGCTTCAATAAATGGAAAGCATTTCTTACACACCTTTCATATTGGGCTTAGATTGCCTTGCAAGGTGTGGTATGTCAGGTGGTCATATAAGCAACAGTCTTAACAGTAAATCACCCATCCCATTAAGGAATGGCTTTCCCAGGTACTTATCTTTGGCCTGGTAGAAACGCGCAGGAAGCGTCGTCCTGACGCCGATACTAGGGTTTTGGAGCGCATAGCATCCGCACACTCCTGAATCTTAGTGTGCAACAGCTGCGCCATCATGGCAGTCTCCCATTCACAAGCACACCACAGCATCTGCACATCATGAATGAATGAATGAATGAGATTTTATTTATATACTGCCATTCCTTCGATCACGGCGGTTTACAGAATAATAAAAATACAAAATTACACAATCAGAGTCCCCCCATATTAAAACAATACAATACAAAATTATAAAATCCATCATTCAATCCTAATAATTAAAAACCAGTAAAAACACAGTGGAAGCAGTTCCAACCATTACAATACACACAATACACAAGGAGAAGGATGGCATTAGGACACGTGGGGGAAAGCTTGGCGAAAGAGGTAAGTCTTGAGGTTTTTCTTAAAAGACTCCAGGGAGGGGGCCGAGCAGAGCTCGTCAGGGAGAGAGTTCCAAGTCTGCGCCACACTTGTGTAATTGACGTGCCACAGTGCACCAATGGCATACATGGCAGCGGCCATGTGCCACAAAAAGGGACCCCCTTTCAGTGGGTTCTTTTTCTACGGAGGGAGGCTGTGTGGTTTCGCTGCTGTGACCTCCCTCGGGAGCAAAAACAGGTAGCTCCAGCCTGCTCTTTTGGGGTGGTCTGTCAAGCCCCTTCATGCAATTTTAAAGCTCTGTGGAAGATTGTGTTGCCACAAGGCATTCTAAGGTGGGTTCTGTTAATATTGAAACCTTTCTGCATTGCATTGTGCTGCTTTGTTTTACATTTTCTGCTGCTTTTTAAAAAGTTTTATATTGGCTGCCTAGGCATGAAGACTATAGGCCAAAGCGTTGGGGTTTTAAAAACCCCTAAAAACAATTGTTTTATAATGCCCTACCCACTAAATAAATAAAACAAAACAAGAAAAAACAAAACTCTTACTTGCTACTGTGATTTTATTTTATTTTAAAATTCTAGTGGGAACTTAAGCTCTCTCTGCTGCCCTTCTGCTCCCTCTTTAGCTCCCTCTACTGTACATGATCCAGCCTTGGCACTGGTAGTGAATTACATAAGGGCAGTACTCCAGTGCTAATGGGTACTAACTACTACTTCAGTAGCTGGGTTGGAAAAAGAGAGGGATCCCACATGTTAACATGAAAGTTCACAGTAGAATACTATATACTTCTCCTGATATTCATAGGATTAGGTTTGGTACAGAGGGGACCAAAACCAAACAAACACACAAATGATTTTTCAGATCATACTTATGCAACATATTTTAAAACAATTTGAGTATTACAATTTAGTATTCACTTCACTACTAGCTACCATTTTCTTCAGACAGACTAGAGTAATATTCTGTTGATTCTGTCTGTCTGTCTCTTTCTCTCTCTGGAATCCAGTTAAACTGGAAAGCTTTTTGTATGTAACTATTGCTCTTTTGTAATCTTAAACAAGGCACTTAATATTTCGTATTGTGTATCAATACACAATTTTAAACTGGAAAGCTTTTTGTATGTATCCATTGTTCTTTTGGAATCTTAAACAAGGTACTTGATACTTGGGTATCAAAAGAGACAAGTCTAGAAGGTCTCAGCCCGTGTTGTCAGTGATCTGAGAAAAACAAAACACCAGAACTAGTGGGTTGTAACTGCAGTTGGGGCCAGAACTGTCTTGACTACTAACTCAGGGACAATTTATTCTTTTTATCCAGTCCAACTTTTTTCTTTTGTCCTAGGTTTCTTAAATGGTTTCTAATATTAAATAATTGAGCTTTTGGAATAATTCTCTCTGGGGTTTTTTTATCATAGAGTTGGAAGAGACCCCAAGGGCCATAAAATCCAACCCCCTGCCATGCAGGAAATCACAATGAAAGCATCCTCAACAGATGGCCATCCAGCCTCTGTTGTGCTGTTGTTTTTATATATACAAAATATGTATAATGCTGTTCTCACTTTATTTGCCTTTGGAATCAGTTCATGTGTTACAGACTACATATATCTGAATATCAGATCTTACCTGCCTTGTAAGCTGTTGGTCAGTGGTGCAAAATGCATTCTCCTGTCCACATGATTGTTATATCAATACTGCTGAGGAGGTCAGTTAAAACTAAATGGTAAATAATAATGATATTCAAGTTTTTCCTCATTTTTTTGACAAAAAAACTATCTTCCAAAGAAGTTACAACTAGAAAATAATGCTAGTAATTTCTCTAAATTATATTAAAAATTCAATAAAAGCCATTTTAAAAATGTGGAAAGGTACAGGCGTGAACAAAGACTAACCCAAAAGTAAAAGCATAGCTGAACAATCCTTATTCATTAGTGGCAGCTTGTATTGTAGGCCAAGATCCGATGTAAAACTGGTGGGCCAAAAAGCCTTCACCAATGTAGACACTTTGGCTTAGAGGGAACCAGGCCTAAACAGGAAAGTGGTAGATTTGTATCTGGCTGTGGTGTGTGGTGAGCACTTCCAACATCCTATGTACCCTTAGAATCAGTTAGGAGTTCTGGTGCCCTATGTGGATCAATTGGTGGCTGTCTCTGTCCAAGGTGGAGGGAGGGTAATAGAGCAGTGCTTGGGTGCCTGACAGATATGTAAGCTGGTGCATTACACTTTTTGGTGTCCATTGTTACATGAGCTGTCTTGAATCCCATTCTGGAAGAAAGGTAGGATACAAATCCGAGAAATAAATAAAATAAAAATAAACAGGGAAATCGAAAGACTGCAGTTTTGTGTGCTTCCTCACTCTTATGCAAGAGTGTATCAGCTCCTTTGTTGCCCAACCTTGGAAAATGCACAACCTCTCACACAACTGGGACTTGTACATGCAAACCGGCACCAGTGAGTTCAGGAAAAAGCCTTTGCTGCAATATGAAGATACCAGTCTAATTTGCAGAGATGCCATTCTTCACAAATTTTCTTCTTAAAGGAAGCAATGAATAATTTTAGCATATGTATTCCTGCTGAGAGAAAGTCTTTGCAAATCACATTTTCAAAGCCTATTTACAATTTGAGACTTATTCTGTGCAAAATGTTTTGCACAAAACATGATTGTTTTGCACAGAAAATAATACTGGCTATGCAGAAAACATTTTCTGTGCAGAAAATATCTAAAGAAAACCACATGGAATTTTTTTATGGAATAGGTCCTGAACTGCAAAGATTCTCATCTTTTTCCCATCAGGATTTCTCAGTACAAAAACATTACATTTTTATGATTTTTTGAAATATTTTGAATATTCTTTCTTGCTATTTTGTAAGCCCTATAATCCATTATAAATAGACAAATGTATCATATTGCAAATGATTGCTATAAACTAGCATATAAAATTACCAATTGCTTGAAAAGTATGCATTTATTTGCCCTCTTGTCCCAGGTCTTGACTATACTTGGTTTTTTTCTGAATTGCATATTGCTTAAACAGTAAATGTCTTTATTGTAAATATGCCTTGTGAGGAAATTGGACTTGTATCCTACACTTTTCCAAACTGCTGCCGTTGCACAGACTTAGGCAGGAAGAGCTTAGAAAGGTTACTCTTTTGGACTGCAGCTCCCAGAATCATGCCATTGTCCCTGCTCATGATGTAAAAAAGCAATTCCCCCTATCTCTGGTAGCAAGTATATATCTGTTCCCTTTCTCATAAAGGCAATCTATAAATACAGTATGTACATGAGTTGCAAGCCACTCGATAGCCCTATGCACCTTGGGAAATACAAGGGACACAATCTGTGCCTGGATTTCACTAGTCGTTCTATGTACTGTGTAGCTTTTGCATTTTCTTCATCTGCATTTTGTGTCAATATGTTTTTGCATTCTGCTGTATGAGAAAAAAGAATTCATTGCATATAGTGCAATGTACTTCAGCATAACAGCATTTCTAATCTGTAGATGGTTAAATGTAAACATTGGGCTGCAGATCATTTCTTGAAAGATCCGGAAGCATAGTGATGCTAATATATTAATTTGTGGATGTAAAATTTGAAGTGATTCTTGTAGCTGAGAGAAAAGCTTGGAAAGAGCTGCATCTTGACAAGCTTATCATCTCACATGTCTAGCCATAAATGAGTAATAAATATATGCATCACTCTTACAGGTTTTCTCCATTATGCCTAGGAGCTCACTCCTGTCTCTGTAATGAAGTTAGTATCACTATCACAGCACCCACCAATCGCCAACATCTCCTAATTTTACATATTCAACAGGGCAATTGTTTTGTCTTTCATCCTGCGATAAACTCTTAAATCATTCCCATATGGCCCATCTTTCACTAGCAAGTTCTGCTGTTCTACTGGAGGACAACCTCTTCAGTGCTCCCCCACCCTTTTCATTATGGACTATTCTGTACATACTGTTCAGTAATAAAGCTTAAATCTTGCCTCCTCTCCAAGTATTTTAAGCAACTCTCTTTAATCTTCTTTTCTCAGAAAGGCTTGATTTGACTGGCCCAGAGATTGTTCAGCAGTTTGAAAAATAATTTAAAAAATCCTTTCGAAAGAACTGATTAGTTTTACTGCACAGCTTTGGATCTGTGACCTCGAAGCCCAGTCTGTCCTAGTTTATGGTGCGTTTACGATAATGAGAAAGATTTAAGGAGGAAACGTTCCCATTATCTGGCTTTCCCTTTCTGTGCTGATGCTAATAAAACTTTACAGGACAAGTGGCTCTTTGAAATATTTTTTTTAAAACTCTCAAACAAAACACATACACATATACAAACACATTAAACAACATCCAAAGTTGTTCTAAAAACTGTAAACTGCATTCCCAAGATGCAAGAAATAGTGCCAATTTCCATTGAAATGAAGAGCTAAAGCATTGCTGTGAACAATGCAGCAATTAGTTGCTGCAGTGCTCTTGTAAAGCACTTGTTCCATGTCAGCAGAACAGTTCCCAGTGGACTGCATTCACTGTAGTAGCTAGTTATTTGTTGTTGTTTTTTTTAAAAAAAAAAGATTGTGTTTTTTAAAAAAGATTGTGTGTGCAGATGAAAATTAAAAGAAATCTCAACCACCTGTAGTACAGCAAAGTACTTGATGGGTGGGGGCATGGTTTTTCATCATATTTCATGTCTTGATTATTCAAACCATATGAGTCCCCATTTTGTTCTCTTAACAACTCTGTGGGGCTGGTTACACCAAGAAAGGCCTGAAGCATAGGGGCCAAAAGGACTGCTGTGGGCCCACATTGGTCCCAACTGCACCAGGACTGTGGCGACCACATAGGTGTATATATCCGGGTGGCTGCTGTGGTCCTGAATCAGGCAGCTGGAAGGGGCGGATTCTATCTGCTCCTTCTTGGCTTAGTTTTTCTTGCTTGGTGTGGCATTGGCACAGCTTCAGGCTGCGTTTGGGGCATGTATAATGTAAACGACATGCTTCCACACAACCTGAAGCTGTGTCATTTTGCTTGTGTGTCTTGGGCCTGATGTTTTGTGGCTCCATGTGTACTTGAACTGGGGTCTAACCCAGCCCCAGCCTGCTATTCTAACCACTATACTGTTAGCCCATAAATAATCCAGAGATGAGCACACCTGAAAGCAAGAACTAAGCATGTGCTTCTTTGAGATGCACAGAAGTGACTGCGTCTTAATCAGGCTTTGGATCCCTTAATGTGGTTTACTCTCTATTTTTTTATGCAGTAAGGACTTTATGAGAGAAACCATAATAGTTACCATTTTATAAATGGGGAATAGAGGCTGAGAAATGGTGACCATGTAAAGGAACCTGTATCTTAATTCAAGTCTTTATTTTCTCTTCCCATTTCTCATTACATTTCATTGAGTATTCATCTAAAAATGTGAAAGGTGAATGTGACAAATATATGTACCTCTTTCTGGGTTCTGTGAATATTGGAAACACAATAATTTAAGTCCCAATATATTGTATTAAAAATAATACAGCAGGTTATATATTATGACACTTATATACAATGCACCTGCATTTTACGTGGGTGTGGCATAAGCAGCTTTCAGCATATGCTGAAAGCCACACTGGAAAAGCCCTTCATGCGCCCCGGAAGAAGTACTTCTAATGGGGCTCCAGCACACGCAGATTTCTCCTTACGTGGAGAAATCCAAAACGGATCCCTGCGTAAGGGGATGGCCCACTATATTATATAAGTAGGTTATATATACAGTTTCCCCTCCATTTTTGTGGGGGATCTATTCCATTCCCCCCCCCCCCCGAAAATGAAAATTTCCAATATTCAAGCCTCATTGGCTTGAATGGTGGTTTGTGCTTGTGGGCACATGCCATGGGCACACACCCCATTTTGTCCCCCTCTAGCTGTATTCTAAACTTAGCAGGCATATACAGCCCCTTCCTTAGGGTTTCCTCATCCAATAGCAATAGCAGCTTCATGAGGCCAAACCAATGTTTCATATGGTTATATATGCACTGAGCTACTGTTGTGTAATGGTTTGAGTAACCGCTCAGCCATGGATACCCACTGAGTGATATTGTGAAAGTCACATTCTCTCAGCCTCAGAGGAAGACAAAGGCCTCTGAACAAATCTTGCTATAAAAACTGCATGACAGGTTTGTTTCAGGATCACCATAGGTCAGAAATGATTTGAAGGCACACAACAACAACATGAACAACAAACAATAATTTATGCACTAGAAAATACCATAACCAGGCCTAAAGCCAGATTGAAATGGATCAAGATAATTCATCTCATCCAGAACACCTGGAACTGGAAGGCCATCACATGGTCCAGAACCTAGTCCCAAAATGGAATGTTAGAGACTGACTGATAATTATGCAGAATGGTAGGATTTCAAAATAATGTCCTCACCACAGCCTCTTTTAGGAAGGATGGAAGCTCTCCTTGCTGTGGTGAGGCATTCACCATCACCACTGCCCTTACTCACTTGGCCAGTCCCCCTCTAGCTGCTGTCAGGAGCCAGGAAGGGCAAGGATGTATACATGTGGTGCCCCTCACTTTTCCAAGGATCTTGTCCACATCCTCAGGCTGCACAAATTTAAATGTATCCAGTAATATAGGACAAGCAGGCACCAAGATTACACTAATTGTACCTGTTTCAATCATAGAATCCACATCAGAATGCAAAGTGTCTTGTAAATTTGTCACAGCGGGCTGTTGAGTGATCTTTGTTTTCTTCTTGTGGGCCCGTTTAAAAGCACCCTGACTAGTCAGTACAGCTCTGCTGAATGACACTGTGAAGATGCAATGGTTGTAGCGAAGTATAATTTCTTGAATGCCACCATTATCATGGCAAAGGTATTGCAATTAGCTGTAGCCTGTGTTTAGTTGCATTTGCTCAGATTCTTCCACCATCATTGCTCTAGTTTCTTTCCTATTGGTTTCATTTCTCCCTAGTGAATTTAGTGAGTGGGCTCACTTGGCTCCATTTCATAGGAGATGGCACTTAGAGGCAATTGTGTCCACCAATCTGGCCATTTTCCTATTCCAGAGATTAGTCAGGGCTTCAACACCTGCTAAGGCAACAGGGAGCTCCCCAAGAATCTATCTGGATCCATATGTCTCCTGGGGTAGACCATCTTAATCATTCCCAACCCCTCCAGAAGCCCTGAGTCTCAGTGAGTATAAACCTCACCAGGTGGTAATCAGTCTATGAAAATGGAATTACAGACAATTCTTCCACACCCAGATCACCATCATTCCAGCCAGAACAGAAAACCAGGTCCAGAGTGTGCCCTGAAGCATGGGTGGCACCAGATGTTACTTGGGACAGCCCCATGGTTGTCATGGCAGACATGAGGTCCTGAGCTGCTCCTAAGGAAACAGTCTCCATATATATTTTTGGCATTCCTTAATACAATAAATAGAAGGGACTCCAACATCACCACCAAGACCAACGCAGCCAACTCAGGAAGGGAGACTATTGAGTAGCATGGTGGGTGGTACACCAACAAAATTCCTATGCTGTTCCTGCCACCCACCTTTGAAAACACATGTTTAAACCCAGCAGACTGTGGGACAGAACACCTGGTAAGGGAGATGGAATCCTAATAGACCACTGGTATTCTGCTTCCCTGTTCCCCAGGCCTTGCCTGCTGCTCTACGCAGAACCCAGGTAGACAAAGTTGTTAGAGATTAACCTCCCTTCATCCAGCCAAGTCTCCATAATACATGATACAGGTCAGCCTCCCCATCCAGAATCAAGTTCTGGATCAAGGATGTTTTTCCATTCACTTTCTATCCCTGAATCTACATTAGCCTTCAAGCAGTTGTTTAGAAATTATTTAGTTTTTGAAGAAATATCTGAGGGCTGAGTCAACTCCCATTGACGTTGATAAGAAAAGAACCCCTCAATTTTACTCTTAATTGGAAATGAAGTGGGGCTTTAATTATTTTTGGGAACCCTTTGATGCACAGCAAGCCTTCCAAAAAGAAATATTTTACTAGCACAAGCAAGAAAACCCACTGGAGGATTCATCGGGAATCACAAACAAACAAGAAAAATGAGAGAAAGTGAATGGAAAGATGAGGGGGGGGGGTGAGACCCATATAGAATGAATGAGCAAGTCTTTGCTAATGATAATTTAAAATTAAAATTAGGTCCATCTAATACACTACTAGGGCTGCACACTGAGTAATCAGCTTAATCAGTAGTTTAATCAACTAAAGTTTTACACAATTAGTCAGTGGGAAGTGGTTTTGACCAACAAGGGAAAATGTTTAATTAATGAGGGCTGAGTTGTAGACACACTTGTTTGATTTTGTGGGCATACTTGTTTTTTTGGTTCAAGCACATTACTGCTATAGAGAAGTTACAAGCAGACTTGTACTAGATGGCTCCTTCTGAAACACAGTGGTAGCCTTTATGGGCTCAATTTTGCATTTTCTTCAGCACCTCAAAAATGGTATGATATAGACAGGATAATACATATAACACATTAATGGTAAGAGGCTTTCTCTCACACAGTTTCTGAAAACAAGTTTAATTCCCTTATGAATGAAAGTTGGTTGCTGTTGTTGGTGCCGCTGCCTTCAAGTCATTTCCAACTTATGGCAACTGTAAAACAACCCCATCATGGAGTTTTCTTGGCATTTCTTCAGGATTTCTTCAGAGGGTTTTTTCCATTGCCTTCCTCTGAAACTGAGAGAATGTGACTTACCCAAGGTCACCCTGTGGGTTTCCATGGCCGAACAGGGATTCGAACCCTGATTTCCAGCGACATAATCCAATGCCCAAATCACTACACTACACTGTCTCTTACATTAAAACTTAAAACTGTTTGGAAGTAATATTTGATATTACTTTTAAAACAATTGGAAAGTAATATTTGATTAGACCATAGATAGTTCCTTTTTTCTCTTCTAACAAAATATTAACAAAATGTGAGTCTTGCTATACTGAGGTAGTACTGGTTGGTTAAAAAAAAGTGGTTAATATATAAAATTCCTTTATTTGACTAACATCCCTTATTGAAATGTGTTTTCTTTTAACTTAAAAATTTGACTTAGCCTCATGAACCAATGACAAATATAAAAGGTCTGACCTTTAAAAGGAGCCATTCATTCTTATAAATGTTACTTCGCCCTTCTTATCCAGAGTCAGAACTTGCAGAGTCGGTGAACTCGTGAACTTTATTTATCACTGATAGATGTTCAGCCTTTTCCAGAGCAATATTTTATTCAGTCATTAAAAAAGAAATCATTACATTCCCTTATTTCAGAGTCAGATCAGCCAAGCATATCCTGTTATTATGCAACATCTTCAATGACAAATAGAAAAATTACATTCCCAGCTTGAACTGTGCTATTCAAGGATAATCCTGACTCTGTTCCGTTATATGCAAGACTTTTTAAAAAAAGATCCATTTTAGGTCTCAGCACTGTTACAGAGAACCTGTTCTGTAAATACACCATTCCTATTTCCATGCATGTGCTGCATCACCTATACATATGGGCACCCTTGCTGTATAAATAACCCATTAATTAAGTCTTCTAGAGAGGCAGTGCTGCTGAGCCAGCAAGACACTGGATGTGAAGTACAATTAATTAGGGCAGAACGGTCCACTAGCCAATGTCTATATTATCAGCACTCTACTTAATCCTGGGATGAGGAGTATGTACACAGCTCAGTGACAGAACACATGCTGAAGTTCCAGATTTAATTCATGGCACTGGCAATTTTGTTTTAATTTTTCATTTGTTTGCTTTTGTTTCACATGGTATTGGGTGGTAAAACTAGGCAGAATAAACAGTACAGGTTGAGAAAGATCAAAGCTGCTTCACTTGTTTAGCTGCAGAAACTCAAAGAGTTCAAAGAAATCATAGACTGTCTATTCCAAACTCCTTGTGCATAAGGAGCAAGAATCACATTCTGCAATTGGTCTGGTGAACAGCTCAAGACAATACAAACAGTTAAAATAGCAGCAAAATAAAAAGTAGAATCAGAAAACATCAATAGTTCAAGAAATATATACAGCACTAAAATCTAGGAAAATAAAAGAGGTCTTCCTATGGTACTGAAAATAGCACAACATGGGCACCAAGGGTGTCTCTCTGGACAATCATAGACTCATAAAGTTCGAAGAGACTACAAGGGCCATTCAGTCCAACCCCCTGCCATGCAGGAATACACAATCAAAGCACCCCCAACAGATGGCCATCCAGCCTCTGTTTATAAACCTCCATAGAAGGAGACTCCACCACACTCCAAGGGAGTGTGTTCCACTTGTGAACACCTCTTACTGTCAGGAAGTTCCTCCTAATGTTTAGGTGGAATCTCTTTTCCTGTAGTTTGAATCAATTGCTCTATTCTCTAGAACAGCAGAAAACAAGCTGCTGGAGAAGATGTTCTGCAACTGGCACACCACCACTGAAAAGGCCCTGCCATTGTCCTCACCTCATTTAGTGAGGCACTTATGGAAAGTCCTGTAAAGATTAACTTTAAATTATCCAGAATACCTGAACTTATTTCAGTCACATCAGGTGCAGAAATTTTCAGGAGCCAAACTGGGCAATTAATGTACAACAAAATAGTTCTCCTATTTGTTCTTGTAGGCATATCAGTAGTGGTAGCCAGGCAACAGGTCACCTTTTTACTGTTAATATATTTGCTCATTAAATGTATCCAGCATTTTCACCAAAAATGGCACTCAGAAGTGGCTAACAAATTAATAAAATGGATCATAAAAACAGAATGTCAAAGGAAACAGAAAAACAATCAGCTAACACATCGTGAGACCCTGATAACCAAAAATGAGGCTAAAAATTGAATGAAGGAATTAATTGGCCATGGCCCTAACACTTTAACCAAGCTCTATAATTATTCATTTTCATTCATAAGAAACTGATTTCTCTTTTCAAAAGCTGTGTGGAAGACAGCTTTTCCCTGTTACTATCTTGTGTGCATATCTGACACACATGGTGAAATCCCCATGAATTTGATTGCATTTTCTTAGGCAAGGAATACTCAGAGGTGGTTTTGCCAGTTTCTCCCTCTGAAATTGAGACTACAGTACAGCACTTGGTATGCATTGTTTGTCTCCCATCAACCCACTAACCAGAGCTGACCATGCTTTTCTTCCAAGAACAGATGGGATCTTGTGCCTTTAGGACATTTAGGCATACATATATCTATATCTATATCTTCATTCATTCATTCATTCATTCATGCATTCATGGCTGCTTACTTTCTATAGATCAAAGTACCAAAAACAACAGTTATGTAGCCAGTGGTGAATAGATACTTTTCCATTGGTTACTATCTTTGAAATTTTTTCATTTCACATCTAAATTGTTGACTTAGCTAGAAATGTGGGAAAAGAAGTTACAGCTATGTTGCCCAAGGTGCATTTTAAAATAGAAGGAAGAGCTGCTACATAGGTATTTCATGCTACCTATTCTAGCCTTATCTGCCATTGTAAATTATAGGTCTGCTCCACTGAGCAGTATAAAGATAAATCTGAACCATGCTTATTAAAAGATGCAGATTTTTCACTATGAAATAAAGTGTCTGACTAACTCTTCAGTAGCTGATTACATCCTTTCCTATTCAAAAACTGGCAAATGCAAAGGAAACCAAATCATCATTGTTCTTAAAGGGATTTAGGCAACTGTATCATTGCAAGAAGGTCTCTGTGTGAGAAGTGTTTGTATATGTATATATGCATGTGTTTTATTCAAACATTTATATCCTGCCCTGCATCCAAAGATCTCAGCATGGGTTACAGGCAATCAACCTTCTACAGTTTAAAATAGTTTACAACAGTGCACATAAAGCAGAATACTCCAGCCCAGTCAAGGAAGGATCACTGAGACCCAACACTTGGAGCCGATAAGACTGCTAGGGTGAGGACATTCCACTGATAGAATGCTTCATCAAGCAACATTTCTCTGCTTGAAATGACACATATTTTGCATTCACTTTGAGCCAGTAATCCTAGTTTAATAAACTAGATATATGTAACACCAGTATGTTGTTTTCATTTTGCATGAAGCCCACTGTTTTCACTTGCCCATTTGTAAAAAAATGTAGACAAACCAGGAAAGAGAAAACTTTGTGATTGGTAGAATCATACAGTTGGAAGAGACCACAAGGATCATCCAGTCAAATCCCCTGCTATGCAGGAATACATAATCAAACCTCCAAAGCAGACTCCATTACTCTCTTAGACAGTGTGTTCCAATGTTGAGCAGCTCTAACTGTCACGAAGTTCTTCCTAATATTTAGGTGAAATCTCTTTTCCCTTAGTCTGCATCCATTACTCTGTGTCCTAGTCTCTGGAGCTGTAGAAAACAACCTTGCTCCATCTTAATATGACATCCTTTCAAATATTTAAACAGGGCTATCATATAACCTCTTAATCTTCTCTTCTCCAGGTTAAACATATCCAGCTTCCTAAGTTGCTCCTTAGAGGGCATGCTTTCCAGGCCTTTCACCATTTTGGTCACCCTCTTCTGTATACATCCTTCTTGAATTGTGGTGCCCAGAATATTCCAGGTGAAGTTTGACCAAAGCAGAATAGAGTGGTATTATTACTTCTCTCAATCTAGACTCTATACTCCTGTTGAAGCAGCCTAAAATTGCATTGGCTTTCATAGCTGCTGCATCACACTGCTGACTCATGTTCAGTTGTGGTCCCCTAAGACTCCTAGATCCATTTCACATGTACTGCCATTAAGCCAGGTGTTATTCAACCTATAGACCCTATCACATGGGGTTAAAAGAGGGGCTTACCTTTCCTGAATTCAATGCTAATTCGGTCACCAGTCAGGTCCTATCACAC
Organism: Sceloporus undulatus; assembly: GCF_019175285.1. Taxonomy (NCBI): domain Eukaryota; kingdom Metazoa; phylum Chordata; class Lepidosauria; order Squamata; family Phrynosomatidae; genus Sceloporus; species Sceloporus undulatus. Next base: position 64,326,101 of record NC_056524.1, on the reverse strand, counting down.
ATAAATCACTGCCGAATTGCCACCCAGGTCTATCTTGGATGCAGCCTGGGTTGTCTTCTAAAAATGGCTACTGAAATGGCTTAGATGACCCAGCTACATCCAGGACATACCCAGACAGGGCTGCCTCCCGAATTAGCATTGAATTCAGGAAAGGTAAGCCGCTCTTTTAACACCATGCGATAGGGTCCTATATCTGAATCCCAATGTGGGAGAATGGTAGGATATAAATCCTTGAAATAAAATAAAATAAAATAAATATATCTGCGCATTTCATTTTTACTGCCCAAGTGTAGTATCCTACATTTATCCCTGCTGTAATTCATCATGCTGTTAGTTTTTACCAGCTTTCTAATTTATTAAGGTAATTTTGAATTCTGATCCTGTCCTCTGGGATATTCAAACCTTGGATTATGGTTATTGTACTAAAATGGTTAGGGATTCATAAACCAACAATATGCTATATTGATTTAAATTGGTTTAAAGCTAATTCATGGTGCTGGCTTATTTGGGCAAAACCAGACATAATTCTGCATTTAAACACCATGTGAAACTCACTTCTAGTTTTTTCACTCCCTCATACATTCTGGTTTATTAACCTGTAATTCAGTGAACATGATTGCAGATTCAGTGGCAAATGCTGCTGCACTTATCAAATACCACATATAGACAATCTAAGTGGAGTTAAACAGCCCACAGTTTTATTGGTTACTGCTGCAAATAGACTTGGCACTCACATGGTTGCAGATCAGGGAAATCACTGGAGAGGCAGGGAGTGCAGACTGTACCAGGTGATAAAATTGGGGTGATGCCATTGCTTCCCTAAATGTTGAAAACTGGGGTAAAATGCAGATCAGAGCATGAAGAAAGATGATACAGTCAGTGAGAAAAGTGAGCATCTCATTCTCTGCCTGCTGAGCCTCAGAAGCTATGCACTCCTTTCTTTCCTCTGCCTCTTTCTCCCACCTGGCCAGCAGCCCTTCCAGATCCAGAAGAGGCTGCCAAGTGGGCAGGAAGAGGAGACAGAGGAAGAGGCAGCCAGCAAGGGGATGGTAGTACTGTAGCAGAAACATGGAGTTGCTGCCTCCATCTTGCTACTACTGCCTGCTTCACAGCACCCCAAAGAGATAGGCAGCAGCAGCGGTGGCGGCAGCAAAAGCATGGAGTCATCTCTCCACTGCTGCTGCTACTCACAGATGATAGCCTATCTTTTGGGGGATTGCTGGAGCCTTGAAGAGAAGAACGGTATCAGCTAGCAGCAACAGTGGAGGCAGGAGCATGCAGTCACCCTGCTGCCATCTGCTGCTGACAGCCTGTCTCTTCAGAGGTCACTAGAGTCGCAAAGAGATGGGCAGTCCCTTTACTTGGTGGGTTGTGTGTGTGCAGAGTTAAAAATTATCGGTATCAGATGTCAAATATGCTAGATATGGCACTATTCTAAATCCAGGTATTGACCAGTGGTAGCCAATGAGTGACATAACCCAGATCTCTTGTCGGGTATCTATCCAGGATGACAGATATGGAATTCAGTATAAACGGATTTACCTACCACCTGGGAGTGGGGTCAGATTTCCCCAAGATGGGCATGAAATTTTCTGCCAACACTCCCAAAGTTCAATAAGGTGATCCCCTTACCCTCACAGGCATGCAGTAACCATATCTTTCCAACTGTGTGTGGATCTCCTGCATCTGAATTATATCAGAGTACTAGGGAACTGGCTTACATAGTTCAGCATACAATTGGAGTGAAGCCTGCAACCAAGCTTGTCCAGTTCTGTCTCATTCCTGGTGTTCCTGTGCCTTCCTGAACTGCACAGGTTTGTGGGAAGGAGAAGCCTGGCAACCATGCTATCCTAAATGATGCCTGCTGTTCTGCTTCTCCACAACCAGAAAATTTGCCCTACAAGAAGTCATTGAGAATCAATTTGCAGTGAACATTATGTGGGTTAATGAACTTCTATTATTAGAAATAGCTACAAAAATGAGAAAAACACTGTTTTGGTCTAGATCTTGGGTGAAGACATATGGAAGAATTAAGGCAGTTTGACACCTACTTTAACTGCCATGACTCTATCCTACAGAAACCTGGGGTTTGTAGTTTAATGAGGCACTAGCATTCTCAGACAGAGTACAAATACCATGATTCTGTAGGGTAGCATCATGACTGTTAAAGAAGTGTCAAATTGGTTTAATTTTGCAGCATGGCAACATCTGTTCTTTGTGGAAGAATTGCATTAAATAGTGCACAGCTTTGTGAAAGTAATGAATGCTGGCATTATTTAACTAATAATTGCTACATATTCTTTTAATATTGTTACATATCCTGTTTTATTCTCCTTCTCCCTATAACCCCACACCTTCAGAGTATATTTTTCTTCTCCCACTAACTCTTCCTGTTTTTTAAACACATCAGAAAAGGGATCTCTACAGATGTGACTATTAGTTTCACAACTGCACTCAAATGTCTTTCCCCACTGTTGATGGTGGAGCATTTCTTGTGTTTAATTTTCATGCATCCCATCTACCTGGCGATAATAAATTTCTTTTTTTTTTTTACTCAGTCAAGTTGAAGTGAGTAGAAAGTATAAGTGTAAAACTCATTTTAAGCAAACAAAGTTTAAAAAAATATTTACAGAACTGCCTTGATGAATGCAGTTTTACTTGACCAATATAAGAAAAGAGGCTTTGATCACATAGACACTTACTAATTTTAAAACAGAAAAATATGAATTTGCTCCTTGCTGGGCACCCCTGTTTCAATGGGTCTTGCCTCTGAGGAGAACAATTGTTTGCATGATCTATTTTACTGAACCAGAATTGCAGACTAGTGATTCTAATTTCACAGAAACTCTCTTCGAAGAAGGCACAAAGAGAAAAAGAAATTGCATTTTTAAATATTGAAGATGACAGCCACTGCTTTGATATGTCTCATTTAACAGTAAAAGTTAATAGGCGAGTACCACAGGACTCTCCTCTTCTTCAATTTACTTGAGAATTTGCCAGAATGATTGGAGAAATTCACTCTTCAGAGCTTTTTAGGGCAGCATTGTTTTGCATATTTGCTTTAACGTGGTTAGAATCCTTTGTGTGGCCTGACAGTAGAACACACATGGATTTTTTGCCAGAGTTAGTCTGTTCCCTATTCTGCTATTCCCCTTAGCTTTTGGGGATGGGTTTATGAAAACAGTGTCCTTTAAATCTGAGCTTCTCAAATTAAAGATTTTCCACAGGTTACTTATTGGTGAGGGCTCTTATTTATGACAGAGGGAAAAATTACCTTCTCACAGTGTGTTGAAGCATTTAGGTATTCCCACATGACCTGTATTTTATGACAGTTTGAAAAGCTCAGGGTTGTTTACAACTTCTCAGGACATAGTTAAATATAAATCTAGTTATGCAGGGCCATGTTCAGAAAGAATCTTTCCAGTCAAGAGGAAAACAAACAACAAGATGCCATGTCCTCTGACAATCATCTTCACTTATCACTTGAGCTTTTCTGTACTGGTCAAAAGGCTTGTCTTCCACCCCATTCTGGCATTGTTCTGCTTTGTCTGGAAGGCATCAAGCATGCCCTGCACCAGAACATAGGGGCTCTACAGGCCGGCACTTTGTGCCGTCCTGTAGGTGCAGTGAGGGTGAAGTGTCCGGACAATCTGAGCCCTCACCGTGCTGCCTGGGTGCCATCTTGGCACATGCCCATTTACACAACTCGTTGTGCGTAGTTCCCAAACATAATTGCACACAAGGGATATCATCATGGTGTGTGAGCGTGCCTATGGCACCCCTTACAGGACTCAAAAAGAACCCATCTAGAAGCGGGTTCTTTTTGGTCCCTCCAGAGGCCACGGCGTGTGGTTGCCGGGGCAGGTTGGAGCAGCTACAGGGCCACAATACTCTGAGTTGCCCCTACAGTATTCTGGCCAGTGCAGACAAGGCCTTCATGACATAAAACTGATTTGTATCCATGTGCAAGATTAGGTCTACAATATTAAGCATTGCTGATTGTGTCTCCACTTTATGATATACTTGACACACTTTTCTCCTTGTGTGACAAGATTGAGAGCACAACTACTTATCACATTTAACAAAGGAAAAAAACTGGATGATGATACACACACACACACACACACACACACAAAAAGAATGGGAGAGTTGACCCTATTATGATGAGATGCATGTTGGAATGAAATCTCAGTAATTCAAAACTAAGTAGTCAGTGTTACATTGGCATCATGTGAGACAGTGATGTTACTAGAGTTGGTGTCACCCAGGGTGTGTGTGTGGGAGGGCAGGTCAGACTGCTCCCCCAAGGCTTCAGAGCCCCATGTGGCAGCTGTTGCATGGGTCTCTGAAGGCCATTACTGAGGAAGGCTGCAGTGTGGCCTCTGGAGTCTGGTGCAGTTGCTGGGTAAGTGGGAAGGCACCCCTTCTCATTTGCCCAGTAGCTGTGCCAGTCCCTCCAATTCTATCACCACACTGGGCGATGCCTCCCCCCCCCCCCCCCCGGCGTGTCACCTGGTGTGCTCCACAACCACTCCAGTGACACCATTGATGTGAGACTTGAACAGATCACTCTCCACACAGTTTAAATATTTCTTCAGTGGCAACTCTATGGCCACAAGGAATAAGCATAAATAAGTAGCAATAATAATACATAAATTACTGACTTAAGGATGGTCCACCAAGACCATCTAGGCAAAACTGTTGTATCTCATTAATGATAACCTCTTCCCCTACATCTTGAATTCAATAAGACATGCACCAGCTGAACTGCAACACAAAAATGGAGAGACACAATACTTTTGAAGCAGAGTTCCATCCAGGATGGTTTAGTACTGAATACTCATGAATTTGTGGCAAATCTTCATATAAGCAGATTACAATGCCGCAGTGTGTGTATTAGTGTACCAATATCATTGTTGATGTGAAGGTTTCCTTAAGGGACACCATTCTGGAGTGGGGGCATGGGGGATGCCATGGAATAGTCCTTGCAATTTGATTTTGTGTGTGTGTGATTCAGTTGTCCCACTGTTTGTCAAAAGTTCCAGTCTGACAACAGTTCCCAAATTTTTCAACAACATCCAAGCTGCAGAAGCATGATTTTGTGATGTACAGGGGTTGGTGTACAAATGTTGAGTGCATTGAGAGTTTTAAAACAAGTTCTCTGGAAACGACAAAGGTACTATTAATTGAAATATGGCTGATTTATATTTTAGCAAAAATATATTATTCTGACTTGAAGGTAGCACTAGTTCATTGTATGTCATCACTTTATCTGTATCCCCTTGATTACTTTTCCTGCCCCTTCTGTTTTCTAATTAAAGGTCATTAACATTCTGGATATCAGAAGCTTGAGGAACTAAAGTATAAAGGCCTGATGTCATTTCCACCTCCAACTGATGGTTTTGTTAAGCTATGGCCAGTTTGGCAAATTCTCTGCAAGTTTAATATGTAAAATGTCTTTGAAAGATTTCCTTGTTTGCAAGAAGAGATGCTATGCAAATCATTCCAGTTTGCAACATACTTGCAGAACATGCACAAAAGTCGATTGTACAAGGCCCTCGTTTTTCTTCTTTTCCTAGTTCTTGAGCATTTAGATGACCTTTAATCCACAAAAATGAATATATTAAAAAGGTGAATTATAATGCACTTTAATGTCATTCTGAATCAATATCCAAAGACATTTAAACTTATTTAAACCCATTTTTCTCCATTAACATTTCCAGGTGGGTAGCAATGTTATCTGCTGTAGCCAAAAGGACAGCCTTGTGGCACCTTAAAGGCTAACATGGGTTTTTGGCATATGCTTTCATAGACTGCCATGCCACTTAACAGTCCACAAAATATTATAGTGAACAGAAATCATTTAGTGCCACAAGATCCTCCCGCAACTACAAGTTAAGTATCCCTTATCCAGAATTCCAAATTCCAAAATACTCCAAAACCCAAAATTATCCACATGGTGGCTGAGATGGTGAAACTTTTAGCTTCTGATGGTTCAGTGTGCACAAACATTGTTTCATGCACAAAAGTATTAAAAACATTATGTATAAAATTACCTTCAGGCTATGTTTATAAGGTGTATACAAAACATAAATGAATTTCATGTTTAGACTTGGTCCCATCTCTAAGATATTTCATTATGTATATGCAAATATTCCAAAATCTAAAAAAAAAATTAAAATTAAATAAAATCTGAAATCCAAAACAGTTCTAGTCTCAATTATTTCAAATAAGGGAGACTCAACCTATAGAATAATTGTGGGATTATATGTTATTGTTGTTTTTAATTTTTGTTAGCCTTTAAAGTATAAAGGAAATAAAAATAAGAAGAAAAAAGAAAGAACATAGGTAGAAGTATACAGGTTATGTACATAGGCACGGCACATACTTTAATTTAAGCTGACCAAACTGTATGTTCACAAATATATTATCTTGTTAATGAATATAAAAATGGATGTTCATGTATAGTTAAAGCAATTAAGATCTTCTAACCAGTGAACAATGGCTGGTGGATGTTTATTTCTTGAAGTACAAGTCTTTCAGCAACAGTAAAGGCATGCAGTCTAACCATACTGATGATAAGTTAAAATCCAAGTAGTAATAGTTGTAGTAATGCTACTACTAATAAAAATGGATGTTCATGTATATTTAAAGCAATTAAGATCTTCTAACCAGTGAACAATGGCTGGTAAATGAGAGTCATCATTGGCAGTCCCAGCAACTGGTGAGGCGCCCTCCCTCCATTCCAACTGCCACTGCTGTGGACCCTGAGGTAGAGAAGAGCATAAAACACCCCAGTGAACTTGTGAGCTATACTGGCGGTGGTATAATAGCCACCGGCAGGGCCTCCCATGCCAGACAGGTCATAACTGAAAGGTCTGACCAAGAGCGGCAAAGGGCAGGATGGGCTCTCTAGCCTTATGGCAACCAGGAGAAGGAAAACTCTAATCCCAAACCTGGGCAGATGATGCTCGTCTAACCCTGTAAGGTCAACCATCTAAGAGAAGGTAACTCTAATCAAACCTACAACCCAAGGACCTCACTGCCATCGTCCATGCTTGTCAAGGCCTCAGCAGTCAAACCTCTGGTTTAAAGGGTGAGGCCAGTTCTGTGCACGCTGCACTCCACCAGAAAAATCCATTGCACAGGCTCAAAGGATACATCCAATCCCCGAAAAAGCCCTGTAGCGATAGGTGAGGAACGAAACGACAGGTGTAAAGATGCACTGGAAGATGCAGCCCCAACCCTGCATGCAGGTGATTCAGGACTTTGGTCGAACAAAGACAAAGAAACAAAGGCATACAGCGGCCTCCAAAGGTGCAAATAGACTGACACTTGCATGCAGGAACATCAGAACCATGCAAGAGTCTGCAGATAGTGGACGTCCTGAGCATCGTTCTGCTCTAATAGCCCATGAACTGTCACGACTTAACACTGACATCGCTGCTCTTAGTGAAGTTCATCTCCACGAGGAAGGCAGCCTTAAAGAACAGGGTGCTGACTAAACACTCTACTGGTTTGGCAAACCCAAAACTGAAAAACATCTTTCAGGTGTAGGCTTTATGATCAAAAACTCCATTGCCTCCAAACTCGAAACCTTGCCAACAGGACACTCTGATCGCATTATCTCCTTACGCCTCCCACATGTTGTTCTTTTCAGTATATATGCCCCAACTATGCAAGCCGACCCTGTGGAGGACAAATTCTACTCAGACCTACGCCACCTCATACAAAAAGTCCCTGCAGAAGATAAAATCATCATCCTTGGTGACTTCAATGCCAGAGTAGGAAAGAACTTCAAAGTCTGGAAAGGTGTTTTAGGCAAGCATGGTGTTGGAAACTGTAATGATAACCATCGCCTTCTGCTAGAGTTCTGTGCAGAACAGCAGCTGACTATTACAAACACCATCTTTCAGCAGAAAGATAGCTTGAAGACAACCTGGATGCATCCCCGATCCAAACACTGGCACCTCATTGACTACGTTCTAGTGCGCCAGAGAAATATTCGGAATGTCCATAATACTCGAGTGATGCCCAGTGCAGAATGTCAAACAGGTCATGGCCTTGTAAGATATAAACTAAACCTTTATCTTAAGCTCAAACCTAAGAGGGGTGGCATCTTAAAGAGGAGACTCCAAGTCAACAATCTTCAACAAGCTGCCATGAGAGACAACTTCCAGGCAAATTTGCTAACAAAACTTGAAGACCCCCCCTACAGATTCTTCTCCTACAGTGCTTTGGCAACATATCAAAAACAGCATCCTGCAGTCTGCGGAAGAATCCTTAGGGTTCTCCCTCAAGAAAAACCAAGACTGGTTTGATGAAAACAACCATGAGATCCAAGAGCTCTTGGCAAAGAAGAGAACTGCTCACCAGGCACACCTCGCCCAACCATCCTGCCATGTAAAAAAGCAGCCTTCCGCCTCACATGTATTAAACTTCAACAAAAACTCTGAGACCTTCAGAACAAGTGGTGGACCAATTTAGCAGCAAAGACACAACGTTGTGCAGATTTGGGTGATCCCAGAAGATTTTACGAAGCTCTTAAAGCAGTGTTTGGACCTACTTATCAGGTCCAAAGCTCCTTATACAGTTCAGATGGTCAGATAAAGCCTCCATTTTGAACCAATGGGCTGAACACTTTCAAAGTCTCTTCAGTGCCAACCGAGTAGTCCAAAGCTCAGCTATTCAACATACGACACAACAACCAATGAAAAAGGAACTGGACATAGCTCCCACTTTGGAAGAGACCTTTAAGGTCATACAGCAGATGAAAAATGGCAAGGCTGGCGGGATTGATGGAATGCCACCTGAAATTTGGAAATATGGAGGTCATGTATTCCATGCAACTCCATGAGCTCCTTGTGAGTTGCTGGGAAAAAGGCGAACTGCCATCAGATCTCCGAGATGCAGTCATCATCACCCTGTATAAGAAAAAAGGAGCAAAATCCAATTGCTCAAACTATTGAGGTATAACACTGCTCTCCATTGCTGGAAAAATCCTTGCAAGGATACTCCTGAACAGATTAGTTCCTGCCATTGCAGAAGAACTTCTCCCTGAAAGCAAATGCGGCTTTAGAGCTAATAGGAGCACTACAGACATGGTATTTGCCCTTAGACAACTGCAAGAGAAATGTATAGAGCAGAACAAAGGACTCTATGTAACATTTGTCGACCTCACCAAAGCCTTTGACACTGTGAGTAGAAAAGGTCTGTGGCAGATCCTGGAATGACTAGGATGTCCCCCTAAATTTCTTAAAAGGATTATCTTGCTACATGAAGGCCAGCACGGTCAAGTCAGATATGGTGATGCTCTTTCAGAGCCCTTTCTAATAACTAACAGAGTGAAACAAGGTTGTGTTCTCGCTCCAACTCTATTTACATGATGCTCCAAAGGGCTACGGTAGATCTTGAAGAAGACGGCATTTATATACGCTACCGTACTGATGGTAGCCTGTTTAACAAGCTGTCTGAGGGCTCGCACCAAGACTCTAAACTATTTAGTCCGTGAGCTGCTTTGATGATGCTGCCCTTGTGACTCATACAGAAGCAGCTCTGCAGCACCTAACATCCTGCTTTGCAACAGCTGCAGAGCTCTTTGGACTGGAAGTCAGTCTGAAGAAAACGGAAGTTCTCTACCAGCCTGCACCTCAGGAAGAACACTACCATCCTCACATCACTGTAGGCAAATCTGTGCTTAAGTCCATTCAGCAGTTCACCTACCTGGGAAGCAACATCTCCTCAGACGCCAAGATTGATAAAGAGATGGATCACAGACTGGCAAAGGCATATAGTGCATTCGGAAGGCTTCACAAAAGAGTCTGGAGTAACAAACACTTGAGACAAAGCAAAAAAATAAGTGTGTATAGAGCCATTGTATGTCTATTCTCCTTTACAGGTCTGAAACATGGGTCACCTATCATCAACACCTACGAGTCCTCGAACGCTTTCATCAGCGCTGTTTACGCACAATTCTAAATATACACTGTACTGACTATGTGATGAATGTTGCTGTCCTTGAGCAAGCAGGGATCACCAGCATTGAGGCTGTGCTATTGAGAACGCAGCTGTGTTGGGCAGGACACGTTTCTAGGATGGAGGATCATCGCCTCCCAAAAATAATATTCTACAGTGAACTCGCCACAGGTCAGCGTAAGATGGGCCCCCCAAAGAAGAGATACGAGGACTCCCTGAAACAACACCTCAGGCTTGGCCAAATCGATCACCAACAATGGTCTGCCCTGGCCTTGCATCGGGAGGCATGGAGACGCACTATCCATGATGCTGCAACTTTTTTCGAAAACTCACACCAAACGAGTCTCAAAGATAAACTTTTAAATACTCTGATTTATACTTATTCACCTTTTCATCTGTTAACTACAAATTTGTGTAATCCTTTGTAATAATATTTTATTGTAATTAAATAATTTGTATGGCTAAATGCACCTTGCCACTTGAAATAGAAGACCAATGAACAATAGCTGTTGACTTTCCCTTAATAATTATATTCCTGGTCCTGGTACAGAGCTCCATATCTGCTTTGGGGTACACATGGATCTCCACCTTGGAAAATCTTTTAAATATTTTTCTAATTTAGCTTTCAAAAAATAGGAGAAAGTTTGTACACTTCTTCAAGTAACCATAAGAAAAACGTGCTTTAAGATTTCTAGGCTATTTTTTTTCTTGCTTAGCAAATGCCTTACCTTTCAAAAATGTTCGCAATTGGAGTGTGTGCATGCACAGGGAAAGAAGATAAAGGCTTTAATGAAAAATTTCATTAGAAGTGCTGGATCATAAACAGACAAGCCTTTCAAAACATTGAGAGTATAATTAAAGGTCTTGCAGAGAAAGTGTGGTATAGTGATGTGTTTGACTATGGCTCTGGAGACCAGGGTTTGAATCCTGGCTCAGCCATGTAAATCCAATGGGTGACTTTAGGCAAGTTGCATTCTCTCAGCATTCGTGGATGGCAATGGCAACCCCCCTCTGAACAAATCTTGCCAATAAAACCTTGTGATAGATTCACCTTAGTGTCTCCATAAATGGGAAATAACTTGAAGTCACCCAACAAAAACAACAAGAGCACCTAAGTGGAGTAAAAAGATGGCTGAAGAAGCTAAAGATTATGTGGGAAAATAATGGTCAACAGATAGAAAAGCTGAGAATGAAGTAAGAGGGCTCAAGGAAAGACCTATAGATGCTTTGAATAGACAAAGAAGAAGAAATCTAAGAATAAGAAAGTATTGAAATTAAAAAAAATGCAGGGTTTGGCTGGTTTGCAGACCATGCACTATTGTATATAAATATTGAAGGATCAAGTGTTAAGAGATTTAAAAGTGGATTTTTGATCCTATAATTATTTTGAAGGAGGAGATTAAGCAACAGATCAGTGAGAAAATTAAAAGTTATGAAGAAATGGGATAGATTAAAGTGGATATCAGGAAATAAAAAAGTAAGATCATCTAAGGCATTGTTATATGATACATTAGCAAAGCACAATAATGGAGCCTCCCTCAATACATGCCCCCTTCATCCCCCCCACACACCCCTGTTGGGCAGTCTGGTTTGTGTATGTGGTAACTGCATCCATAGCATTATTAGGATCATGTTTCTGCTTTGCTGCAGTCTCACATTGGAGCTGGGCTGTTCATATGATGGTTTGATGATGCACATTTTGTGCCTTGAGTCACTCTCTCTCAACCTCAAAGGATGGCTCAGAGTATCACATCTTCTCTTTGCTCCAGATTTTAGCCCTGGAGTACAGTTTCATTTTGCTTTTTAGTTTTACCTCCTGCGTCATCTAAACACCCAGCCGCCAGTGTGGCTGACCCCTAAGAAAATAGAAGAAAATTGCATTTTTCCTGACATATCCAGAGGTTCCCCACTGATGTATTTATATAGTTAAGAAGCTACTGATCTGGATCAGAGCCAGTCACTAGCAGTAAGTGTGGGGATGTTCATCAGAATTCATCAGAACCATTTGAACTATGGCACCACACCTTTGTTTCAATGTTTCACACTCAGGTCTTGATATGAAAAATTTCCCTAATGGACTCCATTCCAACCAGTGTTCTCCTTTGCTCTACTAAGGCACATTGTTTGGCATAAAGGGGCTGTATTAGACCACCCCTAAGGACCGGCCTGCAGCCACCCCTTTTAGCACCAGATGGGTTCTGAGCAACTGCATGCCGTGGTCCCAATCTGGCTTTTGTGCTGTGGAAAGGGCGCCATAGCTGCTGGTGCCTCAGCTTTTCTGTGCTCCTTTGGTGCTGCATTATCTAAACACACCACCAGAGGAGTGGCATTACACCACCCGGCATGTGGTGTGGCATGCGGCATCATGCTGGCATGGGGGCTGGGCCAGGCCATGCGTCATGTGGACACCATACCCCCACTCCACCCAATGGCTAGTCTGTACAGCCCCTAAATCTCCTTATTTTCACTGTGAGCTCAATGCAGTCCCCATCCAACTGATTTCAATGACAAAACTCCCATTGAGAAAGGATCTTTATTTCCTCCTTACCTTGTTAATTTTAGTAATTTCTAAAAATGATCCTCCCTTGCCACTGTCTCTAGAGATATGTGACCAATAAATCACATTCAATTTGCTTTATGCAGAAAGTCTCATAATTACTTCCTGGGTCCATTTTCATTTCACTTGCTTCTCTCCCATAGTTAACAGGTCCTCGTGTCACAGTGAATTTGGCTTCAGTGGTTGAATAATCTCCCTGAAGCAAACTGTCATGCACTGTAAAAACTAATCTTTGTGAGATGATGTAATGGCTGGGGGTCCTCTAGATAAGCTCAATTTTGGTGTCCCTGTTGTTTTGTCCCAAAGCATAGGCACATAAAGAGGATTAAGAGAAAAATTGGATAAAAGACTAAAAATCCAGCTTTTCATTTCTCTCCCCCACTCCATGCTCTCCAAATAACAATGGAAGGTTAGCATTAGTCTGCCATATAGAGAACACAACTGTGCTTTTCCTTCACTCACCTTTGTATGAAGTCTTTTTCACTGTGCAGAACTGCAGTGCCCTCTTAGCAGTTGTCCTATTAAACACAAATTCATTTCTCACATAAGGGCACACAATTCCAAATATCCTCCTGAGCCATATAAAGCTTCAGGGAGCGCTTTGTTCTGAACTCCACAATGTTATAGGTCAGGGGCTAGAGATTTTCTCCAGTGTCAGTGGGCACATTTCATAAGCATGCAAGAATTAGATGCAAGTGATAGTGGGTTGATTCACTTATCCTTCATGCTGGCATTTGCAACACCAATAGTCTTTTCTTCCTGGGTAAATGTTTTAGTGGGTACCTATTTTGGCAATGCAAAAATTTAAAACAAATCCAAAGTACAACATGAAACATACTGTGATACCTTAATTAATAAACCAAAAGGCTCACAGTACATTGTGCTAGAATTCAAAGGCTCAGATGGTAAAAATCATTTAGGGGAAGAAGGTGACAGTATCAACATGTGGCTTGAAATATTTCCTTATGTGTTATTTGAGATGGTGTTAAGGAATAAATTTATGCAGAGAGGCTACACCACCTATCTTTAAGGGTGCTTTAAAAATGTAAAAGAAAGTTTCCTTTAAGGAGAAGGTAGACTGCAGGAAAATGCATCAATTGTCCTGTGTTGGCCGTGGAAAAAGAAAATGATAAACAGTGTAGTAGAGTCTCCCTTCTTAGAGGTCTTCAGACAGAGGCTGGATGGCCATCTGTTGGGGATGCTTTGATTGTGATTTCCTGTATGGCAGGGGGTTGGACTGGATGGCCCTTGTGGTCTCTTCCAACTCTACGATTCTATGATTCTATGATTCTAGGCAAACCAAAAAGCAGACACCGCTACAAAATAATGTTGTTTTAGTCTCTTACTTTTAAAACCTTTTCCAGAGTTTTATCCTTCAGCAAACAGGCAAAACAAAAGATGCAGCACAAACAAACCACATTGCTAAAAGAGATGACAGGATCTTTACAACAGGCAATCGTGGTGGTATTAGCTTTTATCCTCTGCAGTGTGTATATAAATCACTGGCAAATGGGCTCTCCCTTAGATTCAGGATCTGTTGTTTTATTCCTTCCCAGGAGCAAGTGTTTATCCACCAAATCATCAATGTGTCAGCCATAGTTTATGCTTATAGTCCATAGAAGTTGCTGCTGCGTCTCGCCCTAGCAACACCATTAGAACACTCTGAAGCTACAATGTATCTTACAATGACAGTGGGATTCTCCAAAAGAGGAATTCAAAACATGACCCCTGTGGTAGACATTGCTGGAATAGAACTAATAAAAGTTTTTATTCCATTGGAGCTTGTACAAAGATCATGATTTCATCACCACCCCATAGAGATTGCTTAACAATGCTAGGCTGTTGTTGTTGTGTGCCTTCAGCTGTATACAATTTATGGTGACCCTACAGCAATGCTATGGAGTGTTTTTAGCAAAATTTCTACAGAGGAGGTTTGCCATTGCCTTGCCCTGAGGCTGAGGCCAAGGGGGGAATAAAGCCCTGGTCTCCAGAATCGCAGTCCAACACTCAAACTACTATGCCATGCTGGGCCTCTAGGCTCCCATATGCCCAATTAATTTTTGCAGTGAAGTAAATGGACTGCCCCTCCACCCCCGCTTTTGTTGCCATTTGACCCCAGTGTTTTCTCATGTTTTTATTTACTTGCTCATTAGTGGTAAGGTCCATGCTTCTGATCAAGTGGACTAAGGGGCTGTACAGACCACCCCTTTTTGCTCCAGATCGTGGCTGCAGCAACTACATGCCATGCCCCCAATCCAGCTTTTCAAAGATGCAAAAAGGAGACGCAAAAAGTGACTCCTTTTTGCCCCCTCAAAAGGGCATCATAGCCGCATTGCAGCAGCTATGTGGCACTCCTTTGGTGCTGTGTCATTTGGAGGAGCGGTGCGTGGTGTCATGGCACCCTGGGGGTGGAGTCAGGGCATGCATCATCTATATACAACGCCCCGACTCTGCCTCTAGGTTGGCCTTAATGACCAGTCTGAAGAGGGCCTAAGTCCACAATTGTTTATGTCATTAAAAAGTCAGCATGTTGGAGCTTCTGTGTGAGGAAGAATGAGTGAAATGTTCACACCCAGCAGTCATAAGTGTTCTTGCATGTTCCTGCATGTTGATCAACCCATAACCAAATAGCTGGTTCACTGCCTCTCTTCCTTTTCCACATGAGACTCCCAATACTATACCTTGGCTCTCTCATTAATCAAAATGGAGACTGTAGTCAAGACATAAGAAAATGAAGGTTTGAAAGTGCAGTTATGAAAGAACGCGGGTTATAGACCGCCGCTTTGAGGCGGTCTGCCGCCGCCGTTTGCTCCGTAAGGGAGCCGTCGCAGCCCCACCGCACAGCTCCCTTACGGAGCAAAAAAGAAGCTCCAAAATGGAGCTTCTTCTTGCGGCGCCCTAATGACGTCGTGAGGCGCCAGGGGCGCATTCGCGACATCATTAGCGCCGCGACACATTCGGACGCACAGCGTCCGATACGTAAAGATGGAGGCGCCCATATGAACAGGGCGCCGCCATCTTGTACGTATTCTATACGTACTAGTGTTAGGGGGGTGCGGAAGCACCGCCCCTTCCTAACCCTAGTACGTATAGAATATGTACTAAATGGCGGTCTGTAACCTGCCATAATTAAATACAGCGCACCCTTGCCATACATGGCTTTAACCTTACGTGGAAGGCAAGCCCTAGAAGCAATAATGGTACGTGTGCCATGTTCCACACAGGAGTGCGTGGCCATTGTTTTAAATGGGCTTGAGCATACACATTTTCTTTTATGTTGGGGGGAGAGTCCAGAATGGATCCCCCGCATATGGGAAGGGCCCACTGTACCAAAATCATCCAGGAAAATAAGATTTCCAGGTTCTGTGTGTGGTTGTGGAAGCTGAAACAGTGAAGAATGCTGACAGGAAGAAAATCAACTCATTTGAAATGTGGCCCTGGGGAAAGGCTTTACAGATATCATAGGTTGCTAAAATTAATGGAATGGGTCTTAGAACAAATCAAGCTTGATCCTCACTAGAAGGGAAGATGACTGAGGCTATCATAATTTGGACATATTGGCCCGTTCCGCACGGGCCTTTGCGACACCCCCATCACGTGCTAGGGGTTGGCCGAGGACCTAGCGTCCATACCGGCCTCACCCCTAGCACGTGACGGGGGCGTAAAAATGGCCACGCCCTATAAACACGGGCGCGGCCATTTTTACGTGCAAAACTGGCCCTTGTGTCTAAATAGCCTGAAGACACCTGATTCTGTCTGATCTTGGAAACTAAGCAGGGTCAGGCCTGGTTAGTACATGGATGGAGCTGTAGGCTGTATTTCTGAAGAAGAAAATGGCAAACCACCTATGAGTAATTCCTTTCCTAATAAAACCTTTTGAAATTAATGACGTTTCCATAAGTTGACAGGAAATTTGAAGGGACATATTTTACTTTTATTTTTTAACTGCTTTTATGCTTCACTGAACTGCCCTTTTGTTGATATTCTCTGTCTTTGGCAGGGGAACCCCAAAAGGAATAGGACAGAAGTGCAGTCAAGAAGTAGGCAAGTTATGGCAAATCCAAACCTGCAATCTTTCCCTTTTAATGAAAATCAGTTTTTGTTTGAGTAAATTTGATCACTCACATTTTTGTCCAGTAGACAGGTTTATGGCAATCAGATGTAAAAATCCTAATCCTAATCCACAAAAATATGTTGAACAATTTAAACTGAGACTTGATTAATGATCTGAGTAGATTACCATAGGTGATTTAAGGGTAGCCAAGGATAAAATGAAAAGCTTGGTTAAGTTAGGTTTTGGGTTTTGTTTTTTTTAAATTGATATTAGGATATTCTACAGAAGAAAATGTTACATTTGGAGCTAGTGCAGTAGCCACTTCCAGTACTCATTTTGAGATTAATGGGATTGCACCAGTGTAAGTGGCTGGTAAATCATTCCCATGTTTGTTTGATTTTAAAATTGCCTAGCACACTACTGTAAAGGTCATCTTATATTTTACTATGAAATGTATATGACTAGGAATAATGTGGTTTACAACTTCCCCATACTGGTGTAGCTATGAGTTGCTGTGATACATACCATAACTATCCCTTGCTGTAGAAAAGTTCTTGCATTGCAAATTAAGGAAACAGCCAATGCTATGTAAAGGTGGGTTGAAACTGCCCAAACTGTAGTGGCTACTCTATGCTGTAGAGTGGGCAAATCTTTCAGTTCCATTTCTGATTCAAAGTTTGCAAAACTTGGTAATTTCTTATGAGAATGTGTCAAAATGAAATTCTCACATATTCCTACTGTGCAATATGAACAATATGAATATGTTGCATGGATTCTCCATATTGCATGTAGACATTCCATACAAATGACTAAGGCCTGGTACAGATTAGAAGAAAGGGGCAGCCAGACGCATGGCCGCGACAACATTCTGCCCGAAAAAGGAGCTCCAAATGGAGCTCCTTCCCGCAATGCCGCCAAGGCACCATTTGTACCCTGCAGCGTTGCAGTGACGTGTCTTGTGTGCCACGCCATTTGGATGCATCACACAAGACATGTCATGGACATGCATGTGGTATGGATGGCGCTGTATCAAGATGGCACCGCCCATACATATTAGGCTTCAGGAGCATGCAGTTTCTACACGCTCCCGAACCCTAAAATCACAGCCGGCATGCCACAAAGCACCTGTTTGTACTGGGCCAAATAGTCCATAGTGGACTGGAGACCATGTTTGAATGGGAATCCATATGGCCATCATGATGTATATAAGGTGCTCATGGTCTTGTTTCACAATGTCATGTACTGAGGTGAGTACACCTACAGTGTAGCAAAACAAACAGTGGGGAGACCAAGCCAGTTTATGGTCCTGCAGGGGAAGTTGCCAGTCTGAAGTCACTAGAGAGAATAATCCAAGCAGCAAGGTGACGTTCAGGAAACAAGAGAGCAAGGAACATCAAATATTGAGCAAGGTTTCCAGATTCCTCCATCTCTGATTGGAGCCTGCTATTGTGGCTCTCCTTTTTCCCAACTAAGGAGGGCTCCTCCAGGTAGGACATGACATCTATCATGTAGAACAGTACTATAGTATAGAAAATCTGTTCAATTATCACTAGCCATCAGACAGATATCCCCACTTGTTTGGATTGCAGGCATGATTAGCAGTAGTTGAGATCAGCAGTCACACATATAGCAGCTTTCGAGATCAGCATCAGTATGATATGAACCACATTATTTTTAGTTAAGCTGTAACTCACAAATGCAGAATGTCCTGCTCTATAAATATTGTTGGACTTCAACTCTTATCAGTTCTTGCCCTCAAGCAGACAGACCAAAAGAGGCAATATCAGGCCACTTTGAGGGTATGGCGTTTAGATGAAACATGCCCCTGAAGTGGCCAGAAATCGCACCATGGCCACACTAAAGGGAGAAAAGCTGTACTAAAAAGAAGCTGGGGAAAAACCACTCCTTCCAGAAAATAATAATATAATAATCATACATTTTTATTTATATACCGCTTTTCCAAAGATCAAAGCAGTTTACATAGAGTTTAAAACCAATTACAAAACACATCATAAAATTGATAAAACCAAGAGCACTAAATACAATATACAATCTAAAAACAATCATTCAATCAATCAATAGGATGAGGTAGAGAGTCAATGGGATCAGAGTACACGACTTCATTTTCCAGGGGAGAAGGCTTGACAGAAGAGGAAGGTTTTAAGCCTCTTTTAAAATGTTTCCAGGGGGTGATAAGATGGAGCTCGTCGGGAAGACTATTCCAGATTTGTGAGGCCACTACTGAGAAGGCCATCTGGGAAATAATAACATATTTAGAAGGTGGAATTTCCAGCAAGTTCTTCCTGGTTGTTCTGAGTGTGCGGGGCGGATTATATGGGGAGATGCGGTCCCTCAAGTAACTCGGGCCCAAGTCATGTAGGGCTTTATAGGTAATAACCAACACCTTGTATTGTGCTCGGAAGCGAATAGGCAGCCAGTGCAGATCTTTCAGAACAGGTGTTATATGGTCAAACCTGGATGCACCGGTGACCAATATGGCTGCCATATTTTGTACTAACTGAAGCTTCCGGGCTTGGTACAAGAGTTGGCCCATGTAGAGCGCAATACAGAAATCCAAGCGAGAGGTTACCAGAGCATGTACCACCGTTTCAAGGTCCCTTTGGCCTAGGTAGGGTCGCAATTGGCGTATCAACCGAAGTTGATAGCAAGCACTTCTGACCGTCGCATCTACTTGAGATGTCAATTGCAGGGACGAATCCAGGAATACTCCTAAACTGCGAACTTCGTCCTTCAGGGGAAGTGTGACCCCATTCAGGACAGGTGGATAAACTTCCTTCCCCGGGCCTGGGGAACCTATCACCAGTACTTCCGTTTTCTCTGGATTCAAACTGAGTTTGTTTTCCCTCATCCAGCCCATTACCGACTCCAGGCAGGCATTCAGAGGAGAGATGCCATCCTTAGTCACTGCATCAGTCGGGGGCACAGAGAAACATATTTGGGTGTCATCAGCATATTGACAACACTGAGCTCTGTGTCTCCGGATGATCTCTCCCAGCGATTTCATGTAAATGTTAAAGTGGGAGACAAAATAGCTCCCTGAGGGACACCAGATGTCAGTTCCCTCTTAGAGGAGCAAATGTCCCCCAGCTGCACCATCTGGAATCTGCCCGAGAGGTAGGAACGGAACCACTGGAGCGCAGTGTCCCCGATGCCCAACTCCCTCAGGCGTTCCAAAAGGATACCGCGGTCAATAGTATCGAAAGCCACTGAGATGTCCAATAGCACCAACAAGGTCACACTGCCCCTGTCGATGCCCAGATGGAGATCATCGACTAAGGCAGGGGTAGGCAACCTTTTTGAGCCGGGGGCCGGGTTGCTGTCCCTCAGACAACTGGGGGGCCGAAACCAAAAAATAAATAAGTAAATAATTTTTAAAAAATTAAATAAATAAATAGACCGGGACAAATGTAAGACAAAATTTTCAAATGGAGGGCACTTTTTAAAAAAAAAAATGGAGGACACGCGAAAAAATTTGCTGATTTTTAAAAAAATGTTAAGATAAATGCATGTTTCTGAGGCTTCTATAGACAATTGCCCCACCATGCCCCTCGCGCAAGAGGCCAAAGGCCCCGGCGGCAATCTGCAGCAGAACTGGGCTGGGGCCGGTCCCAAGGCCTTGCCGGCCCGCATCCGGCCCGCGGGCTGCAGGTTGCCTGCCCCTGGACTAAGGTGACCATGGCAGTCTCAACTCTGTAACCCACTCTGAAGCCAGCTTGAAATGGGTCCAGATAATTGGTTTCATCCAAGACAGCTTGGATTTGGAAGGCAACTGCTCTCTCGATCACCTTACCTAAAAATGGCAATAGTGAGACCAGCCTATAGTTGTTTCTTAACAGGGGGTCCAGGGAGGGTTTTTTGAGCAACGGTCTGACTGTTGCTAATTTCAAACTAGATGGAAATTTTCCCTCCCTGAATGATGCATTAATTATATGACACAATAAAGATGTTACCACATCACCACCCTGGGCGGTCAGCCAAGAAGGACAGGGGTCGAGAGAGCACGTCGTCCTCCTAACACTTCCAAGAAGCTTGTCCATTGGTATGTACAAACTCAAAATGATCCAGTTTAATGGAGTCCACAAAAGCTCTGGACACCTCTTCTATTGTCCCTGAAGAAATGCCAGCATCGAGATCAGCCCTTATCCGAGAGATTTTATCTGCGTAGAAGTTGTTAAAGTCGTCACAGTAGGCCTTAGTTGGTTCTAAAATAGGGTTCAGGGCGGGGGAAAGCTGAGTTAGCTCCCTGACCACCCTGAACAGCTCTGCCGGACGTGACTCCGCAGACGCAATACGTGCAGCATAGAAAGAATTTTTTGCTGCACCTATTGCCACTCCATAAGACTTCAAAAGAGCTTGATGGAGTGTCTTGTCGGACAAGTGCTGGTGTCTCCGCCAGCTGCTCTCTAGACATTGCGCGGCCTGCTTCATTTCCCTGAGATCTTCCGTGTACCAAGGTTTCTTGTTCGAAGCGGGCCGGAAAGGATGCTTAGGAGCGATACTGTGTATAGCCCTGGAGAGATCATTATTCCAGATGTTAGTCAGGGCATCAACAGAGTCGCCGTCAGATCCATCCCTAAACCCCTCTAAGGCTTTTTGGAACCTTTTGGGTTCCATCAGCCTTTGAGGGTGGACCATCCTAATAGGTCCTCCACCCCCGGGGGGGATTTGGGTAGTTGCCTTAAGTCGGACCTCGACCAGGAAATGGTCCGTCCATGATAGGGCGGAGGTACTACAGACCTCTGCCCATGGATTATCCCAATCCTTACTGAAGACGACACCAAGTTTATTACCTGCACAATGCATTGGTCCTGAGACTAGTTGGGACAGGCCCATGGCCATCATGGAGGCCATGAACTCCCAAGTTGCACCTGTCAGATCTTGTGAGCCGGCCTCGAAAGGGATGTTGAGGTCCCCCAGAACAAGAAGTCTGGGAGATTCCAACACCAGTTCCGAGACCAGCTGTGTCAGCTCGACTAGGGAGTCTGTTAGCGCACGGGGTGGACGATAGACCAATAGAATCCCCAGACTGTCCTTCACCTTCAGGATCAAGTAAATACGCTCGATGAAGTCTGTCTTCTGGATGGGGTTCCTGGTTAGGGTGAGAGTATTTTTATGGACTAAGGCAACACCTCCCTCCCGTCCACGTAGCCTGGACTGCTCCTTAACAGTATACCTGGCTGGGAGAGCCTGTCCCCACACAGCAGTACTCTCGGTCCCCAGCCAGGTCTCAGTGATGCAAGCCAGGTCACAGTTCTTATCCTACAAAAGATTGTAAATGATGTGGGTCTTATTCTTGATTGACCTGGCATTGCACAGGAGCAGAGATAGGGCCTGTGGTACGATTGGACTGACCCTCGGTTCTGTTGGGTTAGCAGGGTGGATGGAAGGCAGGATAGGTATTAAATATTGATCCTGTGCGCACCTTTAACCCTGCATATAAATGCCCTGATGTGAGACTGGTCCCAGAGGAATGTTCCATGGTGTATAAATGCACTGGTGCAGGTGCGCATTTAAAAAGGATGGAGCCGGCAGTCGGGGCAGCAATGCAAAAAACCGAAAGTACAGTCCGTCCTCACCTTACGCGGGGGATCCGTTCCGGATCCCTCCGCATAAGGCGAATTCCGCCTATGCTCGAGCCCCATTGGAAACAATGGGGATCGTGCGCGGCGGCGTGGGCACGCGCGGGGCACAACGGGCACGCGCGCCCATTCAATTGAATGGGACGCGCCGCCCCTTCCGCCCTGTGCGCGCCCCGCGGCTTGAGCGCGTATGCTCAAGGCCGCGTATGGCGCGCCTGTGTATGGCACGGGCGCGCTGTATGACACCTCCAATGGTTATAAGTACAACATATACAAACCAGACAGTCCAAGACTGGGGTGAAGGGGGTATGTAGGGAGGCAGGATTGTGATTGTGCATTGCCAGTGTTTTACTGGGCACACTTCTGCTCCGATACCCAGTAGAGAGCCACAAGTGCAACTGTGTGCATGATCAAAGAGGGCAGCCATCCAATGAGATGGCATCTAAGCAGGAGGCAGTCACCGGCAATGTGTTCCTGTGAATGGATGGTGGAGATAAAAGTTTTAAAAAAGCATTGCGGCTTAAGACCACACCATGTGATCATGGTGTTAAAAGTGGGAGGTGTTAGTCAACGGGGCCTTGGCCCACTCTCAGAAGAAGCTGCTTTGGGCTGCTCTTTCATGCCCATCTTCTTGACCTCTTAGCCAGCCTATTAAATATCTGGAAGGCTACATGTTCCCCAATTCTGCTGAAACTGATTGTCTTCCTTTCATTTCAAGTGATGAAAGTACAGTGTGACCCTTGTGACATGATCTCTAATCTATTTATAATATGATTAGAATTTGGATTGGAACGGGAAGCAGTTCATTTTCTTTTGATGTTTAAGAGGGAGCACTTAAGTATCTTTGTATGAGAAGATATTATGTAGTTCCCATGTGGGTACAGCTCACATGTCTCGCCATGGAGTAGTTGTGCAAACCTTGCCTCTTGCACTTTTTCTTCAGGAGATTAGGCAGCAAGGAATGAATGTTTCTGTCAACTCTGTTTATAGATTTGACAACACACTAAATGGAAAAAACTTGTTTTCTTCATAGGCTCTTTGGTGATCATTGGATACTAGTATTATTTTCTGTATCGTCGTGTTGAAGTTGCAAATTAATAATGTTTAATCCTGTAATAAATAAAATTAGTTAAGAACAAATATAGATATTTGCATTAAATATATTGGGCTTCAACCTGAATATGCATTAGTTTTATATGTAAGCTACTCTGAGAGGAGCATGATATAGATATTTTAATAATTGTTTTTAAAAAAATTATTCGAGCTATCATTATGTCCTTTGAATCTTTAACAGAGTACTGCTATAACTGTGTGCAGACTTTATTGTGTATTTCTTCTGCTTTGGCTAGGATTTTACACTCCAGATGCAAAGAAAATCACAGGTGACTACTGACACCTCAAGCAAGCTGTCAATTCTTCAGGAATTCAGTATCATCTTTCATAATAACCTGGGATGACCCTGACAGGCTTTCAACTCACATGCCCCAAACAGTGCTGTGCCCTTATTGTCAAATAGCTTCCATCTAGAATAGCTTAGACTTCTTTAGATCCTGATGGAAGTCTAAAGGGCAAACTACAGGATGGCATGCTTGATCATTTGGGCCTGAATGTCTTTGATACTAGATTTGTGACTCCTTTCTTTTTCATGATAAATGTTCTCTTTTGGCATTTATTCTGCTGAGAAAGGGCAACAAATCTCTAGTATTTTGAAATGTAAAGGAGGAAAATCTGGATAAATATTACAACATATACTGTAATAGCTTTCTTTCCATTGCATTGTTTATGTGTTTAAAAAAACACCCTACAGCTATTTAGAAAGGCAAATTGTATCGCTTGCAATATACAAATATGTACTAGGATCACCTTCCAAATGTAACTCTGAATGCCCATGTGCATGTAGCCTCTGTGCAGATATGAATATACACTTGCCCATTGGAACTCACAGGTGATCTGTTCCGGACGTCCCCCCCCCCCCCCCCCCGCCAGTTCCAAATCTTGCACATATTCAAGCCCTGTAGGCTTGAATGGAGCACATGCATGTGGGGCACACATCATGGGAGTGCACCCCATTGAGGTTAATGGTGGCTGCCACTCCACAGATTTTCAAGTCCGTGGATCTGAAGTCAGTGGGTATGGAGGGGCGACTGTATATTGAATCTGTGTCCATCTGTCTCAATTCATGAAGCATATCTAATTGCAGGATTAGCTTGCATTAGCTGGGCAAGTTATGCGTATGTTGTTATCTCTTTTAATGGAATGGGTACACATATGTAGTACATCACATTTGTATGTTGCAACACCACAGTCTTGAGATTAGTCTTAGAGACAGAGACTGGTTTGCTGACTCCAGCAGTTTCTGTCATTGTTCAAAGAATGGCGTATCCCTTTGGCCTCTAGAGGCAGCCTCATCATGCTTCCTCATGCAGTCAACTGTTCTGTTTATATTTGTGTGACTAAACTAAATGGTAGGCTGTGTCTCAAAGTCGATTTGTTTTTAAGTGGGTCTAGTAGTGCAGTCTCATACCAAGGTTTCTGCATGGGCATACATGTGCACAGGTGTGGCCATTTTACCGTACATGCTTACATAAAGTAAATGAGATTAAGCTATCAAAATTTTGGTGGCACAAATAGGAAGATGGACCATTTATTGCTATATAATTGTCAACTAATAAGGCTATGTAACTAATAATCTGCAACCTGTCGCTGAAGACAGGCCATTGACATATTTTTAACCACATGCACATGCACTCCCATGCATGTGCATGTGCAAACACACACACAGACACACAGACAGAGATTCCTTGTTTTATATCTCCTAGAATTCTGTCTCCATATTGCCCTGGAGGAAGGGTATTCAGCTATGAATTCCCTGGAGACAAGATTAAAACTATTCCAAGGACAACTCTGGTAGAAATGTCTCCAAAAACTGACCTGTTCCCTAAAAAAAACAAAACCAAAACCAAATAAAACTCAAAAAACAAAACAACCCCCCCCCCCCTCATCTTCACAGTCTACCATTTTGTTAAGGCACACAAATATAAACATGCACACTCACTGACACACAAAGAAATGTTACTTCAAGTTTCAGGGAGGTAAAATTCAGCTTAATTTATCTCCCTCCCCTGATACATTGTTTATATTTTGTTATTTTGAAATCTGGATATATATAATGTGGATTAAGCATTACCTACTGTAGAAAATTGAGTACTATAGAGATGTTATTGATTTTCTTCCTTTAGCATGCTGTAAATGAATAATTGTGAGTGGAAGTCTAAACAAAACGATGAAGCAGAACAGACATTGGAAGAATTAATACAGTATTTGCTTCTCCTGAGACTGAGGAGGGGAGATGCTCGAATGGGAATAGAGAAAATGAGAGTGGTAAGAAAGAAATCTGAACAATTGCATATACTGCCAGAGATAATGTCAGATAAGGGCAAATGGAGAAAAACAGACAGGTGATTGGGTCAAGGCAATGAAGGATAACAAAGCAACAAGAACACAAAGTGCAAAACGCAGATGAGCTCAAGGCCCAAGAAGAAGATTCTCAGGAGACCTATGGCTAATTTAGTAGATAAGATTTAGACTTTGTGCAGCTTTGCTTGTTATAAAAAGAAACTGGCAACAAAAGACCACAATTTCTCAGGTTTTTGTCTCTTGAGAAGCAAAAGTTGAGCAAAGAGGAGGAAGCAGTTGTCAATTAGAATGCCACTGAGGAGAGTATGCTAGACTTATCCATACCAGCTTGAAAGCAGAACTCAGAGGGACTTGTTTCTAAGTTAATGTGTATAAAATCAGGATGTTAAAGGACATAAATCTGGTAGCAAACCTCACCTGTAAGGCTGCATTAATTAGCATATGTCCTGGAAATGAAGGATGCAGTCATACTCATTAGGGAAAGTCGAGGAATACTCTCATGATATTTTTAAAAACTTAGAATTTTATTATGGTATAATAATATACACATACATGCATACACATAATTTAAAAGGCAGGCACTTTGGTCAGAAGGAAATGAGATGCCCAAATTATGAGCTGTAAACATTGCATCAAAGCTCAAATGTACATAATATAATTACACAGACCATTCACATAAAAGTTTTGGGAGGAGTTTGATGATGCCAGAAATATCTGATATTGTGATCCCAGTTCAGATCTATAGTAGAATTTTTTTAAAACTCACAGTCTTGATTCAGGCTCATAGTGATACAGCTGAACTTCTTGGTAAACTGTGATTTAGCAGTGTCAGGCCAGAGTCTTCCTTTGAAGCGTGTTTGGTCAAGATGGTGGCTCTTTAAAGCTAGTAAAACTGTACACACTGTGTCTGTGTGTG
Organism: Sceloporus undulatus; assembly: GCF_019175285.1. Classification (NCBI taxonomy): domain Eukaryota; kingdom Metazoa; phylum Chordata; class Lepidosauria; order Squamata; family Phrynosomatidae; genus Sceloporus; species Sceloporus undulatus. Next base: position 64,299,582 of record NC_056524.1, on the reverse strand, counting down.
TGTGAGAGAGAGTCCCCTTTCTGATGTCAGATTTGTATCCCCATTTGTTGTTTTGTGTAAACAGAAGAGACTGATCATATTGCCCTATGAAGAATGCAGAAGGATGTTGATGGTCAATAAAACAAATACTGTAATATATTGGCAGATGAGCATAATATTAAGTTTGTTCATCTGTGTTTTTTTTAATCACTGCAGTATTTTCATATTTCTGCTCCCATTCATGTTTTCAATGGTGGGCAAGTTATTAATGCTGTTTGCTTCTCTGGAAGTACCTTCCTGCTCTGCTTCCCTATCTAAGGACAGGATAGGAATAGGACATGATCATTCCTCAGACTACATGCTTGTGAAAAATGTTCCAAAGTATTGTCAAGGACCTAGTTAGGCCAAGCCTGCACAATTGCATGTGACCAGTTACATCAAATCCAAACTAGGAGCATGTTAAGAGTAACTAATGCAATGGTTAATGCTTGGTAGTATTCAATTTCTAAGGTTCTCTATTACTCCTGCACAGTAGGTACCAAGGAAGAAGATCAGGAGATACATTTTGGGACAGTAGTTTTAATAAATGGAAGCCTGGTCAATTGAGTAAGTAAGTTTTTTGAGGAACTATAGAAAAAGGAGAATGAAATGGGTATTGCTTTTATATGTCTATACATTCACTAACTTCATCTCTTCCCACTTACTGAGTAACAAGAGGAATAAGCTAAGTCTTCTCTTTATACTAGCTTGAAATGACTGACAAAACACTTTAGGCACATCATAATAAGGAGAATGAATCTGGAATTACTTTATAGAAGTCTGCATTTACATATATTTTTATTCAATTTCTTTACAGTAAGAGAAATGTGCTGGGAACTCTTTTATACATTTACTGAAAGTTGTATTTAGGATTTGTGTATGCAGCACACTGCATATTCACTGCAAAAGGCTCTGGGGGCCAACTTTACATTGAATTCCACCCAAGACTCTACCTAAATTAGGTACAGAGGAATATGCATGTGTGTATACACAGTTTGTCCCCTTGTGTTCACAAACATTTGGTTTCCTCCAAATTAAACTGTCTGAATGCATCCTTGAAATGTTGTGAGCATTCCAAGCCACTTGTCTGACTGCTTTGGAGGCAGAGTCTAGACAGAACATTTGGTCTGGTGGGAAAACAAAAATCTTATATTCTTTGAAAAAGAAATAACTTTGAAAGGTCAATAGCATTGAAGAAGAGCCACACAGAAAATTGAACAGAAACTCTACCACAAGAGTAGAAATCATCCAGACCCCAAATGTTGGCAAACTCTAGCTCTCTTCATTTCTCACTACTTAGTTGGGCTCATGATAGTTGCAGTACAACAATATCTGGAGGACCATTTGATTCCCACTCCTGCTGTACCTGGATCTTGTGGTACACACATGCCATAGGTTTTCCTTTCAAATTATTATTCTACACATGAAGAAATCAGAGAAAGAAGGATATATATATATATATATATATATATATATATATATATATATATATTCACATAATTAAAACACCATTGTCATGAAATTTGTCAGACATGGACCCTAAACTACATTGTGTAACTGAATATGGTACACTTGAGCTGTGGCAGGAGATTGTACTTAATTATGCAGATGTAACTAAGTAGCTGATGTAAAATATCTGTGGTTATTTTTTTCTAGAACACCCCCTCTCCAAAAAACTCCCAAAGTGTGGAAAAATAAGACTCTTCTTGCCCAGCACACCCTCTTTTCTCTGGCGTTTTGGAGAGGAGGAAAGGCTCTGAACCTCATGCAGGAAGCTTTAGATAACAGATCTGCCTCTTCAAGTGCAGATATCATTTCTGGACCTTGGAATGTTCTCTCAGGAACGAAAGGATTTCAGCTGAACTCTGTGGCTTACTGACCAACACTTCTTTGAGAATTGACCAACCTCCTTCTTTTCCTCCTAGTGGGACACTGATTTTAGGTTATGAATTGTGACATTGCTTCTTTCTTCTGTTATTAAAATAAAGCAAGCTGTCAACATTAGTCCTATAGTGATTTGTCAGCAAAAGCCAGCTTCTGTGGTTTTATAAAAATGAATCTACTCTGTGAATATTTTGCCCTTTTATGTCAGAGCATAAATTCCATGATATTCACTCATAGTTATTGTTTTGTATCATATTTGTACAGACTAGAGAAGAGCATGGTATTGTACTTTACAATGGTTATTAGATCTGCCCCCCCCCCCCCCATGTCATTCATTTGTTACGTGCAGGTGGAAAGAGTATCCAGATATTATCTTTTTTCTTTCTTTAAATAGAGCTGGAATTAACATTAGAGGCTGAACTAATTAAAAAAAAAACAATCTGTCAGAAACAAAATTTGGAAAAGTTTCATTCATCATGATCAATAGAGTGGAACCTTCATGAAAAAATAGTTACCCTCTTAGAAAATCCCTTCAGTAGGGATTTGTAGTCATTAATTTGTTCCTGCTCTTAGAAGAAATAATGAAAAGTATCCAAAGCCCTGTTCCAGATTAAGGACTGCTAGCAATCAGTATTTAATTACTCAAGGACAGGCATGTGTATGTGAAGGAGTTTGCGTTTCGTTTAATAAGGTGAGAGTGGAGCATCCTAAAATTACAGAAAGTATTCACAAAAAAAATCTTGAAACAAATACAGAACTCATTTACTTTGAACAAAACTGGAAAACCATCAGAACTTCAGAGTGTGCATCATTTAATTCAACCAAGGAGAAAGGCATGGAGACATCTGCCTGACAATCTATTAGTTTTAGTTACAGTATTTCTTTTTATCTCATGTTCTCCCAGCCTGGGACCCAAGATGGCTTACAAATATTAAAACAGATACATATAAAAGTTCACATCACTAAAAGCATGTACAGAAGTAAAAATATAATTAAACTATAAAAGTAAAAACAATTTAAAAGCAAAAACAAACAAACAAATGCAGACAATATAACACTTTATGAAAAGCCCTTTTCCCATAAGCAGTCATTCCTCTTGTGTTTGGAAAAGTCTTGGAAAAACACTGAGCAGGCAGTTGGACAACAGATTGCATGACCACATGTCTAGGTGTACAACAACCACTTACACAACTGGGAAGTGTTAGAAGTTGTTTGCATTATCTTTCCGCCTCTTTATATAGATAGGGATTTCTTGCATGTAAACTCCCCCACTCTCATTCAAACTAACCATGTGATTTAGGTCACTCCCCCTTTGGGACTAACAGACATTCTCTCTCAAAGATTTTCAACTGAACTGTTGGTGTTTTCCATTTTCCTCCTCTCTCAACTTTCTTTGGAAAGACTGTGAGACAAAGGGTCAAAACAGACAGCCTGAAAAGGGTGGATTGGGGCCATCTTGGAGCAACCACATGCTGTGGCCCCAGTCTGCCCTGATGCTGGCCCAAATAGAAGTGGAAAAGATCCGCTCCTATTTGGGCTGGTAAAGGGCTGCCTTTGGCGGTCCTGCCGCAGCCCCAGGACAGCTTCTAGACACTCTGGTGGCATGTGGCATGTAAACACCATGCCCCACAAGCGTCTTTAAGCTGTCTGCATGTAATTGGCCAGGGTGGCTTTCAGACATCTTGTGGATGTGCACTGTGTAAACATCATGCTACCAAGCCGCCTGGAAGACAGCTTTACCAGGCCATCTGTTCTGGCCCAAACATTACTTTTATATGTGAACTACGTATTCACTAGCTAGATTAGGATATAGCTTTTATGTATATATACATTAAAGCCGTTAGTAAACTTTTTTTTGAACTACAAGCTAGTTCTGTTGTTTCTGGAGTCAGTCTCAGTTCTTAGGGAAGCATAGGCCTGGTACATACCTGCGGGAAAGTCCGGGCTGGCAGCGGCCTGTTTTCCCATGGAGGGATGCTGCAGCAGCCAAACTCCGCAGCATCCCTCCGGGCCAAAAAGAACCCGGAAAAAACAGGTTCTTTTGGGCCCGCGGGGATGATGTAATCAGCCCTCCATTGGCACACTGTGATGCATCCATGATGCAAGTGCGGCATCCGGAGGTGCGGATGTGGCACGGCGCTTGCATCATGCACATGCACCACATATGGATGGCACCACATAAAGATGGTGCCATCCATGTGTGTTAGAGTTCTGGAGTGTGCAGATGCTGTGCACTCTGAAACCCTAAAATTGGCCCCAGGCCGCTGCTTACTGGCGGTTTGTTCTGGGTCATAGTTAGACAAGAGCACACCTACTATGCTGCTAATTTAAAGCTAGATCATAAGAGGCTTGTCTTTGACATAATATTTTTGTTTCCTTTACAAAGGCTGAAGCCTGAGGAAACTTAAATTACTCTACAGGAAGTACATTGCATTTCATCTTCATGCATACCTGAGAGCTAGGATTCCACAAAAGAGTAATTTGCACTACAGAATGACAGCAATGGATATTGACCATCCACTGTTAGTAGTAAAGTAGTAAAGTTGTTGTTGTTGTTTGGCAGTAAAGTTCTTCTTCTTCTTCTTCTTCTTCTTCTTCTTCTTCTTTTTCTTCTTCTTCTTCCATTTATTACTATCCCACTTTTTTCCAGTTTAGTTTCACGTGTGGTGGACCTGTGCGGTAGTTGAACAATTTTGGAAACAACTCCATACTACAATACATAAAATTCTGAAAATATCATATATATTTGCTCCAGAAATATACTTACTAAACATTGTTCAAAAATACAATCAAAAGACAGAAGTAAATACTGGAGAATAATTTTATACATGATCCCCAGAGCTAGAATACTTTTAGCCCAAAAATGGAAAACTGTAGATCAGAAAGAAGGAAGGAAGGAAGGATTAAACAAAGAGACATGCAAGATCAAAGTGAAATAAATGGCTTCTTTCCAAGCAGAAAATAGGCACGTTATGAAAAAGCACATATTCTTTTCCGAAAAATCTGTACGATATTACTGGCACTTAATCGTATTCCTATCTGAACAATTTTTGTTCAGAGTAATCTACATGGTTGGAAGGATCCTCTCTTGTAAGGTACCTACCTTTGAATGTTGATATGGCTGTTCTAAAGTGTTATTCAAGAAAGGAGTCTGTTCAAAATATGCAAATTCTTCTTTTTTACCATACATGTAGGTGTTGAACATTGGGTCTCAAAACATTTTTTAGAATCCTTCCAAAAAGGGAAATATGTTGTTAAAAGTCAGAAAGTTCTTTTTTGAAGATGTCAAAGTGTGATTAGAATCCATAGGACTGACCACAGATACAGCAAACCTACATTTATTCACTTCCTTTAAACTCCTTTTTTACTCTTTGCAGACTGATGAAAAAAATGTTTCTAGTTTTCCCTCATAATAAGCGTTACAATGTTTGATGCGTGAATCAATCATATCCGTGCAGATGCTGTAGAATGAAAGGTATAATGATGTGGGAGTGAAATGTCAATGCATAATTCATATCTGACGGTGCACTGCACTGAGTTCTGTCAGGCAACACTTCATAGCTGAGAGGTCCTCAAAAGCATCTTAAATTCAACCAGCATCAGCTCATTGTGTTTCTGCTTGGGTGGTAGAATCGATCATTTAGAGTGAGCAAAGTGCCATTCCGTGCTATCCATAAAGCAGAGAACAAGAGAAAGATTCAGATCGCCTGCTACAGTGAAGATGCCTCCAGTCAAGGAAATCTTGGACAGTGTTTCTCAACCAGACCAATAAATGACCATCCCAGTATCTTGTATCATAAAAAAAGAGTTAAATAAAATAAAACTGACAAATAAAGTTAGACAAATCATGGAGCTGTACAAAGGTATCAGCTATCTGATTAAAGTCCAATTAGTTCTATTTGAAGTAGAGCACAGGATTGACTATTTGCATTTCATTTCAATAGGTCTACTCTGAGTAGAATTAACATTTGATTAACTCATTGCAATATATATCAGATTGTAATATGCACCAAAAACTTCAAAATAATCAATTGTAAGATGTATCAAAGACTATAATAATGAAATATGTAATATTATATGTATTATGGATAAAAAAGCTATTAGCACAACAGAATGGACCACCACAAAAACATGAATAAGCTAACTTCTTTGGGAAAGGAGTTCAAGAGCCTGGGGGCAGCCAATAAGAAGGCACCCCATGTTCCCACCAGAAGTATCTTTGAGGCTGGTGGGACAGAGAGAAGGGCCTCCTCAGCAGAGCTGGTTTGTAAGGGAGAATATGGTCCTTCAGATAACCTGGATCTGAGCTGCTTAGGGCCTATGGTAATGCTGCTTGTTAGGGTCAGACTCTGCTTCTAGCTTTACAACAGGAATGCACTCTGATTTAGTCTTCCTGGTTTTGTGATGTGGAGAATCTTCTTCAAAACACTTGTTCTGTCCATTGGGAAAAAATGGATTAAAATAAATGCAGAAATAAACCAGTTAATTCCAAAAATGGTACTGGATTCCTTCACACACAGACATTTTTCTGCTTCTGTTTTTTGTTGGGACAGACTAACCCAGCTCTCCCTTTGTAAACCAGAATAATATAGCTTTGGATGCTATTTCTGTCTTTTCTTTGCAAACTGAAAGTGCAGGCCTGGGTACAGCCCTGTACTTATTTTATTCAGATTATAAATCTCAGGTAAGTGATACTGGTACAGTGCCTACAATCTATTATGTATTCGAGAAATACCAAGAATGCTTGGTTGTTAGAGAGAACCAATGTTTTTCAAAACAGAAATGGGTGAACACCAATACAAAATCATATTTTGCAGTACTGAGAAAGTGATACATTGGTTTTTTTTTGGGGGGGGGGGGATTAGAGTTCTGTTGCCAGCAGTAAATACAGGAGTTTATCGCATTCAGGTTAGAATGGCCCTTGAGCGTTCTTAAAGGGGCCGTTCTGGGGATGGGAGGCAGCAGGGAACGCTGTATATCACACAGCGAGAACGTTGCCGCTGCCGAGCGTTCCCCTTCCAATCTGGAATCAGCCCTGGGGAACGCTCCCAGAACGGAAGGGGAACGCTTGGCGGCAGCATTCTCGCTGTGCGATATACAGCGTTCCCTGTCACCTCCCGCCCCCATAACGGTCCCTTTAAGAATGCTCAAGGGCCATTCTAACCTGAATGTGATAAACTCCAATGTGTGTATCTCCACAGATTCAGTTATGCTCATGACTGCTTGATAGTTATGTTATTCTTCCATAACTATGAGAGAAAATAAATTTGAAAACTTTCCTTCAGGATGCCCCATATTTTCAGTTGATAAGTGAAGTCAAAATTAAATGCCTGAAATTCTCTGATTACAATGACTGTTACAGTTCCTTTTCAAAATAGCATACAATGAAAGATCATACTGCTGCTCTTGTTATTATCATGCCTCTGGTCCATAAATACTGTGTTTTGGTGGGGGGTTTTTGGTTGACAAAGCACAGTCCTTTTCTGTTTTTAAAAACACTGGTTTTCTCGAACAAAGCTCGACTCTGAATACAAGGTGCAATTTATGTACCAAAGCAAGCCTGGAGAAAAATGTACACAGTCACTGTGTGTAATGTTTTTTGAGGGAGTAAACCTATGACTTTTAGATAATATTCCCCCCCCCCGAAGTTACCAGGGGTGTTTCTAGGCAGTGCTATCTGTTGGTGCACTTGTGGGAGGAAGATATTGTTTTCTGATGTGTATTGCTGTGCCTCTCCAGGGGTAGGCAGGGCCTCGTGAAGACTGAAGGTCTTTGCAACTCCTACCCTGGCATGCTGACAGCATCCTGGCCATCTTTCTTGCCACCTTCTGGCAGATGAACCAAGGCATGAATACATCACAAAATGGAAAGGACCTGGTCCATCTGCCAGAAGGTGGCAAGAAAGATGGCCAGGATGCTGTCAGCATGCCAGGGTAGCCCACCCCCTTTGTTGAATGATGTCTGGCTCCCGTCAGGAGTTGCAAACAAGGCAGGTAGACAGGAATGGCCCTGGACATGGATGTTTTTTAGAGTGTCCCTGTCCACCTCCCAGTTGGTGGAAATGAGTCTGGCCTCTCTTCATCAGCAGCCCGATCTACTCTTGTGGGAACATTGGCTTGGCTGGGGGTGTGCCAGGCAGCCTGGGGGTTATAGCATGAGTTACCATGCTGAATAACACCCATCTTAGTGATGCCTCTGAAAGTTATTAAATACTCCAGAGCAAGGGCTTCCTTCAAGGAAAAAACATACTGTAAATAAATCCAGTGACTGATTTTTACAATACACAATTACTGAAAGTCAGGCATAGAATGACCGCATACATATTTCTTTAATAGTATGGTTCAGAGCTTGGGAAAGTTACTGTTACAACTCCTGAAATTCCCTAACTATATGGCCAATGATGAAGCTGGCTGGGGGATTCTGAGAGTTGTAGTCTAAAATGTGAGGTTACCAGCTCTAGTAAAACATACAACTCATTAGTGTCAATATCATGGTGGATAGGATAGTTGCCTTAGCAAGTGAAGCTATGCACTATGATCAGGTATTATTATTATTATTATTATTATTATTAAAAATCTGGACCAGATTCTGTGAGCAAAAAATCTAGAGCAGATTATGTGTATGCCTCAAGGATTACTGAATTTTAATCTGTTTTGAATCTTAGATTTGATAGGTCTGAAGATATTAGTCACTTTTCTTCTTGATCTTTTTGTTGAAGTATTTTGGAATTATGAGGAGAAACAAAGATTTTTGGTGAGAAAGCTTATGAGAGATCCAGAAAATCTACACAACTATTTTTTCTCCCAAATATTTGAGACCAGACAATCAGTAGAATGTGTAGGGCATTCTTATCTTGTATTTTCTAATGTCAGTTTCATGTTATTTCAGTCTTATCTTTTGCTTCTGGAATAAGACTTGTCATCATCACAAGCACATGTAGGCTAAACTGTAGGTATTGTCATGGCTTGCATAATGAAAAATCAAGGTAATGCTGTCCCAGTGATAATTTTCATGGTGCATAACTGCTTTTCTTTTAAAAAAAATTATACAGAACGTTGTGGCCTTTAATTTAGACTGAACAGTGCCCACAGAATTCCTTCTTTTGGCCAGAATCCACTACAAGCAACCTTGGCATTCTACACGAACTGCCAGGGAAACGTGTATCTTTATTGCTTGCCAAGTCATATTCATTCTTCATGATTTCTTTTAGCAATGTGATTGTTTTATGCCTTGAAAGAAGCAGGATGCATTTTGTGGTGTATCCATGCCAAATTACTCGGAAGCTGGATTAATCTCCATTTCAAAGGCGCTAAGTAAAACAAAACATTTCAAATTACTTACCACAGACACCAGGAAATGAGAGCTATATTATAGGCAGTGTTCTCATTAATATGAAGCACTCATGACTTTTTGTTCTAATGGTGGTAATTTCTAAGCAGACAATGGCTTGCTTTAGAACATAAGTTACTATAAGGAAGTTCATGGAAAGAAATTTTACTTTGTTCTGCCCTACAGTAAATAATGTTCTTGAAAAATTTGTCTGGACATTTGGGATCTCTCTTCAGTAATATCAGCCTACTTTAGGGTCTAAGTGCTAAATTAGACAAGATGCTGTATGTAGTGCCTAATTATGAATTTCTTATTTTCTCGTAAGTAAGTGGACATGGTCCTGGATTGTGTCTGCCATGTACAAGCAGAGGAGGGTTGAATCTTTTCTCCAGCCAGTTTTTAAGATTATATGAAATCTGTCTGCACAGGGGCTAAACAAAGATTTGGGACAGCACTGGCAATGACGAGTCTCCTCTGCTTTAATGTACCTTAATGGGAGGAGGCCCCTTGAATTTTAAAAACTTACAGTGGGAACAGCTGAGTATATTTCACTTATGCATGGTGGGATTTCATGTGCTTACCTCTGAGTAATAGGGATAGGTTCTCACAACTAGATGCTACATTTGACATCTTGTCTAGTCTGAACTACTGCAATGTCATTATCAGTACTTAGTGGTCCGGTGAAAGATATGTTTTCAAGTACTTTGCTTATACTGTTTTTTAAAATATCATTTTGAAAATAAAAGCTCATGATCACCATGATCCACCAATAAGATATGCCAGAATACATGAGAACTTTGGTCCACTGTAAACAGCCTTATGATGCCAGTGAAGGGTACATTTCCAGTTGAGATCTGAAGAAATAATGATGAGTTCATATATTTCTCCATGTCTGACATGTTTCTCCTAGTGGAAAAAACACACAAAAACATCAGAAATGGAGTCAGATCTGTAAACACAGAGCAAAATATAACAAGACCTTACACATTACAACCCAATTTTAAAAGAGATTTTTATGTTTGTAGCAAAAGAAATAGCAATAGCAGCTTCAGTTATATACTGTTTCATACCACCTAAGCAGTCGCTAAGTGGTTTACAACTGTAAGCTAATTGACCCCAACAAGCTGGTTTTAGTGACCTCAGAAAGACACAAGCCTGAGTCAAGCCTGAGCCCCTGGCTGGGATTGAACTCATAACCTTATGGTTTGTGAGTGAGTGGTTGCACTACAGGCATTTAACCATTGTGCCACCAGGGCTCTTGGTACAAGTGTACATGTGTGGGATCTGCTTGCATAGTTTGTGAGAAAGAATCTTCTGTCATATTTCCTTTTGTTCTCCACACATACTGCCACCAGATATGTGCTAGAATAGATGCTACTTGATAAGCCATAGCTCTCTGGTATCTTTCCCCACTGTATATTTCCATATATTTATAGTCAACAAATATTTCTTCTTCTTCTCATAATGGTATGTTTACCTAGAAATGCATAGTAGGCAAGAGTCAAAGTTCTCTGCTATGCAAAACATTTATTGGTTCTTGATGACACCAGGTTTCATTTTTAGCTATATGTGGTTTGCATGTTGTGTGGCCTTCTCTGTGATAAAATCAGTTAAATAATCCATGGTGAAAGTAATGTACAGTACTAAGGTAGGGAATTACAAGATATTTTCCATACTGGTTATTACAGCAGAGGAAGAAGAAAAAAGAGAAAATATGTTCTCCTCTAGGTTCTGCTCTAAGAGCTTAATTCCAGAGTACTTATACCCTGCCCTTCATCCCTAAAGGCTATCAGAGTGGGTTACAGTTATTATTTTTAATTAGACGATTCCCTGCCCTAATTATGAGTTGGGTAGTTTGGCCACAATTTTAATACAAAAGTGCAATCATGAATCAGACACATTCATAACCAATGTCTTCAATGTGTATACAACGCGTAGTCAAACTGAGGATGAAGGGATATGGGCTCTGATTGTTTTTTGTAACTGCATGCTGCATAGGGCTAGTAAACATCTGAGCAGGGGTTTCGTATCTGCCAATCTGTGTGACCTATTCAAAGGTTGGGTGGAGGTGAGGTTGCCTGCATCTGCCTCAGCTGCAGGTTTTTCCCCATCTTTGTCCCCCTAGCCACCAAGGGCTTTTCTCCCCATTCATTTTTAACTCATGCTCAATGTCTCCAGTTCCCTTCTATGTCTATCAAAGAACAGTCCCACTGGGTACCTCCTCCCTCACCCCATATCCTTTGAATGTATTACTGACTGCTGGGTGAAAGAAGTCCAAGTAGAGATCATAGCCCTTGGGACAAAGGTGTATGCCATCATCTCCATACAGGTAGGCCAAATCTGCATGGATCCCTGGGTGGAAAACAGGACCTTTGCCTACCCAGTGGAGGTTGCAGATGATTAGCATGATGGCAGGCTGCATTGATCATGGAATTGCTATGTGTGCCTTGGCAAACACAGCTCAGTGACATCTTTTGAAGATTCAGTCAAAAATGGTGGTCAACTGCCATTTTAAGCCTGCTCAATTTCGTTTGGAGTCTTGTGGGGTTAGTCATTCTGCAAGATGTCACCCCAAGTCTGGCACAAGAATCACATCAGATCCCACCCAGAGTCCCATGATTGCAACAGCATTGCAAGACTTCATTCTGGGCTTTCTCCAAGCAGCCCAGAGCTCTGGTGGCTGGTCACTGAGGCTTGGTGCAAACTGAACCCCTCCAGATGCATCTGGGTAAGTCCATTTTACTAATCCTCATACTTTAATTCTCTATACCTCTATTACCCACTGGTCTGCAGACCTTGGAGGGGTTACTTTTAAAGCTAATGTAGTGACATTGTTTCAAAAACTAATTTGTTCACATTACTGGTAAAAAAAATTAAAAATGGGTTGCATTACCAGTTAGTAATTACTAATTCATTATTTTTACATTTAACAGTAATTGGAATTCTAGAAATGGTCCCTCATTTTCCTCCACACAAGAGCTACAGTTATGAGTAATGTTGCTCATTAGTTAATAATGATGATGTGGGTATTTTAGTGATTTTGTAAAAGTAACTATGGTGGAATACAGACCGCCCAAAAAGGGCGGTCTCCTGCCGCCCTGGTTTGCTCCACAAGGGAGCCTCAGCGGACGAACCGTGAGGCTCCATCGCAGAACAAAAAGAACCTGCAAAAAGCGGGTTCTTCTTGTGGTGCCTTTGTGACACCGCAAGGTGCCAATGGCACACTTGTGGCATCACAAAGGTGCCAGGACGTACAGATGCTACACGTCCATTGCGTCAAAATGGTGGCACCCGTGTGTACAGGGTGCCGTCATTTTTATGCCCCCGTCATGTGCTAGGGGTGAGGCCGGTATGGATGCTATGTCCTCGGCCAACCCCTAGCACATGATGGGGGCGGCGCAAAGGCCCATTTAAATCAGGCCGGCGTTGGCATTTATTTGAAAAGCTAATGAGTAACAATATTATCTTGGATGAATTCTGTCCAAAGTCTGATTGAAAGACCTGGTTAGTACTGGCTTGTTAAAATACTGCATCTGGTTAAAACTTAATTTTTTTTAAAAAAATCAAAGTCTATGGAGTCCAATGATTTTGCCCAAATCTTTAGAGATTTTAACTGTCCTAACTTGTTTAAATGATTAAATGAAGATGATTTTAGATTCTGCACATTATCCATCATTGTTTTGTTTTTTAAATTGTTCCAAATTGTTCTACATTGATTTTCATCTCTATATCCCCCTGAAATCCTGTGGTTTAGGGCTTGATATAAATAAATAACATCAGTTCCCATGAGTCATAGAGGAAATGTTTATAACTATGACAAAATAACAGACTCTCTAAGGCAGGGGTAGGCAACCTTTTTGAGCCGGGGGCCGGGTTGCTGTCCCTCAGACAACTGGGGAGGCGAAGCCAAAAAATAAATAATTAATTTTTTAAAAAAAATTAAATAAATAAATAAATAAACCGGGACAAATGTAGGACAAAATTTTCGAATGGAGGACACTTTTATAAAAATGGAGGACACGCAAAAAAATTTGCTGATTTTAAAAAAAATGTTAATATAAATGCATGTTTCTGAGGCTTCTATAGACAATTGCCCCCCTTGCCCGCCTCCTCCTGATAGGCCAAAGGCCCCACGCCCTCACACAAGAGGCCAAAGGCTCCGGTGGCAATTGGCGGCAGGGCCGGGCTGGGGCTGATTCCAAGGCCTTGCCGGGCCGCATCCGGCCCACGGGCCGTAGGTTGCCTACCCCTGCTCTAAGGAGTGAAAAATAAATGGTAGACCTGACTACCAAGGGACTAACAGATCAGATCAGATTATACCTTCTAAGACACAATGTTCCTCTTGACACAAATAAAATGTGTGTGTGTGTGTGTGTGTGTGTGTGTGTGTGAACAACATGGAACCTGCGCTGCAAGAGAGGCATTGTGTATGTGTGTGTATGTGTATGTGTGCATATGTGTGTGCAATTCAGTGTAAGCCTTAAGTGTAACCTTGAGAAATAAAAAATAACCCCTCAAACTTTGTAAGAAAATTAAGCCTTAGGAAAGCAGGATTGACAGTCAATATCTTTAAATGAAGAGAAAAAAAAGGTAGAGAGGGCAGTTTTTCAGCCTGCTAATAATATCTAATTAACTGGTTTACCTAGGCTGGAAGACATTTGTCATACTGTAGGTAATTAAAGTTCTCATCATTTTGCTACATTCCATTTGAAATCACCTTTTGGTTAACGAACGCATAGATGGAAACGTTCTTAGAATGGTAAAAGATACACTTGACAAATTGCAGTAATGAGGCAGTATCTCCAAACAAGAAACACATATCCTTGAACAGAGTGTGGCCTGAGTTTTAAATTGCCTTTGCTCTCCTGGGAGCATCTTGAGCAACTGAAAAAGTTTTGACTGTGTGTCTGCATTGCATTTGTTCAGTTTTTAGCTTAATTTTAATGAGCAATCACACGTGCTGCAGCAGTGAATAGCATGTAATGAGAATACCAGAGCAAAAGAAGAACAGTGGAAAAGGAGGTATCCTTTGTAAATGTGGTGGAGACCCATTATATCTACCATCTTTGTATCAAAAGCAGGAATTCATGTATTCTATTCTTCCTCAGAGACATTTCCCCAAAGTTACATATAATTTCTTATGGCACAGTTTTACTTGCAAGGAGAGCTCAGTTTTAGATTCAGTGTATGGTGTTCTTCAAGAACAAATGTTTGAAAGCAGAATATAATTTCTTTCTTTTGCACTCCATTCTTTTTCTTTTAAGTAATTCACTTGCTGTGCAAGATTCTGCTACCTGTTTACAGCATTGCTTTCATTGAATTCCCAGTCTCAAGGCAGCAAGTCCAGTTAATAAGTTTGACTCAGAAGGCAGGTAGCAGATTCACTGTTATTCTCATTTGCCTTCAGGTCAGCTTTAATTTATGGTGACTCTATTATGGGATTTTCTTGGCAGGATTTATTCAGAGGTTTCCCATCACCTTCCTCTCAGGCTGAAAGAGTATGTCTTGCCCAAGGGCACACAATGCACTTCTGTGGCTGAGCAGGGATTCAAATCCTAATCACCCACAGCCCTAGGGTTAATATCACACTATGTACACTGTTTTTATTCCACTTTAACAGCTACGGATGCCTCCTGCGGAATTCTGGGGTTTGTAGTTTTGTGTGATCTAAGAGTTGTCTGCCCATCCCTAAACTGCAAATCCCAGAAGACAATCATAGCAGTTAAAATGGAATAACAGCACTATGACCGTATACTGTGATAATCCAACACTCAGGCCACTATAGCATGCTGCTTTACCACATACTGTGTAGCAGATTTGTGCACTTCACACATGTAGCTTTTTATGTAACTGTGGTAAATCAGGCAACAAGAAGGAATTCCTTAAAAGCTAGAGATTCTGGTATTAATGCTTTAGTTCTGGTCCCTATGCTGTTGACTTCTTTCCCTTCCAGATTAGGCAAGATCCCTCTTCCCCACCATTTCTTCTTTATGGTTTTAGAATGCCCTGACATAAGATTTATAAAGACTTTTTCATCATTTGTAACAAGTGGAACTAAACAAAGGGATATTTTCACAATCTGTCATTCAAACTACAGGTTCAAAGATCCATATTGTTTATCGGATTAAAAACCAACTTGCAGGACAATGGGTCAGCTGTTGCAGTGAAGCAAAGGTTCACTATCTCACATACCAATGGCATATATATGTCTGTCCCTGGTTTCCACTTCACCATATGCATCTGAGATAGTAGACTGAAGTCTACAAAAGCTCATGCTGTCAACTTCTTTATTTCAGTTAGTCTCATAGGTGCTACAAGATCTATTTACATATTGATTCTACAGACTATCTTTAAATTCTATCTTGAAAATAGTTTTTTAAAGAATATAAAACCCGGAAATGCCATCAATTTATTTGTCAGATTGTATAGAAAAGCTCATGCACTGCAGACTTGTGTGATAAGGTCCATAGATATATGTATGGTAGTAAGGGCAGGATCTTCTCTGTAAGTGGGGAAGTGCCTGCCTGAGGATCAGAGAAATTAGCCGCAGACTCATGTGTTGAATCACAACAGAACTGAAATTGAGCATGAAAATATGCCAGGATGAAAGGTTCTTATAATTCAAAGTTCCATTAAATAAATGTTTAGTCTCCAAATTAGTCTTTTTAACAACATGTATATTTACAAAGGTACGATTTGGTAGGCAGTAGGTAGGCAGACTATTTTGATCAGTGCAGTGGAAAATAAATGAAATTAAATGGCTGCATTGGTGCTAAATCTTAGTATGATTCAATTCCAGAAAGCAATATCAGTGGATGGGACTTGTCTTTACATCATTAGTTTCCCATAAAGCAAAACAAACCTTATAAAATACCACTCATAATTTCTCATAACACATTTTTCACTGATATGGCTTATTCAAATCCCCCCTTTGATTAGGAAAAAAAAAAAGAATTAATCTTTGTTCATTGTTGTATTGCAAAACCCTACATGACAGCTTTTTGTAAAAGGTGCTGTAACTCCAAGCAGAGTTTTACAAGCATTGGCTTTAACGGGTTTGGCTTCCAAAGTTTTATTACAAATAGATCTCAGTATTCTCTACTGGGACCCATTCACACTGCACAATTATAGTACTATTATTTTAGTTTAACTGCCATGGCTCCATTCCATGGAATCCTGGGGTTTATAGTTTGTTCACAGGCACTGGAGCACTCTATACTCTCCAACTTTTCATAGATGAAAACTGGGACATCTGTGGTTGAGCTTTTTCACAATGTGGGCAGAAGTGTGTGGCCAGGCAACAACAGGTCAAATGTTATTAATCATGGGTGCTTTGATTGTGACTTTCTGCATAGCAGGGAGTTGGACTGGATGGTCCTTGTGGTGTCTTCCAACTCTATGATTCTAGGATTCTAGGATGTGACACAAGTCTAAACACAGAATTCATATATGTTTCAGTTCAGTTCAGTTCAGTAGTGTGAATGGACTCCTGTTCTAGATGGCAGAGAGAAGACAGCCAAAGGGACAGTGCCCATTACATTGATACAAAGGGGCATTAATGAGTTCCCAGGTAAGTCCAACACATTTTGCTGCCTGTGCCAAAGGAAAAGTGTCCCTCCTCCCCCAGCCATTCTGTATGAAGAAGGCACTTAGGCTGATAGTTGTACCTTGCTTTAAGAATGGGAATGGGAATCAGGTCTTCCGCCACTACCGGGGTCAGTAGGCTTGTTAAGACGCTGCAAAATTCTGTGTTCCTTTATGGCAGGGGCCTTGACTGGACGGCCCTTGTGGTCTCTCTTCCAACTCTATAATGCTATGATTCTAAGATGGTCCCTCCCTCTCTCACACACAGAGAGGTTATCTTCCAACAGAAAAGACTGGTCAAAAAGAGCTGCTTGAGTCTTAGACAAAGTGGAAACCACTTCAGTTGTTGAAGCATCAACCACAATCAGTACAGATGTTGGTGTACTGTCTAGCTGCTACACAGTGTCCCAACATCTGGGGTTGTGGTTGATGCTTCAACAACTGAATGTAGGCCTTGTCCTGATACAATTTAAATGATTGATTCTTGGAATATCAGCTCCTAAGAGTTTGGTGAAAAAAGTCCTTTTTCAGGTGCAGTATATAACACCAACTTTCATTCCCAGTTTACCATCAGTTTGCGATATGTGGTTGATGATCATTGTATTGTCCAGGCCAGCATGATGGCACAAATCCCAATGGAGTAGAAATATTGAATATCTGTGCCTGGTTGCCATGCCAGATAATACACTGTATATATGTGTGAGGAGGTGTCTTTTTTCTTCTGTATTTACTATGGAACCTGCCAAAAGCAACAGTTCAAACAGTGGCAAAAGTAACATCTAGACTCCAGAATCTAGGGTTTAAAGAATGGACATTTTACATTATCATCCCTCCTATCAATAAAGACATTATTTCTGGATTGTGGAAGAGAATGCCAAACAATTCCTTCGCCATATGCAGCACAGGTTCTTTTCTATGTTAGAACACATTTTCTAGAAGTAATACTGTGGTTGTGAGGAATAAGCCTGAAGTTGGATCTACCATCTTTGTTTCCCTAGAATGCTGAGGCATGTTTTTATATGGGTTTGAAGAATTTGCTGGACTATTAGAGTTAGCAGCCTATCTGTGACATTACTCATTAATTGCAAGCTTGCATCTCTATAGGAGTTTAAGCACAGAATATATTAGAATATATTTACAGCAACTTCCTTTTTGTTCATCTTTCCCCCCACATTTTCTCTCATCTACATCCTTCTAACCTACAGCTTTTTTTCTCTTTTCTTTCCCATCCATAAGAAACTGTGTGTGATTATGTACAAGCATTATCTAACTTAAGCTACTTTTGTATGTTTTACAAAGAAGATAGAGATCCAAAACACATTGCAAAAATAATCCACTTTGATACAACTTTAACTGCCCTGGCACAATGCTAGTGAATTCTGGGAACTGTAGTTTTGTGAGACATTTAGTCTTGTCTGTCATAGAGCTCTTGTGCCTCAATAAACTACAATTTCCAGGGTTCCCTAGCACGAAGCCAGGGCAGTTAAAGTGGTTTCAAACTGGATTAGTTCTGCAGTGTATTTTGGACCAAAGCTTATTTCTTTTCTCTTCTATACCCTATGTGCACAGGTGGGTATGTTCAGCTTTTGCCTTGCCAATTTGGTTATTCCGCTTGAGAGATCCATCGCTATCTATCATTTTGCCTGTTATCTCTTCAATCCTTCCTTCTTTTGCATTACATCTATTAGACTGCAAGCAGAGACTATGCTGTTTTTAATATTTTTTTGAACAGTACACAGATTACCTCAGATGATTTTTTTGGTGGTACTTGTTGTTATCATGTCAGAATCAAATGTCGTGGTGACACCTATGTCATGTTGATTTTTATTATTTCCCTAATGTATCTTAAAGTTGGAGAGAATCAGTCAAACCACCAGGAAATTATCTTTTTTCTTTTATAGAGAAGCTTCTTTTCATGCTTACGATGATGACAAAACACTTTGGCGATTAAATAAGCATTTTCCTAAGATTTATACACCCCCCCCCCAAGTTTCCTACCTAAATCATTTGAGCTTGTTTATAACTCCAGAATTATACTCCGTATTGTCTCAGGAGATTCAGAATGATGAGGCTAAATTAAAAATGACTTAATATGCCAGAAAATATCACAAGATTGTAACGAGATGTTCTGTGTCTTGAGGAATGCACCTGCACCATTGGAGGGAATTAATGAGTAAGATCTTGGCAGCATTAATTTAAAAACTGAAGCTGCCCAAATATGTCTTAATATGCTTTCTTTAAACAGATGGTGAATAGATAGAGATGGATTTGGGATGAACATGGCTGAGAGCAGCCTCCTGCACTCCTCTCCTTGCATTATTGTTTGGAGAAAAACATAAGACAAAACTAGACATATAGGTATGGCCATATTTGTTATTCCCATGTAAAGGGGGGATGGGGTGGACAGAGGAGACAAGAGGTTACTTTTATTTTAAAAAAGAGTGAATTCAAGTTAACTGTCGTACTCCTATTCTTTCCTTTCTTCTTTATGATGATTTGTTGATTTTCATTGCAAAATTGAGGTGGCTGAACTGCTCTGAACTTACCAGTGGCCACAACATGGAAGATTACTTTTTGGACAATCATCCCCAGAATGGCCATACTAGCTTCGGAATTCTGAAAGTTATAATCCAAAAAGGTAACTTCTCAAACCTCTATCAGTGACCTGTGGGCTTCTTTGCTTGATCAGACAAGACTATTTTTTGATGTATAAGCTCCAAATACTTTCTCATTCTTCCTCAAATGTAGATAGGGACACCAAGTAGCCTAGGGAAATTTATCTTCTTTAGAGGCCCACAAGCTGTGTTTACTAGATGAATATCTGGAAAGCAGAAGAAAATGAAAGCGTGTTTTCTTTCATTTGCTGTGACATATGATGATTCACTCTTTCAGGTACACATAACTAATTACACAACTGATGTCACATCTAGTGTGGCCTTTAATTATATTACCGAAGAAGAAATTTATTTGTTTGAAAATAAGGGAACTATTTATTTTTATGAAATAAAAATTATTATTATTATTATTATTATTATTATTATTATTATTATTATTATTATTATAAATAAATAAAATTTCCTTTCCAGCTAAGGAGGAACTTCTTCTCTCATCAAAAGCAAGGAAAAATGTTGCAAAAGGTAAATTCAGTTTATTTGTACAGCTGCACAAAGTTGCAGTCAAGCAACCAGAATTCATAGTTTTATTGGAATGTTATTTCACATCAACAATGGAGACGTGATGATACACATTTGACATACATTTGCGCAGAATGAATAAATGATGAGAGAGAAGACAAATGCTCTTGTTTTTCTTTAGTGACAGAGGCATAAAATGATATTTCTTTTCATATTTTTTATTTCTTTTCTTATTTTTTAAAAAAATTATTGAGCTATTAACAATATGTCATACTGACATAAGATACCCATTTTTAACAGAAAAAACATGAAACTTACCAAGTCTTGTATATTATTTCTCCCCAAATAAGTATTGGCGGTGTGTGTGTGTGAAACTGTTGATCCATAGCAAATGAATAAATGAGTAGCTCTTTACCATTCAGCTTAAGCCTCTCATCATAAATGAGATTTATTTTTATTTCTAAATAAAACACAAACCTTAACCAACTAATGTCATTTGGGGTGCACTGTCTGGCAATCCACACAAAAACACTTCAGAAGAAAGCATCAATTTCTTACTCTTTTGACTTCTCATTCCAAACAGCACAGCATGCTGGCATTCCCAGTATGCAGCCAGTATGACTGGAGTCCTATGTTTACTCTCCACTTGCCCTGACTGCTGCATCGGCTCCTCCACACTCTTGCCATTATGGAGGTGGGCTAGGGCCAGATTAAGAAATATGAAGTATCAAGGCCTTAACCTATGTTTAGAGCCAGTATGGTATAGTGGTATGAGTGTTGGATGGTCCTCCGCCCCAGAGAAGGCTTCCCCAGGCTGCGTGCATTAGCGGCCACGGCGATGGCTGCATGAGGGACGGGGGTGTCCCTCCTCCTCTCCCTTCCTTCCCGCGGGTGCAAGCACCCACGAGGAGGAAGGGATGGGGGCTGCCTCCTCCACTTCTTCCTGGTGCTGCCAGGCAACCGCGAGGAGAAGGGGACAGGACTGCAAGCCCCAGAGGGCTTTGCAGGCAGAAGTCCTGCCCCTTTTCCCTCGGTGGCCTCCCTAATTGGTTGGGAGGCCGGGAAGGGGCAGGACCTCCGGCCGCAAAGCCCACTGGGGCTTGTAGGCGGCTGAAAGCCCCGCCCCTTCCCGGCCTCCCAACCAATCAGGGAGGCCGCGGGCGGGACTTTCATCCCCAATAGGGGTCACGGCCCAACAAAGGTTGGGAACCGCTGTACTAGCTGGTTGCAAATTGGAAACCAGTTGCTGATTTTAAATGTCATACATCTAGGTTTTTCTATTGAAGCAAAGGTTGGGAATCTTACTTTTAGACTAAAGCTTCCAAACTCTGACAGCCAACATGGGCATTACCTATAGTTCATAAAAATTAACCTTTTAAGCATGATGGATGAGTGGAATCTGGACTCTGTCCTTGGAGATAGAGTCAGACAAAAGAAGAAGCCTCTGCAAAAAGCAGAAGAAAGGAACTCCCTACCTGTTCAGAAAGGACCTTGAAGCAGTGGTACTTGCACTAGTAATCTCTTGTTTAGATTTCTGTAATGTGCTCTACTTGGGGCTACCCTTGTACCAAGTTCAGAAGCTTCAATTGGTCCAAAAAGCGGCAGCCAGATTGGTCACTGGCACATCTAGGTTTGACCGTATAACACCAGTGTTAAAATTTCTTCACTGGCTGCCAATTAGCTTCTGGGCAAAGTATAAGGTGTCGGTTATTACCTTTAAAGCCCTACTTGGCTCAGGCCTGAGTTACTTGCGGGAACGCCTCTCCCTACACAATCTGCCCCACACTCTCAGAACATCAGGGAAGTACTTATTGGAACATCATAATACTAGGTTAATGACAACCTCCCGTAGGGCGTTTTACAGCTGCAGTTCCAAAATTATGGAATAGCCTACCGGAAGAGATCCGTCTTATCAATACCTTAGAGGCCTTTAAGAAGGCACTCAAAACGGATTTCTTCCGGCGGGCTTATCCATCAGACTCCATATAAAAGCTTATGATGATGTTTCACTCTCGACTATGATTATTGGCTACTGATGAACTGTTTTTAGAGAACTAACAGGAATGTGGTAAATTAGTGTTTTGTCAATTGTATTTGTATTATTGTATTATTTTACTGATGTAATCCTGCCTTGATCCTTGGGAGAGGCAGGAAATATAAATACTTGAGCACATCATCATCATCATCATCATCATCATCATCATCATCATCATGCTGTTGATTCTTACATGCCTGAAGACCAGGCTAAATGTAATATCAGCAGTATGTAACTATATTTCTAGAGGTTTTTTTGTTATCACTTGCTGAATGTCATGGAAGAAGGGATGGGTGGATCAAGGCTCAGACCCACAGAGGTTATTCAACAGTTCTTAGAAAGCTTACATGCATGGCATGTGGGCAACAGAATTGCCTATATACAGAGCCTGAAGGTTGTTCCATAGATCTGTGTCTGCTGACCATATGAGGTACAGGAGGACCAGATGGTGAACCCATGGCCTTCCACATGTTGTCAAACTGCAACTTAAATCATCCCTAATCACTGGCAGTTCAAGTCCAACAACATATGGAAGGCTACAGGTTCTTGACCCCTAAGGAAGGAACATATGGTATGGGAGGGAGGTGTGGGAATGATTTGCAAGGTAAGTGAGACTAGCTACCAGGTACCAGATGCTCCTGATTTCCTTGGGAAAATGAGTATGGAAATATCAGAGAAATACCAAACTTTATTTCTAGTACATTTTGTAAAAGTCTGTGACAAGGAGACTAAATAATATTGCTGAGGAATAATTGCCCTTATTAAAAACTTCTTTAAAAAGGTTAGATGCTACTTACATTTATACTCATCGGTAGCAATTCATCCATTTTTAGCTTAAAATGAAAACAAGTTCTAGTGGCTTGATGATAATTAAGCAATGAAGGCACATATAAAGTAATAAATAGGGGTGGTCTGTAGTTTTTAGTAAGTACTAAATTTTTTAAATGATGCCAGTCACTGAATAACAAAAGTAGTCAGTTACTGAAGACTTTTTCTTCTACATCTCTGAAGAGTGGGTTCAGTAAAGAAACCATTGAATGTCTGTGTACAAACCGGAGAGATCCCCTCTGGTACAGTTCCTGACAGCTTGTACTTTGATTCCACCTATTTGTCAGATTGGGACCCATTATGAATTATTTGATGGATGACTAACTTTTTGAAAGTGAAGCCGAGAAGTGACTCAGCGTTCAGGGAACAATCTGCCAGGACCTGGAGCGATTTATTGAAAACATGACATTTGCAAAGGGTCTCTGATTTGTGTGCGTGCATAATGTGAACATTTCTCATGGGTGTGCACAAGAGAGCTCAGAGCCACAACTCAGCTGCTTAAGAAAAATGTGGCTGATTAATTGTTTTTAAGGAGTTCATTGTCATTTACAAGAGCATTATCTGCCTCAGTGTACTATCTAATTTCTAGATGGCCTACGGCACCTGAAAGAAAGGGGAGGAAAAGAGGAAGCAGCAGTGGCGACAGCAGTTATCACCAAAAAGGCTTTTAGTACAAGAGGGTTATCTTGCTAGTATATTTGCATTCTCATACCTTCTACCAGATGAAAGCCAGGACACATGTGGATGAGCAAGATTAGAGTGTGGTCAAAAGAGTGTGGCCAGGCAAGAGGAAAACAAAGGTTATTAATGGGGAAGAGTGTGCAAAACTATTAGCTTAAACAGAGAAAACTTTGGAATTTATGTACTATGTTTATGAAAGTCTGAAAAAAATACGCCTGTGCATAATAAGACTCCAAGTGGTCTGGGATAAAACCGATTATCTAGATCCATTTCAAACTGGCTCTAGGACAGGATATGGCATTGAGACTGCCATGGTTGCCTTAGCTGATGATCTTTGTCTAGGCATCGACAAGTGTGACCCTGTTGAGGCTGTTAGACCTCTCAGTGGCCTTTGATACGATTGACCATTACATCATTCTGGAATGCCTGAGAGAGTTAGGAATTGGGGGCACTGCACTGCAATGGTTCCATTCCTTCCTTTCAGGCAGATTCCAGAGGGTGGTGTCTGGGGGACAGTTGCTCCTCTAAAAAGGAGCTTAATTGTGGCATGCCTCAAGGTACCATTCTGACCCCGATGCTATTCAATATATATATATATATATATATATGAAGCTGCTGGGAGAGATCATTCAGAGACACGGGGCAGGGTGTTATGAGTACGCTGATGACACCCAAATATACTTCTCCATGTCTCGGTCTACAGCTTTGACTACAGATGACATTTCTCCTCTCAATGAATGTCTTAAGGAAGTAATGGACTGGATGAGGAAAAACAGATTAAAACTGAATCCAGACAAAACGGAGGTACTCATGGTACGGGCCCCTAATCCAGGCATTGAGATACATCAACAGGCCCTGGATGGGGTCACACTCCCCTGAAAGGACTGTGTTCGCGGTCTGGGGTGCTCCTAGACTTGTCACTCCAGATGACAAATCAGGTTAATGTGACGGTCAAGAGTGCTTGCTCACAGCTTCGGCTGATATGCCAGCTGCGTCCTTTGCTGGAACAGGGGGTCCTGGAAACTATGGGTACATGCACTGGTAACCTCACGACTCAACTTCTGCAATGCACTCTACATTGGACTTCCTTTGTACCTAGTCAGGAAATTGTATGGGCTGTATTCCAATCTCAACTTCAGTTAGCAGAGCATAATCTTGCAACAGTTTGTATGACTTAATTAATTAGTTGCTGTAATTTGCACAGGATCCCTATGGGGGTCTATGTATTTATTTAATTTTAGGTTTCTCCTTTCTTCCCAACTGTTTTGGTGCCAGGGCTCAATTACACTCTGCATCTATCTTCTGGCTACAAGCAAGCAGGCTAGGTTAAATCATGTCTCCCTAAGTAGGTGCGGAGGAATGATCCTCTCATTTTACCTTAAGATTTCTGTCTTAATTTCCAAAAAGGAACATAACATTAAGTATTTGTGTCTCTGTGTGTTTATTTGAATGACAAGGTGTGAGCAACTGTGATTAGTATTTAATACATAATGTTTAATGGCATTACTAGGGTCTGCCCACAGGTCTCAGGTTTTGGACCAGAAACCTTGGGGCCAAGTACGATCCTGCACTGGTAACCCTACATATTACTGTTTAGTAACTAATACTGTATCTAGTACTATCTCTTTTGTGACATAGTTTCAGCCTTGACACAGTTTCAGTCTTGAAAATCATCTCCTTGACTGTGCTTAAGGTCTGTATGAAAATCTGTCTTGGTTATACTTTCGGAATGCTTACCTCAACTGCCCTTGCATAAGTTGTCCAGGCATCTGATAATAAAAGCTACCAACCTATAAAAATGTAATTGATTTTTCAAAAGTTGACTCTGGCAACCTGCTGTCAGATACTGTCATTTTCTGTTCTCTCAGAGGAGCCATGCTGGTATTGAAATTTCAGGATTTAGCTTTAATTATTATATGGGTCCTTGCAGCATTTCAGTAATAAGTGAGAGTAAGTTTTAAAAATAATGCACCAACTGGTATTGATTAGAGATAAGAGTATGTGGAAATATCACTAGTCTATGTCAACATTGGGTTGTCTGCACTGGTAAAATATAGCGGCTTCAAATCAACATGATACCTACCTGTTCAGACAGCCCATGGTGCCAAATGGGTGGAAACCAACATGAAGCTGTATCCTGGAACTAAAAACCAAAGCAAATAGAAGCTCTGATACTTAATGTGGAAAACGCACATCATCACACCAGCATATAAATAGCATTATGGGAGTGCAGGAATGTGAGAAAGCCAAGGCAGTGTACAGAAGTGGCTTGGTGCATGCAAACTGAGACAGGTGAGATGTGGCTGCAGGTGTCATTACTCTCCATGTGGGTTTTTTGTTTTTTGCTTTTTCAATTTAATATAGAGGCACACAAGTGGCCAACTGCACCATTTACCCATCACACCATTTAACTGTCACACACCTCATGATGTGAAAGTATGACAAAACTGCAGGTCACTAATAATGCAATGGATGTAATTAAAACATACACAAACCAGACAGTCCAACAGGAGAGCATGGGCTGAAGGGGGTGGAAGTGGATATGTATGAGGGGTCTCCATGTTTGGGCTTTGCCAACGGGTCACTGGGTGCACTGATGCACTGTACAGGTGGTGTATCATTCATGCGACTATGTGGTGGGTCACAAAGAGCATCCATTGGGATGGCAGCTGGGTGGGTAGAGAGAAGCAATTGCTGGTCTCAGGTGGTGTGTTTGTGTGATTGTGTGCATGCATGCAAGGGAGGGGCGGGAAAAGGCCACAAGAGCATTGTGTGGGCTGCCCATGGGTGTCTGCCCATCTTTAGAGTGGGCCATTCAGATAGCACGGTTTGCAACCAGTTTGGGGAAAACCAGGCTTGACCCAGTTTTTCATCGCTTTCTGCTCAGCCCCATTATTTCATATACAAACCTTCAAAAATTTTGTTATAAAGGTTGCACGGAACAAGAATCCATTCCTAGATTCATTTATGCAGTTCATGAGGCCTATCAATATCAAAATCATTTGAGCACCAGCTATTATGAGAAATGCATTTGAGCTGTGTTTTAACCTAGAATTTCTAGGAAGGATAGTAAGCACAGCATTACATACCAGTACTTTCTCAGCCATTTATTTCTGTGTGCCATTTAAAACAATGAGCTTCTAATCTAGAAGAAGATGACATCATGTGGACTTTTTGCAGCAGTTGGGGAGATAAAAACTTTCAGTGTTTGTAGTCTTTCTGGACACTTTTTTTCTGAACAATTCCTGTCAGTAACAAATATTCACCTAAATGATGATGCTTGGGACATCCACAGATGTTATAATACAATTCTATAGTGTCCTTTCTGCAGAAGGAATTTTTCTTTCTTTTTTTAATTTTAATATAATTTTATTGATAGCAATAAACAATACAATACATATACACATACACACAAATAAAACACCAAACATACCCACTCCCCCCCATACATGTATTCACTTTCCCCATATATTAACATCCCACCCCCCCTAACCACATTCTTTCTTCTTTCCTACACTCATTCCTTTGACTTCCTTCCTCCTTAGATAATCTTGTTTCTCTGTGAATCTCTTAATCTGTTACTTAACTATCAATACTATACCTTATTAATTGTACTTATATCAATTCCTCCATCACGAATACTATGCTTTCTTTAGCATACATACAATCACATTTCTCTTTATAACACAAATCAGCCCAACATTGTTTCTCCTATTCTATTAACTCACTTAATATTTACAAACATTTCACCATATTGCTTCTTCATAAACTCAAAGACCAATGTCCATTCATCATTAACTTTTTTTGTTATATTCCCCATTTTTTCATCTCTTATTGTTTGAGTCATTTTATCCAATACACTGCTCCCTCGGGTTACGAAATTAATTCGTTCCGCGGCCGCTTTCGTAACCCGAAAAGCCTTCGTAAGCCGAATTGCCATAGGCGCTAATGGGGAAAAGCTGCGTTTCGTGCGAAAAAGCGCCGAAAAGCACCAAAAATTTTTTTCGTAACCCGAAAAAACATTCGTAACCCGGAACAATGATTTCCAATGGGATTTTTTCATATCCCGGAAATTTCGTAACCTGGGTATTTCGTATCCCGAGGTACCACTGTACTATTATTTCCATAAGCTTTGAAATCCATTGATCTATCTCTGGAATAGTTTTTGTTTTCCAATTCTGTGCAATTAAAGTTCTCGCTATTGTTGTCATATAGAATAATTGTTTCCCATATTTCCTTTCATTTTTGATGTCAAATATTCCTAATAGAAAACTTTCAGGTTTTAAATCTATCTTTATTTGTAATATTTCTTCCATTATGTCTCTGATTTGCTTCCAATATTTTTTTATAGCTTTGCAGTTCCACCAGCAGTGTATAAATGTACCTTCTGTTTCGCCACATTTCCAGCATTTAGGAATTTTTCTTTTAGTGACTTTGAGAGGAAGGTCCAAACAGCCATGGTCTAATCATTGCAGGAACTATGTCTTTCTGCCTATATTTTGCTGCTCAAAAGTAAGTTGAAGTAAGTTGGAGTCTTCAGTTTTTAATTGCGTTAAGTCCCCTTCCTGTTTCTTAAAATGAATGCTCTGGTTCTTCTAGCATTTCTTAAAAATATCCTAGTGCCCAGACCTTGGAAATATAACTTCCTTAGAGTACAAATTTCAAAATGCCGCCAGACATTATAGTTTCCCATCCCCCCCAAAATAAAGAAATGAAAGAAAACTCTACTAAAACTGGAAAACTTCACAAAATGGTAGTGTTATCTGCATGGGATTTTGCCCCAGGGTTAAGGATTTTCACCCCCAGAAGATGAATTTTCTCATTTCGGGAGCTTAGAAGTCTTACAACTCATCCATATTGAATACTGAGGTAAAGCTGGCTCCTTGTACACATGTACCAGGAAATATGCTCTGTTTTTTTTTTCTTGAGAAGGCAAGCAGAGGCTTGCATTATAAATGATGAAGTAGGCTTATGTGAAAAATAATACTTAAATCAACTAAAACATATTACCTTTGTCTAAATAAAAAACAAATACAAATACAAAGCAAGTGGACTTACATTAGAACCCAAAAGTTCCAATAATGAATACACAAAACTGGAATTTGGTATTCCAATAATGTAAAAGCAAAATTGCAGTTATGCCAGTTATACACACACACACACACACACACACACAGAGAGAGTAGCTTGCTGCTAGACTTTTCTTGGAGAAGTACAGTAATGTAATGTGTGACTTTTAAAGGTATAAATCTCTTTCATGCTTTCTCACTTAGTGTGGCTCAGCATTCTCAGAAATTCTTGTTGTACCGTATATTTTTCCAGGAACATGTAATCAATTAATTAAACAACTGACATCTGGGTTTTTATATTTAGCAAACTTACTAAGTGGTGAAAAGACTGGCAAAAATGAAAGGAGCGTGGAAAAGGGAGACTTTCTATCAATTTTTTTAGAGTAAGAAAAGAATATAAAACTTATTACCGTTAATCAAATAAGACAAAAAAGGCGCTATTACAGTGGTACCCCGGATACGAAATACCCAGGTTACGAAATTTTCGGGATACGAAAAAATCCCACTAGGAAAACATTGTTCCGGGTTACGAATTTCTTTCGGGTTACGAAAAACTTTTGGTGCTTTTTTCGGCTTTTTCGCACGGAAATCGCGGCTTTTCCCCATTCAGCGCTATGGCAATTCGGCTTACGACGGCTTTTCGGGTTACGAAACGGTGCCACGGAACGAATTAATTTCGTAACCCGAGGCACCACTCGTATTTATTTATTCTTATATTATTTTTTTTTTTTATTATTATTATTAAGCTTTATTTATATAGTGCTGTAAATTTATACAGCACTGTACATACAATCAATTAAAATAGATAAAATAAACCTGCCTATGGCATATGGTACATTATACAAATAATTAAAAATAATACATATTAGTACATGTTAACATTCAATAAAATAAGGCAAACAACAGATTAAAATAACATTAGATAACAATCATGCAATGTAAATTAAAAGCAATGCATTAATTTTATTTTAAGTATCCCACTGTATATAAAAACAAGGGGAAATGTGCTGATCAGTGGTAGTTGTACTCTTCTATCATAGTGGCCTCAGGTACAAACCAGATAAAGATCCAGTAAGCACGGCTGGGGGGGGGGGCAGTTTGTTTTGTAACTTCAAAACAAAGAATGCAAAAGTGATTGCCTTTGTTCCTACCTAGTTTAAGGTTGGGAGGGATACGTTTCGTCTACACAGATTTGTATATGAAAATATATAACTGCAAAATGTAGATATCATTACTAAAACATAGTCACTCCCCATCCACACATGCTACTTTATTATTTATATCACATGAAAAAGCCCATGAAGCATCAATGATAGCATAAAGTATTTTGTGCCTGTTTGTCAGTCCAGTAAAGGTATCAATTCTGAGACATATCAGAATAATGTCTTCTTTTCTTTGCTCCATCTTGCTTTTAATTTTTATTTTTAGATCTATAGTACATCAGCTAAATGGCAACTTTGCACTTTAATTTGTTGACTCTAAAAGGGGGAGAATGGGTGGAATTCACCCTTCAACCATAGGACCACATCAGCAAGCCATGTGCTGATTTAAAAAACAAAACAAAAACATTTGAACTGTCTTCATGTAGATCCAAGAAATCACTACAAACAACCTTCCTAAATGGAATGAGCACAGAGCCCTCTTTGACAAAACTTGATCTTCGGCTTAGTAAACTGGGGTGAGTGCCGCCCCTCACAGTCAGACACAACTTGACAAAGGGAAAACCTTTACCTTTTAGCTTTAGGGATAGAAGCAACTACCAGCAAAATGGCAACATGTCTTGCAATATGTAATTAGATAGTGATTAGTTATGTGGTGTAAAATATGTTCAACTGTGTTTTCAAAAATTGCATCCTAGATTATTTGAAAGCCCAAAATCAGAGGCTGGAAGTAAGTTAATTCTGGCAGTAATTTCAAATAAGTGCCAAGGTAATTTTCCAAATACAAGGTGTTCAAAGCAAGTATGGAAGGTGCAGTGAATGGCAGCCTTCTCGGTCCATTTTTAAATCATCAGTTTAATTGCTATAGTTTTTTCTGGGTTTTTTGGGCTATGTGGCCATGTTCTAGAAGAGTTTATTCCTGATGTTTCACCTGCATCTGTGGCTGGCATCTTCAGAGAGTTCCTCCTTCATAGTTTAATTGCTATCTTATATATGTTTAACTATAGCCTCTTAAGTGGAAAAAAGATAGAAAAATCTGCATTGAACCAGGGATACTATGAAGGGTCTGGGATTTCATCTGCATTCAAGTGGGGAGATTATTAGCTGTTTTTAAAAATCTGCATGATAATTCATGTTCACATTATGATAACACGGTTTGTGCATGTGTGTGTGCATGTAAAACTAGTTACAAAAATCTTACCATAAAAAAAACAATTAACAACTTTTTGCACTGCACTGGGTTAAATCCATTTCGTAGTTCCAACTGGAATAAAGTCACTGAATCAATGGAACATACATAAATGTTTGCTTACTATTTAGCAGTTGATTCAATGGGTCTGCTCTAGTTGGGATTGGCAATTGGACTTAGTCTATTGAGTACTCTGCAGTATTAGCCCAAAACATCTTGTCACCTCAAGCATCTCTGATACATAATGGGAAACCATGAGTCAAATATAATATGAAACCATGAGTTCCTGTTAGTAGAGAAATTAAGGTTCAAATCCTATTACCTGTAGAGAAACTCCACTAATTGTATGGGATCACTCCAGATTAAATTAATTCTGGATTTGCAGTTTTGAAGTTCTGAAAAATGTACCTGTTTAAAGTGTTCTGTGTAATTAGATACCTGGGGTTCAACCTACCCCCGGCCAACCATGTGTGGAATTATGCATGTGGACAGAGATCACCATACAGTTTGGTGGAACTCTTTCATTTATCAGACCTTAGGCCTATTCAGTCCAGCACTCAGGCTCCCACTGTGCCAACCAGAAGTATGTTAGGAAGCCAAAAAGCAGAATATGAGAACAATAGCTCTCTCCCACTGTCATTTCCCAACAACTTATATTAGAGAAGGATATTCGTTTTGGTTTTTATCTAGGGTTGCCATAATCCGGTTGCAACCGGGTTTTTCCCGGTTTTGGCTGCACCTGCCCGGTCACGGCACGGGTGCAGCCAAAAACTGGGAAAAGCCCGGTTGCAGCGGGGTTGCTGGGCAACCCTGGGGCCTTGCTGTCCTCCTCCTCCTCCACATTAAGAACAATATGCATTCCCTACAATTAACCCATTTTCCCACCAATAGCATGGAGCCATGGCAGTTAAAACGGTGTCAAACTGCATTATTTCTGCAGTGTGGATGGAGCCAAAGAAATGGTTCAAGATACTTGTCAGTTGCTTCAAAATCTTGAAAGCTAATAGCTCGTGTTCACTCAGATGTGTCCCACTATCAATTAACTTAATCTTGCTCTTTGTATACATACATAACAAGATTGCAACACTAGACACTGATTACTGTAAATTTATAAGAGAAAGTAATTATCTAGATCACCAATAATCTTATGTTAAATTATTGGGAGCGGATAGGCTATATGCCAAGTATTGTCTGCTAAATTTTATTTACTCTAACAGGTGATTTAAAAATAATAGATAACTTATAATAATGCTGATAAGATGTAGATAAGACTGCTAAAAATTGAACTTTAGTAGAGAAAATAATGCTCTGCAAGAGTCAAATGGAATGCACTACAAGGATAATCTCTGGCTAAATGCTAAGCTGTAGGGGAAAACATAAGCTTCTATCAACGGTTGCAAATAATTTGATCCCTGGGCCTTAAGTGCCTTAAATTAAATCCTTCTCAGCAGGATCCAATCTAAATCATTAAAGGCATGTCACGTACATCTCTATAATCACTGTAAATATCTTCTACGTGTGTTTGATTTATAAACGATACATACAGTGGGTAGTAGCTTCTAATTGCCCATGTTATTGGGCCTGGAATTATGCACATGGAAAAAATGTTTAAAAAATGGTAATGCCATTACTAATAGCCCTTTGTTTACCATACCGGACTGATTTATCCCAATATAACTGCTTCTGCTCTTCTTTAGCCAAGTGCCTTGCTGCCTGATGACTAGAATATGTATTTGCATGTCAAAAATGATTTTTGGGTGGGACTGTTTTGTGTTTCAACTACACTATAGTTTTGCCAGTTTGACAGGCTTGTCAGGAATGCAAACCACTACTGTTAGAACAGCTGTTAAGCTTATTATCTGTTCTGGAAGAGGATGTATGACACCAGTGCTGTAGTGTCGGAACTTGAATTCTATTCCCTGCCATGCATGCACAATTAAAGTTCCTGGCTCTGGGCAATGTAGTGCTTTATGCTCTACATGCCTTACAGATTACCTTGCCTGTATGTCACAACACCGTTTCTCCATTTGCCTTTTAGATAATTCTGTTCATGTGCCAAGCTCAGACAGTATAAGTACATGGTGCATTAGAGCAATAAAACTCTGGAAGCTGCTTTGTGAGTAACTGGAAAGGTTTGGTACAGAGTAAGGAAAACTCGAGTGTGAACTGAAGGATGGAAAGTGGAAGAATAGAAAGAGTATTGCCTTCTAAGCCTCTCCCTGGCTATGGTTGGGTTTAAGGTAGTGAAGAGACCACAGGTGCTGTAGACCTAGCACTTTTTTGAGGCTATGGACACTAACCTGGAGTTATGGTAAGAACTGAGAAGTCTGTCATTGGTGTCACATACCTAGGGAGCTGTGGTACCACAAATAGAAGTCCATGTACTTGCATACCTCAGTTCGTAGTTCTGCTAGAAAAGGCCATATTATTTGACAATGTGGAATAATAGTCCATTGAATACTAAAGTTTGGATGGTCCATTCCATCATATTTCTAATATCTGTATGACATTAGAAGATATGATTCACTAGAACAAACAACAATGCTTCATAAGATAGAAGGCAGTAGGGGGATCCAGTGGCACTCACTATGGGTCGAAGTGGAATGGAATCCTTGTGGAGCTAGGGAAGTCCGTACAGTCTTGCTAGAAGAGCCTCAGATTTGCATAAACTTTGGCGTGTAGTTGGCTGAATTGAGGAGTTTTTGACCAAGGTATTCATTTATCTGGTTGATCGGGTCTTTTTTCAGCTTTTTGTATATTGCAGGATCCAGGAGTTCCTTGATATTTTTTTTATTTGTATTTTTCTGTTTCCATGATTACTGTGGCATTGCCTTTGTCTGCTGGGAAAATGATGATTTCTGGGTCCAAATTGAGGTCCTTGATGATCTTCCTTCCTTCCTTCCTTCTTTCTTTTTTCCCTTTCCTTTCCTTTCCTTTCCTTTTTTTATTTTTATTTTTTTTATTTTTTTTTTATTTTATTTTTTTGGTTATGTTGCTGGGTGGTGGTTTCATCTTGCACAGAATCCTTGTTGTTTCTCATCTTATCTCTTCCACATCCTCCTCTGGGAGATGGTGGAGGGCAGATATAACCTGGCCAGTGATGCCTTCAACTGAGATTATGGTGGTGGTAACCACAAAGTTGTCTCCTTTGGCCAGGATGGATGTTTCTTCTTTTGAAAGATGCCACTCTGTCAGATTGATTATGGTTCTTGATGTGTCCAGCAAGGGTTTCAGCTGGTGCTTGTAATATTTGTTGAATTTTTGTATCTGTGTTTCGGTGTGGTCTGCCATAT
The DNA here is from genome assembly GCF_019175285.1 of Sceloporus undulatus. Classification (NCBI taxonomy): domain Eukaryota; kingdom Metazoa; phylum Chordata; class Lepidosauria; order Squamata; family Phrynosomatidae; genus Sceloporus; species Sceloporus undulatus. Next base: position 64,265,378 of record NC_056524.1, on the reverse strand, counting down.
CATTTTGAGTCTGTCAGTTTTGTCCCAGTCTTGGGTATTCATCTTTTCACTGATGCTGAGGTGGAGCAAAAGCTCCTTGTCTGTGTTAGCCAGTTCTTTGTGGGTGGTGTGTGTTCTTTCCTGTAACAGTGCTTGTTCCATTCGGTTGTAGATATGGTTGGCCTTTGGGGATTTTAAGGTCCTTTTTGCTGTAAGTGTGGTATGGTATCTGTGTCTCTGCAGCGTAGCAGAAAGGTTAGTGAGCAGAGATGATGTGTTCTCCGGGTCTGGAGTTTTTCCAATCTCCAGGTGTCTTGGAACAGTTTCCCCACTCTCTTCCATGCCAGCATCCTCTGAAGATGCCAGCCACAGCTGCTGGTGAAACATCAGGAAAAAGCTCTTCTAGAACACAGCCTCATAGCCCAAAAAATCCAAAAGAACTATGGATGCTGGCTGTAAAAACCTTCGACTTCACAGTTCTACAATGCTTGTACATACAGTTATCTATCCGTAGATCTCCATTTACAAGAGAGATGGGCACCTTCTGAAGAGCCAGGTGCTATTTTTTACATTTCCCCAAATGTTGGTGGGCTGAACTCTTACTTTCCCTCCCCACTCATTTTTGTCCCCAAATGTCAAATTGCATTGCATCTGAGGGATGTGTGATTTTTCATTGGAATAGGAATAGCAATAGCAATAGCAAGTACATTTCTATACTGCTTATCAGTGAACTGGCACTCCTAAGCAGTTTACAATGTATAAACCAATTCCCTGCAACAAAGCTGGGTACTCATTTTACAAACCTACAAAAAGATGAAGGCTGAGTCGACCTTGGAGCCCTCCTCTAAGATCAAATTCACAGCGTTGTGGCTGCAGTACCAATATTTAACCACTGTGTCACCAGGGCTCCTTTTGCACCACCAGAGCTCTTTTTATGAATATGGTTCCCTTTCCCACAAAAAACAAAACAAAAAAGGCCGAAAGAACATTTTTAGCCAAACAAAAGAAAATTTTATAAAAAGTGGTGTCCAGACAGAATGCGGGAGGTTGGATGCACTGGAGGTCCAAAGTGTTACGTAACATCCAAGGGCCATATTTTGCCCATCCCCAATCCCTTGACTATCATTGTTGTTGTGTGACTTCAAGTTGTTTCCAACTTATGGTGACCCTAAGGTGACCCTATCATGGGGTTTTCTTAGCAAGATTGGTTCAGAGATTTGCCATAGCCTTCCCCTGAGGCTGAGAGAATGTGACTTCCCAAGGTCAACCAGTGGGTTTCATGGTCAAATCGAACCCTGGTCTCCAGAGTCATAGTCTAACACTCAAACCACTACACTACGCCGGCTCACCAATTAACTATGCAGAGAAACAAAACCATTTCTCTCCTAATCTTTAGTAAATGCCACCTGAATTGTATTAAATTGTGCTTTAAGGCTACAGTCCTATGTGCAGATAATATAAAATGAATTCCTTTTCAAAATGTGGGGTTTTACCTCTGAGTAATGACAAAAAACGGTCGCCCGCTAGCCGGGCAGATCGTTTTGCCGCTAGAGGTGGCAAAAACTACAAGCCCCAGTATGCACTGGGGCTTGCCCCAGCTCCCTATTGGTGCACGGGGCGGAAGGGATGGTCCTTCCACCCCGCGATGCTCTGGGAGTTGGGCTCAGTGGTGCGGAGCTTCCGATCCTCCAGGGCAGCCCATTGGTTGGGCTGCCTTGGAGGAGGAGTTCCACAGCACACGTTGTGGGGGGCGGGGCTTAGGCCTATATAAGGCCGTGCTGCAGGCCCCGTCCCCCAGTCGGCGCTTGGCTTCGCACGGTGCGGAGCCAAGCTAGGACGGGAGGAAGACAGGAGCAGCAGCATCTGAGGCAATTACTCTTGCACTTCCTATGTTTTCAGTTACACAAGAGTGAACAATAAGGTTATCTTTGAAATGTTGCCTGTCAGCTGTCCATTTCAAGTAATAGAGAAAATAAATTCTCAGGAAATTTATAAGTGGAAATGGAACTGAAAGACACTGGTTCAAAAATGTGTGTACTTTAGGGAGCTATCATTAAAGTTTTCATTTCAATTTCTCAAGGTGTTCATTTTTGGTGAATAGATTTATACTGAAGTTAAAGCTCTGTAGATTTTCCTGAGCCATACCTTATGTCCTTAGAAGCCTTAGTCATTAGAAGCTATTACAGTTATTTCTTTGTAATAGAATAATTTTGGAGAGTGAGCATGGTATTGTGGTTTGAGTATTAGACTAGGGCTCTGGAGACCAAGTTCTGGATCTTGGCTCAGACATGGGGACCCACTGGGTGACCTTGGGCAAATCACATTCTCTTAGCTCACAAGGAAGGCAAAGGCAACCCCCCTCTGAACAAATCTTGTCAAGAACACCCCATTCACCTTAGGGTCACCATAAGACATAAACAACTTGAAAGGCACACAACAACAAGAATTTTTACGAATATTTAAATTAAGCTTCTGTCAATGAAACACTGCTGCATCACAATATAGTTACTATTAATTATTTGTATTTGAGTCTGGAATTACATTTTGTTTCAGCCTTACAAATAAATTGGAGGATGTATTGCAGTAGTATGAGAAAGAAATCTGTTTCATTCAGCAGAATTTATTTATTTGGAGTATTTATACCCTGCTCTTCAGCCACAAAAGCTGATGTTCATGATCTTTTTCAATACAGGTATTACATATTTAGTGGAAAATATGTCTGTGCATGTTGGATTCAGGTTCATTAGGTTATACATTGCCTGGTCCGCAAGCCTCCAAAACTGGAATTTTATGTGAAATATTTTAATTCCATTGGGAACCAATTAGAGATAAACTACAGTATCTTAAACCGTTATCTTGTATTAAGCAGTACTTTGACTTAAATGCACAGTGAGAGTAGGAATTGGTTGCTGGGCTGTAATGGTCAAAAGCACAGGGTGAGTCTAGCAATTATACTTTTGCAATAGCAAATTTAATATTGAATGAATGTAGAAGAGATTATATTGAACAGATGTCTCCATTCTGGAGCAATGTTTTGATACTTAGTTTTTTTGTTGTTGCTTTTTGTTTTGTTTTGTTTTGTTTTGTTTTGCTTTGTTGGTTGGGTGGGAGAAAATCAAGAGCTACAAACCCCTTTCGAACAGTTTGCATTTCCAGTTTTCATTCCTGAGCATTCTCATTATAGACCAATGTTACACTGTTTGAGGGCATATCTTTCAGCTATCTGCTTTGTCACAGTTGAAATGTAATGGTTTCCCTTTCTTTGCATCATGGCCACCTGATCACTATTGCCCATTACACCACCAGGGACAAGAAACCCATTTCTCTCCACTCCATGCCTGTGAAATTCTGTTACTGATTCAAATAGCTGTTGTTGATTTTTGTATATTTTCCCCTTCTGTGCACTTTTCTACTTTACACCCAACTTTTCCCAGATGAAAACTGGAGCATGTGTGGCCACAGCAAAGTGTGGTGAAGATGACAGAAGTTATTTATGCGGAAGAACACACAAACTAGGAGATGCCATAGCAGTTTGTTTTTGCCTGAGCCTACTGGAAAGAGCAAGATTCTGCCCCATCCTCTCCTCTCTTTCTTTCTGAGTGAAAGGAGTTCAAACTATGTTTGCACATTGAACTCAGTTTGCAGGAACTGAAGTAAGCTAAGAACAAAGGGAAGAAATGAGAGAAGGAAAGAGATAAACTGGGACATTTTAAAAGCAGAGGGAAAAGGGTATCAACAGAAGATTAATCAGGAGTGTCTGACAAATCAATACAGTTGGATGGTATGGTGGCCATGTAAGCCTTTAAATGGAAGCCACCAGTAACTAATATCTTCTCCAGATAGATCTTCCAACTCAGATCTTCCAGTTCAGTTACAATTGAAGAGGACTGAGTTATAACAGACTTAGCACATCATTCATAAACGGCCCAGAACCAATCTTCCACATTAGTTGAAATGTGCAATGGAAACTGATTATTGTCCCTTTTAGCTATGGCATCTCAAGCTGCTCAAGTCATCCATATGAGTGTTGCTAAACATCTTTGATGGGACGAAGAGCCATCTCCAGGTTTTCTGTTAATTAGCATGAAGGGGGGAAATCAATTTCCTCACCAGCTAGCCTGAGTAGATCCCAGCAGGGGTCATGTCCTTTATGAAAAAGCATAAAAGTGAGCTAAGCTAATGTTATGGCTTGCTTGCTTGCTTGACTTAACTTGTTAATTAGTTTCTGGAAAGTGCAGGTTGTTCTTTCTCTATACTTGTCTGGGCTTAATGTTGGTTATTAGCATAAAGAGTATTTTTATTATTTATCTTTAGGATGGAAGGAAGGTTACTGGGAGCATTTCACTTGAAAACTATGAACATAGTGACGTTACCTGTAAAATATACTATGCAGCTAAAAGCAGTCAAATAACAAGTAGCAGTTAGAGGAAGCAGGGGTAAGATAAATTTTACTTGTCATCCATACATTTGCTCTTCGGAAATTTTAAAAAAGTACTTTGCTGTCTCTGGATCTTAATAGTCAGGATTCTGGTGCTCTTGTTCCTTGGGTATTTTTGATGTGCCTTTCTATTCTCAGATTTGCTGAGCACTGTTTATTTGTTCTCTTTGCATCTGCACTCTTAGTCTGCATGTGCAATACCAGTCTTTAAATAGACAGACACAAAGCACTACTTGCCTGCCAAGGCTATTTAAAAATCTGCACCATATCCACAAGGAAAGTATACAATGCTGATGGAAAAGAGACCAAATTGTGGAGCAAAGGGAAGGATATTGGAACTCAATGAAGCATCTACACTAGCTTGGTTGTCCATTTTCCTGAGTTATACCACTGTTAGAGATGGAGAAATCACTCTGTTTCTGGTGCATGTCATTTTTATAGACTATTTGATAATCCACATTAATCCTGCATGTGAATTTGCATTTAAATATATATATTTTAAAGACTATTCACTCAAAATAATAATTTCTAGATATAATTTCTCCCAAAATATATATATTTGAACAAATTTCAATATGTTTTTAACAGAGCTTTGAAAAATAACTTTTTGAATGGGAATTCCCCAAATTCACTAGCCAACACAGCCACTGGGTTTGAAGGGGTTGTAGTCCAAAAAAGTATCTTTACCAAATCCTTTTTTTTCTTTTTTTTTTCTTTTTAAACCCACTAAATTCTATATTGGAATATTTGAGAAGTAGAAAAACCAGAGATAAATGACACCATAGTCCTGTGCATGTTACTCAGGAGTAAGTCCCACTGAACTCTTCTGGGTTGTATCTGGCGGATGGTAGTTAGGATCCTAAACCAGGAGATGTGGCTCAAGATGGCCTCAGTTTATGCTGGAATTCAAAAAGATCAAATTCCTCAGGCATCCCTACATAAGACAACTGGCATAAGATCATTAAGTAGGTACAATTAGGAAAGTATAAAAACATTTATTATCAGTCATGGAAGAAGGCTACTGAATATTTTAAAATGTATCAAAATTGAACACTAGAGTCTCTCTTTCCAAAGGAAATACATTTTCATTTAAGGGTTCAATATTGTTTCTGAAAACATGATACACAGAAATTATAGTGCACATGGACTTTAATGGACTGAGAAGTAGTAAAGTTCCAGATTAATAAGTTTCAAAAGAGAGCCCCCTTACTTTTAATTTCTATACAGTAGTCAAGTGATGTTGCTTGGAAGTTGCTCTGTAAAGAAATTAGAATTGCTGTAATAGTGTGTGTGTGTGTGTGTTGAAAGTCCCACCCATATTTTTTTTTTTGCATGTCATAAAAATGACATGCACCAGAAACAGAGTGATTTGTGTATCTACTAATACACAAACATAAGTTTTCAAAAGAGGATGACCTGAGTGGAAAACAAGAACTGCTCACTGTAAAATCTTGAGATAGTTCAAGTTCTGTGTGTCCATGGATTCTTTAGATGAATGGTTTTTGAACAGCAGTGTCTGAGAAAACTTTTGAAGCTGCAGGCAGTCATAGTATGTCTTAAACACTAAAGAAACACTCTTGACTCTATGCCAAGAGAACATCACACAGAACACTGGATATCTATTCTCTGCTGTCAGATGCTGGAGTTTCAGTAGTTTTGCTTTGCCAAATTGGATGTGTTTTGTGCTGAAGCAATTTGCAGCTTGACCTTGTTATGAGCTGTCAGTATAAAAACACAGGTTGGAAATATTTTCTGGCCAAGACAGTTTCACACATGCTGTCACTACCTGTGACTTGCTGGGTCTGCCTACCAGATAGTGTGAGAGACCCAGTCAAGTGCAAATGGCCCCTTGTGCAAAGGAAACAAGGAACAGTTTTGCTTGGATGGCAGCAGCACCCTCAACATATCAACATACAGTTTGTCATAGTGTTCTTTATACATGATCTCAGGTCCCTTGCTGTCTTTTAATCAACCTCTTTGCTTCTTCCTACCAGGTGATATTTAGTCTATGGCCTTTCTTCTACATTTTGAACACTAATCTGTGTGCTGTAGTGAAAACTCAACCACAGTGGTTTTGTAGTAACTCAGTGCAAAGAGCTGAAATTGTTCATGGCAGACAGAGAGAAAGACAGAGAATATATATATTTGTTCTCTGCCAAGAGCATACATTTACATTGTAAGCATTTTCAAACTATATTTGCCATTTAGAAAAGCAATTTGCCATGTGGAAAAGTAAAGAGGTGAACATTTTTACTTGATATCCCTTCCAACCCTTTGACATCAACTTTCTCCAGATTCTAGTCATGTGAAGAGAGTGGGGGTTAAGGAAAAGCATGGACTGTATCTGTTGGTACCAAGTAATGATGTTCTAAGCAATTGTGCCAAACAAGCAAAGAACCAGTATCTCCTGTGAAGTTTCATCTCACCCTTTGCTTTGGTGCATAACATACTTCAGGAATACCTTTTACTAAGTACAGTATGTTATTAGTCTTGAGAGAGAACACTTCATTAGCTCTCAGAACAATCCATTTTTTCTCTTATTGTTGTGTGCCTTCAAGTCATTTCTGATTTATGGTGACCCTAAAGGGACCCTTTCATGGTTCTTTTCTGGGGCTGAGAGTGCATGACTCAACCAAGGTCACCCAGTGGGTTTCCATGGCTGAGCTGGGAATCAAACCCTGATCTCCAGAAGCCAAGTCCTACACTCAAACCAGAACACCATGCTGGCTCTTCTCTGTCTGTGGTAAATTCCTCCCCTACCTCACATGAAAAAGATGGTGGGTATTAGGGAACTCATTCCCTTGAGAAATCCCTCTCTTGTGGCCTTCAAACTGTCTTGAGTTTCTTTCTTTATGCTCAGAAAAACAGGATATAAATAAACAGATATGTGGTCCAGATAGAATTTTAATTCTATCAAACTTGTTTTTTAAATTGTCGCATTGCTGAGCCCTTATCTGTGTTTTTTTTAAATCTCATGATGTTTTATGTGATGCTTGTTCAATTGTTTTGGTTCTAACCTTTTTATTATGGACTATTCTGTGAGGGCTTGCTTAGAAGACAAAAGACAAATATATTACATAAATAAATAAGATATCAGTCAGTCAGCTGTCTTTGCTCTTAAAGTTCAAACCTGGATCTGACTGTGCTATCTTTTAAAAAAAATCTCTCTGCATGAAAGTGGGAAAAGTGCATAAACATTTCTCTGCTAATCTCAAAGCTGTTCAAAAGCCCTAGGTGGATCATTCCCCAGAGTTTAGCAGAAGAGAAGATTATTATATCTTGATCAATAAAATGTCACTGCAATTAACAGAAGTACTTCAGAAGGACGTTTGCAGGAAGGGAAAAATTAGATATAACTCAAAGGCATTGTATTCCTTGTGTTTTCTCTCTCTTTCTCTCTTTATTTTAGAAAAAAAACTCACATTGTTCTTTGAAATCTGTGCTGTGTGAAAAGCTGTGATCTGAACTAATCCTTGCTTTTCCAGGATAAGCGCAGATTTCTGCAGCTTCAATAAAAACCTTATGTTTGTAAGCGCCTTACAGATAACTAATGGGTATTCAAAGATTTTTTTTCTCCAAACATAACTTTTGATGAGGAAAGCCATAATGTGTGCTCTTTACACAGATAGTGCAGGTAACAAGAGAGAGAGATCAGGAGTGATCAGGAATGAAAGCAATTGTTTGCATGCCTTTGCTTCAAAATATGGATTGAATTCATTAAAGTAAAAACAAAACCCTGAAGAATCTCTTTACTTCCATCACAAAATGACAGACCAACTGGGATGGGTTCTGAGTAGCATGTCATATGTTGTTGACAAAGATGTGGAGACAAACTAAATACAAACTGATGCATTACTTTGTTAGTTAATATCATTAAAGAGGATTGTTTTACATTTACTTTGATTTCTTTTTGGCATTACTGCTGATAAATTTCTTTTTGGCATCTGCATCCATCTGTCTGTTCCTTTTTTGGCCAAAAATAATTCCCCAAAGGGAATATAGTTGGAGGAAATTACTATTATTTTTGGAAGGTCAAAGAAGATATATTTATCATAGACCTTTTTGTTTTGTTTTGTAGAGGTGTACTGAAAGACATCTTTTAAATTTTATTATTATCTGTTTGTCATCCAAAATATCTTGCTTTTAGCAAACCTTGTTTTATCATTGGTCATTTGAATGTAAACACGTGCTTAATTTGCAAGTCAATGATTGTTCAGTCCTAGTTCTCTGAGAAGGGAATCATGTTGTGAGAGGTTAATCTAGAGAACACACATTCTTCTTAATGTCTCTTTATTCCTGAAGAAGGGCATACTAAAAAGCTTAATATAGGTGTGGTACAGACTGCCCCTTTTTCCATTTGAATGGGGCCAGGGCAGTCTCACCGGCAGCCCTGTGGCCCCAATCCTGCATTTTTCCAGGTCAAAGAGAAGCGGCACAGTGCCTCTTCTCTGTGGCCTGGAAAAGGGGTGTCCGTGGGGCTTCATGCCCCCAGACACCCTGGGAGCCATGAGGAGGAAGGGGCGGCCCCTTTCTCCTCAGGGTCATTCCTACAGCCATGTGGTTGCTTGGAGAATGATCGCTCCCAAAAAGGAACTCTGTTTTGGAGCTCTTTTCTGCGCTGCAGCCAGGTAGCCGTAAGCAGCCTGGGGCGGCGCAGTGACATCATGGCCATGCCATGCCATTTGGACGTGGTGCATGAGTGACATCATCATGGCTGCACCCATGTGGACGGGATGCCGCCATGATGCTACTGGCAGCATGTTTTAGGTTTAGGGACTGTGCGGTTGGTGCGCGGTCCCTAACCCTAAAATTGACATGGCCATGCCCCGTTTTGCCCGTCTGTCTTGGGCCATAGTCTAATACATGGATGTGCAACTGTGTGGAAGATGGGGACTAACTTTTGCACCAGCATATTGTAGAGGTGATGTAACCTCACTTCTAGCAGCCGCTTTTGGCTAGCTCTCAACTCAAAATATTTGATTTTGGAACAGCATGATTTATGCATGTGTATGTCACTAAGAGAATGCCAGCCAACATGCAAAACACAGTAATTCCTTCACCATAGTATATATGACATTAAACATCCTTAAGTTCAACAAGACAATATAAAATAGTTTACTAACTATTATTAATTCTATATATTAGTTTTTGTTAGTCTCCAAGCTGATACTTCAGTGTCTCAGGCTGCTTCTGTGCAAAACTAAGCAAAATTGGTCAATTACCCTTCAAAAAAAGGTTCATTATAGAGAAATCTAGGAACATGAATTATGGTAATAGAGCCACTGGGAAATATTTTCAGGCTTGAATGTTTAATTGAAAAAGACTGCACTGGGAATCATAAGATTCCAGATCATAATGAGGACAAGATTTCTTTTCTCTGCCCTATATATGCACATGTACATTTATGAATTTGATTTGATAGTTGTATGCTGCTTCTCCAAAGCAAGTTGCATTCAAAAGAGATCACAAGAGATAACGGTAGATTATATCCAGGGCTTCCAGGATATAGGGATATTATGTCTAATTGAATGGAGGAACTTTCAATTAGACATAAAGCAGCAGGGTCTGTGACATTTCCCATTGCCCATCAATAGTACTTGAATGACTGACTGAGCATGCACTCAGGTCTTGTCATTCGATGTGTGATACACTGCTGTGCAACAGCAAGGAAGCATGGGTTTCTCATGTTTCTTCTGTCACTATTTGTTTGAACCCTTGAAACTGCCTTGAATCTATATTTTTTCTTGATGTGGTCTAATTGGTTAGAAAAGATTATGTATAGAGCAAACTTTAGAAGAGGTCACCTTCAAGGCTTTCCCAGCTCCGTGATTCTGTCTCCCATGCTAGAACACATACAGTGAAATATTAATTTGCTCACAGAGTCAACGTTAATATCCTGTGACAATTTCTCTGGCTATGATGTCCAAAGATATATTCGTATCTGGGCAGTTAATCTGACTGAAATGCAGAAGGTTTGTCAGATATTTCTTGTTGAGGATGAGAATATAGTCATTTTAATATCTTCGGGTGAGATTTTCAAATTCTTGTAAATGATTCACAACTGTACAAACAAAATCTTGCTATGCATAAATGTAAAATACTTTCAGTAACCTCACTTGTACAAAACAAAACAAAACAAAAGGCATTCACAATTTTAAAAATTATTGTATTTCAAGATACTTTGTCAGATAAGTGGATATTTCAAGATTATGCACCGAATATTTATAAACAGAGGGAAATTACTCTGTCATACTGATATAAATCTATGACAGTGCTAAAAACAATGGAGTCTTCGATATTTTCCAGCAGAGAAAAAATACTTCCTTCAATAGCTGTTTGGGACCTAAATTCCTTGTTATTTCCAATGAGAACTTGCTAAATTAATACCCATGTAAGTAAATTCCATTGATTCAATGGATCCACTTTCACTGAGACTAGCAAGTGGATTTAGGCCTTTACAATCAGAGTGAATTCATGAAGCTGTATTTCATTGAATCAGACTATTGACCAGTCTGGCTAAGGGATACACAACACAACACAACCTTTTTGGTGTAAGTACAGTGCGCCCACACCATACTCAGGTGCATATGTTGGAAGCCATGACGGAAATAAACCTTTCATGCCCCGGAAGAAGTAATGGGGCACATGACCACGGCGCCGCATGGCAAGCAGAAGCCCCTTTACTTCCAATAGGGCTCAAGCATACGTGTTTTTTCTTTTATGCGGATCCTCCGTGTAAGAGAAGGGCTGCTTGTAATAAGTTGTTTATTCAGTCATTGACCAGTATAAAGTATAATAAATAAAATGATAATAAAAATAATAATTGTACAGTACAATTATTAGAACAGGATTCAAAGAACAAACATCAGAGTCCAACTCCACCAGCCATCATCAGTTGTCATCAGCCAGTTGGGGACACATTTCAACCTTTTTGGTGCTGAGGAACACATCAGGTGTTTGCTGGAAGGCAGGTTGCACATGTGTATGCATTCATGAAATTGGATTCTAACAGAGATTGGAATGTTTACTTTTTGGACCATAACTTCCAGGATCTCTTATCCCATGGTCACTAGTGATGCTGGCTGGGAAACCCTGCAAGATGGAGTCCAAAAATATTGTCAGATTCTGGGTTCTATACTGTCCTTATCTGCAGTGACTGGAAGCAGCTCTTTGGAATGTCAGACGGATAGCTTTTCCAGCATTGCTATTCAATATTCTTTTAAATGGAGATACTGGTTACTGACCTGTGCACCATCTGCATTCAAAATATGGGCTCTGTTACTGAGCTGTGGGATTTGGGTGATGATCCATGTCCACTTGCCATAAGGGAAAGTTTGGCAATGCATGAGTTACTAGCTGAACTAGGAAGGAACACAATTTGTAAATAACTCAGAGTTCTGCTTTTCAATTCTAGTATAAGAGGGACATTTTGTTATTTGAGTAAGAGTGTGGGATTCCAGACGTGGTTGAACTGCAAGTCCTATCACTCCTAGCAGTATTGCCAATGATGATGGATGATGTGGGTTGCAGTTCAGCCACAAGAGGAGGGCACATTTTCCCCATCTTTGCCTTTGATTCCCTCCCATTAGCATGTGGCCCTTCAGAGGTTGTTGAACTTCCAGTATTCCTTGCCATTGTTTCTCATGTTTAGGGCTGCTGGTACTTATAGTCCTACAGCAACCAATGGAAATATGTGAGTTTCTCAGAGGAGTACAAGTTATGCTACTGTCTAATCCCATAGAAATGCTCTTGGCAATTCATTTTACTGCAGGCATTCACTTACATCAGGATGTAAACTTAGGCACACTTAGAAGTGTGTACGTTTTAATACAGTAAAAATGGACAGAAGCAGGTTTTTACTCTGGTGATGTCAGCAATTAATCATGTTACATAATGGGGAATAGAATGCGTTTGTAATTTCACAAGCCAAGGAGTTGGATTGCAATCCAAATGGATATTTAAGCTTGGGAGATTAGTGCACCAGTTTTCAGTCCCACACTAGGCACGGGATGTAAACACACAGGGATGGATTGTATCACACAGCCCCGTCCCAGGCAAAACTCATCCCATACCTGAGATGGACTTCTCCCAAAGAATGGGACTTTCCTGTTCTATAAAAGGTGCAGTAGAAGCCCAGATCAGGTACGGGATAAGTGCTGTCCACAGATGGAGCTATGTGATACAATCTGTCCATGTGCATTTACATCCCATGCCTAGAGTGAATGAAAGCCGGTGCACTAATCTCCTTGATCTCACTGCTTCTACTAGAATTGGTTGCTCCAATCCTTCCTAAAATCTGCACCTAAGAATTTCCTGGCCTTCCCAAAGGTCTAGTGGTGCTGATGCTGGTGGAGCTTCGAGAGACAGAGGATTGCTGTTTCTGGGAGAAGAACTGCGATTCCAGCTTAAGTAACCAATTTGATTCTGGCCTTTACCTTTAAATATTTACCACTCAGTGTATGTTGCTGTTGTTGTTGTTGTTGTTGTTGTTGGTAGCTGCCTCTGAGTTGGCTTTGACTGATGGCAACCCTGTGAATGAGACATCCCCACGTTTCCCTGTTCTCAGCCTAAGGTAACCCTATTATGGAGTTTTCTTGGCAGATTTCTTCAGAAGGGGTTTGCCATTGTCATCCTCTGAGGCTGAGAGAGTGTGACTTGCTCAAGGTCACCCAGTGGGTTTCCATGGCTGAGCTGGGATTTGAACCCTGGTCTCTAGAATCATAGTTCAGCATGCAAACCTTGCGCTCCTACATGACCTAAAGGGTAGATTTGGGGAGTGTATTATCAGAAGATGTAACTACAGAGTTGTAGTGACATCTCCATAGCTATACTTCCCAATACAGACTCTTGGGAAAATGGGGTTTTGTAACCCAGAAAAAAAATGTCTGCCAATTAATTTGAATCAAAATGCTGGCCAAATAGTAGGAGTGGAAATTGTTTGGTTTGTGATTAGACTGACAGTAGAGCTGTCAAATATTTTTTGATGGCTGGAGGGAACATGCAGATATAAATCATTGAGAGATCTGATAGAGAAAAATATGATGAACACTAAAAAGCAGATCTGACTGACATTAACCCAGTAGTTGGTACTATAATCCAAATGAAGTACTGTTGGCAAAAGCTAAGTTCAAGTCAACCAAAGGAACAATATATTGGATGGTAATACCAGTATTCATTATCTGAAAGAATTATGGGATAAAGAATTATGAAGCAGCTGTAGCATATAGGGAGTAAATAATAGAAAAATTGTTTAAGATGTGATCATTTCTAAAATTACATACTCCTTAAATGGGCAAACCTACTATTGCTTACTTTAAAAGCAGCTAGATATGTATGGCATGTCAGTCCCATTTTCCTCTAAGAGCGATTAACATTGCAACTGCTGAGTTGAAATGTAAAGCAGGTTGTAATTCTCCTGTGTATTTCCATTTCCTGATTGTCAGATAATGGCTGCACTACTCTGTACTGGCGACAAAATCAAGTGAGCTCTTGCAGTACATTAGGAGATTATATTTTGTTGACTGGGAAATATAAAGCATTATGTGAGTTGTAAATTTCATACAGAGAAACAAGTGATGGGAAAATTTAAAGTATTCTCTGGAGGCTAGCACTAAATGAGTAAATTATACATGCAAATCAAGAACTGCAGTTAGAAGCTCCTGGTTAGGGAACCAGAAATGCCATTTATTATGCATTTATCAAGACCTGCATTACCAAGAATCCTTGGTGTGACATTGACTTTATCTAAGACAGGTGTGGGCAAAATTTGGAACACCTAGTGATTTGGGTTTCAGTTTCCAGAAGCTCCATCCAGTTCAGCAAATGATTATTGGAGAAAAGGTCCAGGATACCTCAAGGGATGAAGGTTTTCTACCTCTGATCCGAAATAGATTTTCAGTTGTATGTATTGGAGCATAAATAGATCCTTTGTAGCCAATAGCTTTACTAATAGGCTCACAAAAGTTAGTGGTCTGCATTTTGTTGTTGTTTCTAGGCTAAGAGAAAGTATTCTGCACTTTCAGTATGGCTACAAAGGAAGGCAGCACAGACTTGTGGTATAATACTTTGTGGTCTAATAGTAGGCTAATACCAAAAAATGCTTTCTATCAAGCAAACTGGCTGAGTAGAAATAGGATGAACCATCTGTTTGCATCAGTCCACTAGGATTTTAATGCTGATTATAGAAGAAGAAATTGCCCCTCAATCTTTCTTCACATATCTGCATCTTTCTTTTCTTTCCTTTTTTTTAAACTATGTTTTATAAATATTGTCAGCTTCTACACAGTTATTTCTGTTGTACAAGTAGTTAGGGGTGGAAAGACCCAGACTCCACCCAGACCATTGAAAAACTTCATAGGTAGGCAAAATTTTGATTTAGTCTTCTTGAAGTCCCAAATGTTCTCAAAACTACTTCATTCTGAAATTATGTATTATCTTTATAGAAACTGTACTTCTTTAAAATTCTACTTCAGTCAACATATCCTGTTGCATTGATTTATCAAGACATAGGTGACTTTGGAAAAGAGATATCAAAATGGTTGATACAGAACTGAACTTATGAAGCATTTGGAATAGTTTCTGGGCACAGTGACTTGCAGTTATGGAACAATTTAATAACACTATACAGCAAGTTTAGATTCAAATGTGAAAAGGTGACAGCTGGGGGAAATAATGAACTATAGGTATTGTGTTGTTACATTTCTTTAAACTCCTTCTGAAGGTTCAATATATTTGCATCGATCTACCCGTGTAGTTCTTTTGCAGTATCATCAGTATGAAAAGACACCATTTCCCTGTACGTTTGCTGTGGCTAGCAAGTTTCAAGCTGGCAATGTGTAGGAACCAGGAAGAATAAAGAGATATACTCTGAGTATTAATGTGGGACTGAAATGATTGTTTAGATCTTGGAAATTTACTTTTAGCAAGTCATTAATTACAGTTAAGTTTCCAAACCCTCAAACTAGTTACTGTTATAGTTACAACTTTAAAGAAATAACATGTTCCCATTTTTCAAAAGTATGTGAAATAGTTACTTTCAGTTACTTTAAAAATCCCCATCTGAATGGTGCAAGCTGAGACCTCTAGTACAAAACACATTTTCCTTTCATCTACTTCCTTGTTGCTTCAACGGTGACAAGAGTAAAGGACAGCACAAAGCAGCACTTGAACCACCTGATGTTCTTCTTCTACTCTCTAGAAGGAATTTAAATCTTCATCACTTTCATTCTTGTAGACAGGAATACATAGTTTACACAATTTTTTTCCTGGTTGCAAGCAAGACCTCAGGAACTGTTAAGCTTTTGAAAACTATTTGCAGTTTGAGACTTTTTGAGGAGTAAATGTTTTCTGAGCATTTTATGGACATTTCTGTATAGAAAATGCCATTTTTGCCACCAAATTTTGGTGTGTGTGTGTGTGTGTGTGTGTGTGTGTGTGTGTGTAGAAAAAGTCCCAAACTACAAATATTCTCATTGTACAAGATTCTCCTTACTCTTTTAAATCTATGCTTCCAGTATTTGAGAATATTTTTTCCATCGCTACCATCTGAGATCACATTACTGTAGTTATAAAAGTAACTAAACATCATGGTTATACTGTACAGTAAAAGAAATGAAGGTACACCTTGTTTAAATTATTATTGGAGGGGAGGACATAATTATAATTAATTAGTTAGTTAGTTATGATTAGTTATTTCTAACATCTGGTTTTATTTACTTCCACACTAAAGTGCTAATAGACCTGAAACACACAAGCCAAAAGAATACCTTTAATATGATGTATGCTTCCAATGCGGCTGGAAGCCATGCTGAGGCCGCACTCCTGTTATTTAGACCACAGCAAAAAGGAGCCAAGATAATGCAGCTCCTGGTAGTGCTGGTTGGGGCCACTGACAGTGGCCACCTTTTAGCTTGTGGCTGAAGCGGATTTGGGTTGCTCCTTCCCATCCGTCTGCTCTGAGAGAAAGATATTCTGTTCAAACAGATGCAAGTTTCCCACAAATCACATTTTCTACTCCCCTTACTGTAACATTTAGAGCTCCTTCTCATATTAATATAATCCCTATTCCCAATGTGTAGTTATTTATGAATAACTAGCCATAGGAGTTCTGATTGTTTATTATATAAATTATGCAATTACATCTCCTACATTTTCAGAAAATGTAGGCTTTCTACACTCAGAATGTTGCTGAAAGTTAATGCTCAGCTACAGCACTCTAAATGTGTTCATCACTGATGTTTATCCAAATGGGGAACACAGATGGTCAAAGGAACATGATACAGACTTACACAAATATCAGTGGACTAGGAATGTAACAGAATAAATAAAGCTATTCCCCTGTTTTTCCTTGACCTCGTGTTTTAAGGGTGACATTACTTGTTTTGAGATAGATGCTGTGATGGCAAGCTATAAATAACAGGAATAAATAATTTTCTCCTATCTCTTTTCTTTTGCAGGAGGGATATTTGAAACTGTGGAAAATGAACCTCTTAATGTTGAAGAGTTAGCTTTCAAATTTGCAGTCACCAACATTAACCGGAACAGAACACTGATGCCTAATACCACATTAACCTATGACATCCAGAGAATTAACCTCTTTGATAGTTTTGAAGCATCAAGACGGGGTAAGTATCTCAGAATTGTAATGACTCTTTGGAGTTGTGTCTGTTTGTGAATTATCTCTTTGTTCCTGCACTTGTTAGGTTGGGTATACTATGACTTAGCTAATGGAATGTCAAATAGTTTGTGGGGTTTTCCCCCAGTGCAATCTGTGGCCAGATCATATATCTTCACATAATAGGCCTTTGACGTATGATTATTCAAAATGATCCAGTTCTTTGTTTTATATAATATTTGAAATAGCCGTAATAGCTTGCAATATTGAAATATCTAGAAAGCAACACTGAGCTGATCTTCTTTGCTAATATTTAGCTCTGTGATGCTAATAGAATGTGACAGAAAATCAAACATGCTCACTCTTCCCTCTTACAAATGAGCAGTCTTTCTACGGTGTGGTACATTTGGTATTTCAAAGTTTAATCTGCAAGCATCCTTAAATGGACCAATGCATTGATATATATTACAGAGATACTACAGTCAGCCCTCTGAATCCACAGATTTTTTTTATCCATAGATTCAAGCATTCATGGCTTGGAAATATGCAAAAAATAGATAAATTCCAAAAAGAAAACCTTGATCTTGCCATTTTATAAAATACTATTTTACTATGCCATTGTATTTAATGGGACTTGAGCATCCATGGATTTTGGTATCCATGGGGGTGCAGTGGGGTCCTGGAACCAAATCCCAGGAGATACCAAGGGCCCACTGTAGCAATATTTTGAGAACTACATAAACTTTCTATTAAGTTTGTATTTATTTTGTCTATATCCTTGAGTGTAGGTTCTTGAAAAATGTTTTTAATTAAGGCCTTTTGCTACAGAAGAGTAGTGACAGAATGTTTTCTGAACCATAGGCTGTATCTGGATTACAGAAATAATGCAGTTTGACACTGCTTTAACTGCCATGGCTCAAATCTATGGAATTGTGGAATTGGTAGTTTGTTCTGTTACCTTAGCTCTCTGACAGAGCAGGCTAAATATCTCACATAACTACAAATCCCAGATTTCTGTAGCATTGACGCATGGCAATTAAAGTGATGTCAAGCTACATTACTTTCTCAGTGCAGATGCAGCCACAGTTCCGTGCTCACAGTTCCAGCAGGAAAGTCTACTTCAGTCAGTCCTACCTGAAATGATGTTGCTTTCTATGTAGAAAGCTTTCAGCCCTATTCTCCTTCAAAGTAAATAAATAAGGGGAGAATGGCCCCAATTCAACTCCCACCTCTTTCCTTCTTTAGGCTGCCTCTTATACAACTTAAAAATCTTCTCTGAAGGGCTGGATTTAATCAAGAAGGTGGAGGAGGGTCTCTGATTTTGGTGGAAACTGTGGAAAGCAGCCACATGATGCTAGACGCCTGCTTGTCTAGCATCATGTGGAATAATTTGGTAAATACCTAAACATCTGTCTGTCTGTCTTGATCCCTTGGGAATGCGGTGTGAATACGTACTTCATATGACACAGTGATATTCCATAGTCTTTCCTAACTTTTCCCTGACATTTCTTCTTTCATTTTGTTCACTCTAAACCTGAAGCATCAACTTCTCTTCCAGGGACTTCACTTTTTGCTTATGCTATTGTGTAAAATAACATGTAATAGCTGAATAATAAACACTTTTTAAAAATTGAAACATACAACAAGAGGTTAAAGAAGCATTTCCTGTGATAACCTTTCCATGGCAGATCAACCTTGTTTGCTTTCAAACTCTTAAGCAGAGCATTCATTCTTGGCAAGTTGCCTGAAGTGATAAAATGAAACAATCCATAATAACTGAGGATCAATTTGTGTTAACTAAATTGGCATGCTGAGACGATGGCTTGAGCTGGTACAAGTCACAGCTGGCACATTAGGAAGCACATATTCAGGTTGCAACTCTGTTCACATTTGCCAGTTCACAGTTATGTACATCACATAAGGAAGCTTCCAAAATTGTGATAAATGTGCTTACAGTTGTAATTGAGTGTGTAGATGCATAAGCATTTGGACTTTCTACTTCATGTTAAGCTCTTTATAAAGCACTCCAGAGTTTGCTGGTAGAACCATTCAGCACTTCTGCATTGACCTAGTCTCCTCATAGTTTGTGCAACAAAACATTCCTGGGGTGGTCCCCACTTTGTCATTGGCTGGGTAACCATTCTGCACTACTCTGTCATATTCTTAGAATGACATCCAAAGTTCTTCCTGGCCTTTTAGAGATTTTTTACAAGTGGACTCTCTCAGAATAAATAGTTATCTATAAAAAAAATATCTTCTCTAGGAGGCAGTGGGATAACAACGTGTTTCCAGTTGGGGATAAAGGCCATACTCAATTGCTATGCTAGAATATCTATGGACTGTTATGCTTTGGGTTTGGAAAGGTTGGGCACATTCCCCCACATTTTTGTGGAAACTAATTAATCCCCTTTAAATATATTCTTTAATTCATGAAAGAGACTTGCAAATGCCCAAATAATCTGCACAATGGTGAGGCTTTTGAGATTAGCATAAAGGTATTTAAATAAACATTAAAAAGACATTTTTCTAACCTCTCCCATTAGATATTACTGCATACTAGAGTATGAAAGCAACAGCAACTGTAAACTTCAATCAGGTATATTCTTTCTAGGATAATGAAATGACTCACTTCTTTCTTTTAGAATTATGAACTTAGTTTTCTCAGTGACCAAAGCCAATTTTGGCATAATGCTATTATGCATTCATATTATTAGATTTTTTTAACAAAAACCTTTCAATGCATAATTAATGTTGGCATATCTATAAGCTACAAATCCATACTTCTGTCTTTGACTTCATCTGGGAATCCTGTAACATGAGTACAACTTGCAACAAGGAAACTGTCATCATGAATAATAGTATCCTTTATCCTTTATGAACATTTGACTTAGCATTAACAAACTGTAATACCCTTGGATTGCAATTTGTCAGGTAGCTTGAAAATCTTTACAGTTCCTACTGAGATGAAATGTTACATATTTAGGTTCACTATGACATGAATCATAATTCATAAGACCTTCATTTGGTGAATGAAGTGATAGAGTAGCTCTAGGGCTGTGGATTGGCTCCCATTCAGAAATAAGAGATTTGAAGTCAGTCCTGTTTAAAAGTAATTAAATTATACTATTGCTTTATTTGTAATTGTGGTTCATGGATTTTGGGGAAAGATTATATCTATGTGGCTGAAAACACTCATGTTATGATCTTTTGGTGAACAGGTCATTCTCCCCATCTCAAATGTGCATTTGTTATTTTCAGAACCTGGAAATGTGTTTGTTTTTTAAACTTCTTTCCCAGAATCTCCCAGTCACTGGCGATGCTTGCTGGGAGATTCTGGGAGTTGTAGTGCAAAAAAAATTTTTCCAAGCTTCAGAGCAGACAATGGACATCACTTCTCTCTCTTCTTCTCTCTCTCTCTCTTTCTGATGCAGCATGTGATCAACTTGCTCTTGGAGTAGCTGCACTCTTTGGACCATCCCACAGCTCATCGGTCAGCGCAGTACAATCTATTTGCAATGCACTTGAAGTTCCACATATACAGACCCGATGGAAACATCCCACAGTGGATAACAAAGACTCCTTTTACATCAATCTCTATCCAGACTATGCAGCCATCAGCCGGGCAGTTTTGGATTTGGTGCTACATTACAACTGGAAGATAGTAACTGTCGTATATGAAGACAGTACAGGTAGACCTCATAAAACATTTGAAAATATGTTGATAGTGTTTATGAACAAGTAGGATCTCACACAGAAATTTGCATTGTGGCAAAGTATTCCAGCCAGCAAGCTATGCCCCTTTCTAGGATAGTCTATTCCATTCCATTCAATTTCATTCCTTTCCATTCCACACCCTTCCCTCCTACCCCATGTTTCCCCACATTTTTATCATCATACATACAAACCATGCTCAGTCTCAGTTTTTGTGGTCTTCTTTCCCATAGGTCCTCCCCCGCTGCAATTTATGTATACTTTGAGGCTGTGCACACCAGTGGGTTGGGGATGGAGTCAAGGCAGAGCATCCATATGACACAAGCCCCACCTCCGCCCCCACGGCGGCATGACACTGTGTGCTGCTCCACATGGCATGCAGTGTCATGGGGCTCCTCTGGTGCTGCATTTGCATGATGCAGTGCCAAAGGAGCTCCGTAAAGCTGCAGAGCTGTGGCGATAAGGAGCCAGATCAGGGCTGCACAGGGGTGTAAAAGGGGTGGCTGCACAGACCCTTTGATATACTTTGCATATGAAGCCTAAAGTTATCTGTGTGTATATGTCTTCAAGTCACTTGTTAACTTATGTCCACCCCATCAATTTCATACGGTTGTCATAGAATGCTTACATTAAAGCCTCTGATGTGTGGGCGGTACTATTTTTGGTACACAAGGAGCAGCCAATGATTTTCCAAGGTGTTCAGTTGATCTCTTCAAAGAAACATTGGCCCAGTTCAGATTATACTTTGTCCTCTGGATCGTTGCTGTGGCAACCACACAGCCACGACAATGACCCACTGCCAAAAGGATCTCCAAAAAGGTGCCATTTGCGCCCTGGGGTGTCACGGTGATGTGTCTTGTGCACCGCGCTGTTTGGACATGTCACATAAGACACATCATTGGTACATGCGCTGTCTAAACGCACATGCACCAAAATGGCGGTGCTCATATATACTAGGGTTTGGGAGCGTGAAGTTGCTGCACACTCCCGAACCCTAGTATCGGCGCCACCATACCACTTTTGGCCTGTCTGCCATTGCTTGCTTAGTATTCTTGAAAATTGAGAGTTTCATTCAAATATTAGTTTGAAAATGAGCCCTATAGTCTTTGAGTGAAGACTTTCCCATGTATAAAACAGACCCTCTTTTTCAGCAAGTTCTAAAATGTCTTCTCTTGTTATGAGCTATCCCGTAGATAGAAATAGGTGGATGTTGTGGTATTAATGATGGCAGGTTTCACAATATATGACTTTGATAACATAGTTGACTCAAAGGGCTTTTGTAAGTAGTTAGTGTGGAATGCTGGGATATCTGATTATTAAATATGCTTCTTGGCATTATATGAAAAAAGAGAGGCCAGTCTGTATATAAAAGAAAGTAGAATAAATATGAAAAATAACATAGGAAGCACTTTGGGGAGGAGTGGGAGATGTGTGTGTGTGTGTGTGTGTGCCTACATGTGTGCATTTTTTAAATTTTAATTTGTTATCTTTCATAGTGCTCCTTGATGAAGTTTTGTATTTTGAAATTACATGTGATTTTAAGAAACTTTATTAATATTGGAAAGATTGTTTGTAATAACCCCAGATTCAACATCTAACGATAGGTCGATGGTTCCATTTATATGTCTAAATATAATCATATCACTTTCTTTAAAGGAATGATTCCTGCCGTACGTTTCCTAAAGAATGTTTTTAGAAAATCATTTAATAAAGATGATATGGAATCTTCATCTCCTGTGAAATAACCTTAAGCTAAAACAATTTCCTTTCAGAACTGATCTTGTATAACAAATTAGAAAGTTTAAATTCTCCTCTATCCCAATTAGAAGTGTCCTTCCTTCTCTTTGCTAGCCTGGCTGCATATATTATCCTCAAATATCTGACCCACTTATCTTGCATCCACAACAGGTATTTTAATTGGGTTCCCCAGAACTCTAAGGTTCCATGAAAGGTTGCTGGGGGTTCAATGAGAGATTGTGATTGGAAAAAACAAACACCTTTTTTTAAAATTGTAAATATAATATTTTTATGTAGGAGGTCCCAGAGACAGGAAAATAGTTTCAGGGGTCCCTCCAGGGTAAAAAAGTTGATCAAGATTGATTTATAGCCTTGAGTCTTGGGATCTTAAAACCAAACTATTATTGTACAAGGTTGTGTGTCATCTGTCTACTGAAAATTCAAATGATGGAAGGCATATCTCACATTTAAATTTGCTGTACACCATGACTGATAACTAAATTATTAGAGACAAGGATGGCTAGATCTGAGGGCCTTTCACACTATATGGTTATAGCATTATGAGTCAATTTTAACTACCATGGCAACATCCTATAGAATTCTGGGATTTCCAGTTGGGCCAGCCAGATTGCTCTCCTGTCTCAGCAAGCTACAAACCCCAATATTCCATAGAATGCAGCTATGGCAGTTAAAGTCCAACACTCAAACCACTACACCATGTTGGCTCTGCATGTGCATGTGGTCCTGATCCCTAAACCAACAATTCATCTAATATCTAGGCCCACAGGCTGTGCATTCCAACAGTAAGACCTTACTATAGTTCACATGTAAATTAAATGGACATGTGAATGATATCCCCATTTTGCCCAGTTCCTCACTCCATGGGGAAATTACAAATGTGTTAGATTCTCTTTAGTACCTGGCTTGCCCTAATATTTTTTCCAGCTCAGTTATAAATACTTGCACCAGCATTGGTATTCTCACTGATGCTTGATTCAGTGATATATAGTTTGTGGACATTATTTATCTAGTTTCTTTTATTAATAATCCTTTGGCTTCTGTAGGTTTTACTGCTTAGGAAAGAGGCATAGGATTGAACTATAAGGCTGAAATATTTAAAACAGTTGTTATTTTTAATTGCTGTTAAGTCCACTTTGGTTTATAGTGACCCTGTGAATGGGAGATCTCCAAATCACCTTATCATCAACAGCCCTGTTCTAGTCTTGCAGTGGTTTCCATGAGTGAGTCTGTCATCTGGAATGCATTCTTCCTCTTTTCCTACTGCTTTCGACCTTAGCAGGCATTATTGTCTTTTCTAGTGAGTCATATTTTTTCATGATACGTCCAGAATAGTCATCTTGGCTTCTAGAGAGTATTTGGGCCCTCATTTGCCCTTGGGTCCATTGATTTGTCATTTTAGCAGTCCATGGTAACTGCAGAATTCTCCTCCAGCTCCAGCACCACATTTCCAATGATTAAACACTTACACATGAATAGAGTAGGTCAGAGTAGGCAGAGGTGGCTAGGAACTCCTAGATCAGTGGAGTTGTGTATCAATCTACTCTGTCCTTTAATCCAAACTTTAAAGGAACTATTCAAATTTTGGGGAAAGAGTTCAGCACATTGGATACCTCCTTGAAACCTTATGATTCACCACTCCACTGACATGGAAGCCGCCTGTCACCACTCTAAGTACCTTAAAGTAAACATACATAGGATTGCACTGTCAATATTTGTTCTGTCTCTTCATTCTTCCTTTGCCAGTTCTTTAGTGAATCTGAGAGGCAAAGTGCTATTTTGTTGTTGTTGTTGTTAACTGCCTTTATTTGTATTTGTATTTATATTTATATCTGTTGGCATTTAAATTATTAAACGATTAAATGGTAGCATTCTGCTATACTTATTATTTTTAGATCTGATCTGGATTGAAACTCTTGCCCCTAAAACATAAAAAGGAAAAAAGGAAACAATTGAAATGAATAAATCCCCCCCTCCCCGGTTCATATTGTAAACTTAAGAAATGAAGGGGGGGAGTCAAAAGGTGACCATAAGACCGAAATGATGTAAAGTTATCTTGAAGAAAATGATTTGCTCAAACAGACTGGGCAAAAGGAGTGGCCAGAGGCCACTCCTGCCCCAATCACTGTGGGATCTCAGTGACTACATGAGCCTGGTCCAAATCCAGACTGCTGCTGGGGTCCTGAACCCAGCCCCCCCAAAAGGAGTGCTTTTCCCCTCTCCTTTCTGCGGCTGGGTTTGGGCTGCCTTATGTGGCCATGGCGCAGCTTCAGTCCCAATCCAGGGGCATGCATCATCTGAACACTATGTCCACGGATAGGGCTGAAGCTGGTGCTTTTGGCCCATCTCTTTCAGGCCTAAGATATAGATAAGATGTTAAGTTCCTAGTGATTTCAAGTTAAAGATAAACATGTACAAAATATTCCGTGGCTGACTAGAGGCTACTGGCATTGCCGGCTGACCCCTCTCTTTTCTCCTCTGAGAAGTTGAGTTCCTCCTTGCCTGGCCTGGTCAAAAGAGGGGGGGGCAGTCGGGCAATGCTGGGAGCCCCAAGGCAGCCATGGTCACATTTCTGCTCAGAGAAAAAATAATAATAATAATAATATGTTTTATTTGTATACCGCTTTTCCTATGATCAAAGCAGTTTACAGCATACATATGCATATACAACAAAGCAAGTAACAAAAAAAAAACCTCTGCTTCTCTCCCCTCAAGATGGAGGTCGGGGGGAGGGCTC